>NC_056515.1:7421380-7428402 GCF_014905685.2 Nematolebias whitei
CAGTAGAGGTGGTCAGTTTAAGATTAAAATCAGACACCACTCTGAGCAGCAGGACCACGCTTTCCACAGAACAACTGTGTCAACTCTTGAAACTGTGCCTGCAGTCAACCTACTTCACATATGGGGAGCAATATTATAGGCAGAAACATGGGTGTGCTATGGGGTCTCCAGTTTCTCCTATTGTTGCCAACCTGTACATGGAGGTAGAAAAGAGAGCCTTGACGTCCTTTTCAGGGACACCACCAAGTCATTGGTTCAGGTATGTTGACGACACCTGGGTTAAAATTAAATCTGAGGAAGTCCAACATTTTACTGACCACATCAACTCTGTGGATAAATACATCAAGTTCACACGAGAAGATGTAAAAAATGGCAAGTTGGCTTTCTTGGACTGTGAGGTCGCAGTCTCTGATAGACGGCATTTGCAAACCGAGGTGGACCGCAAACCCACCCACACAGACCAGTATTTGCAGTTTGACTCCCATCACCCTTTGAAGCACAAGTTAAGAGTCATCAGGACTCTGTATCACAGAGCAGACAGCATCCCCACTAACTCGGGAGCCAGGCAGAAGGAGAAATCCTACACAAAACAGGCGCAATGTGGATATCCTAACTGGGCCTTCCTGAAAGCAGAGAAGAAACCCAAACAGGACTCCAGTCAGCCATCAGGTGAAAAGGAGGAACCCAGACCCAGACCAGTGGTCATTCCGTATGTTGAGGGAGTATCAGAGAAACTGAGACGTTTATTTTCTAAACATAACGTCCCAGTGGCTTTTAAACCCCAAAATACATTACGGCAAAGACGGGTTCATCCCAAAGATCCAGTCCCCCGGCACAAACAAAGTAATATTGTGTATGCTGTTCAGTGTCAGGAGGGCTGTGATCAGTCTTACATTGGGGAAACTAAACAGCCACTGGCCAAAAGGATGGCCCAGCACAGAAGATCAACATCATCAGGCCAGGATTCTGCAGTCTATGTATGATCACTGTATGTGGTCGCTGGTGGGGATCTTCCGGTTCTCCCCTATGGTCCGATCATGGGGGGTGGGTGAGTGGTTCGTCCTGTGTGGGTGGCCCTGGGGTCTCCACGGTCGGGGTCCCTCCTGGGGTCTTGGGCTCTGGTCCCCCCTTTTTTTGAACAGTAAACAGCCATCAATGTGCTAATGATCCATTGTTAGGCTGATGGTCCTTTTTGAGCATGTGATCAGCTGGTTTTGGTTGTCAGCAGCAAACTGGTTTATCCACTCTGAGAAGGTGCTATTTAAGAGACTGAGCTGAAAACAGCACCTCAGACTGAGGAAGTCTCTTGGATGAGAGACAAAACGTTTCTATATTTTTTTGCCCTTTTTTTTTTGTATGTTTTTTTTTTGAATGTCCAGAGGACCAGATTGAACTTTTTTGGATTTTTCTACCTGGATTATTGAGCATGCATCAGGATAAATGAAATGTATCGTTATTGTATGTCTTTGAGTGAGTGAGTGTGAGAATGAGGCAGGGACTGTGTGATTGTGTCTGTGTATGAATGGGTATTTGTTAGGCCGAGACTCGGACTGCCCCCTCTTTGATACAACTGGGGGTGCTTGGCATCTTGCCCCTATCGCGCGGCCCCCTGGTGGGGTGTGCCCTTGCCTGCCGGCGCGCTTGGGGCCCTTGGTGTCGGGAGCTGGGAGCTTGGGCGTGTGTCGGCTCGGCCTGTTGTCTGCCTGGTGGAGCTCGGGTCCTCTGGCCCTGTCAGGCCTTGGCCTGGGTGGTGTGCTTCCTCGGTGCCTGGGCCTCGGTGCCCGGGCCTGGAACTGCATCGGTGCGGTGGGTTCCGGCGGGGGCCTATGAGTTTGTCGCTGTTGGCCCCGGGGTGTCACTGTGTGTGGTCGCTGGTGGGGATCTTCCGGTTCTCCCCTGTGGTCCGATCTGGGGGGTGGGTGAGTGGTTAGTCCTGTGTGGGTGGCCCTGGGGTGTGTGGAGGAGCTGAGGAAGGGAGATCGTAAGAATTATCGCATATTCTAAATCTTTAACTTTTCCTTATCACTGTTTTCACTGGGTTTCATGTTAATTGTTTAAATTGTTATTTTGTGTTAGTTTTGCCACGTTTTAAGGTTTTTCTTTTTTGGTTTGGGTGTGGCCGTCAGGTGCACCTGGCTGGCCGGCGCCTAGACGCCATGGTAGTAGGAAGCACGGGGAACTTCTCCACGCTGACACGGAAGAACGGCATCAAGGTGGGTGCCGGTTCTTCGTGCAGCGTGGAGGAAGTTTGTTTGGCGGTGGGGGAGGTGGTTGGACACGGGTCCATTAAATCTGCAGCCCGCATGAACGGGGCTGTAGTGATTTTTGTCAACACCGAGGAGAAAGCTCGGCAGCTGGTCGAGGCTGGCATATCAGTGGGAGACTTGTTTTTACAGGTGTCACCACTGATGCTGCCAGCCACGAAGATCACCTTGTCTAATGTCCCCCCGTTTATTAGTGACGAGTTCCTAATCAAGGAGTTGTCCAGACATGGGAAGGTAGTGTCCCCGATCAAGAAAATCTTGACGGGGTGTAAATCCCCCCTTCTCAAGCACGTTGTCTCTCACAGGAGACAACTGTTTATGATTCTTAATAAACGGGGGGAAGAATTCAACGTTAGGTTTCATGTAAAGCTTGACGATTTTGAATACCTCTTATTCGCGACTTCTGCAAATATGAAGTGTTTTGGATGTGGACAGGAGGGGCACGTGTTAAAAATGTGTCCAAACAGAGCCGGGCCGGTTTCGCCCGCTGCTGCGGGGGACCCCCCGGCTGCCGCGGGTGCCCCTCCCGCTGCTGCTGCGGGGGGTTCCGCGGCTGCCGCTGGTTCCCCTCCCGCCGCTGCTACGGAGGAGTTCGCGGCGCCCGCTGACAAGGTCTGTAATAGTGACGAGTTGCCAGCTGTGGGTGGGGGCACGGGTGTGTGTGGGGATGAGGGTGGCATCACGGAGGTGTGTGGTGGTGGTGGAGAGAACGGAGTTGTTGTGGAGGGTGGAAAGGAGGCTCGGGGGAGGTGGGGGTGAACAACGGAGAACGAGAAATGCAGGAGGGCGATGAGGAGTTAGTGTGTGGTGATCGGGAGGAGAAAGTGGAGGTGGATGGAGAAATAAAAGGTGCAAGACAGAAAAGTGAGAGGTCAGGAGCTGGTGTGGAGGGGGAAGCAGGGGCTGTTATAGAGGATATGGAGTTGGGGGCCCCAACCCAGGTGAAGAGACGAGGTAAAAGAAAAAATACAGACGCTGCAGCACATGCCAGCAAACATCCTGATGCATGCTCAGCCAGCAAACAACTCAGCAAAATAGCTGCAGAGGAGAAAGAGGGATCAGACAGCGACAGTGAGGGCTGGGGTTCTGATTTCAGTGAGTCCTCCCGTGCCTCACAAGCTGACAAAAGTGAACCAAGATACCCTGCGGAATTATTCCTCACCTTCCTACAACAAACCAAAGGGCTGAGAGGAGTCAAAATAGAAAGCCACTTCCCAAGCTTAAGGACTTTCTGCTCCTCAGCCAGGCATCACATCAGGCACAAACAGGAATCAGGCCTCACTGACCAACAAGTTTACAGATTGAAGAAATTAATGAGCACAGCACGTAAACACTTCTGAACAATGACATACACACACGTTTTAATAATTTTTATAGTTTTATGGTACACGCTTCTTAACTTTTTACCCATGGATACTTTTAAAATAGCATCTTTAAACACAAACGGGGCAAGAGAAGTTTTGAAACGTGAATTTATTTATCAGACCATAAACTATAAAAAGATCGATGTACTCTTCCTTCAAGAGACACATAGTGATGCACTAAATGAAGCAGAATGGCGCAGGGAGTGGAAAGGAGAGGCCATTTTAAGCCACGGCACGTCTAAGAGTGCAGGCGTGGGAATCCTTTTTACAAAGTCCTTCACTCCCAGCCACATAGAGACACGACACATTGTTCAAGGTAGATGTCTTTTAGTCAAAGCTTGTTTTGATCATTTTAATGTAGTTTTTATCAACATTTACGCTCCCACCACCAATGCAGAGAAGAAATGTTTTTTAGAAGAAATTGGGGAGAGGTTGGGAGATTGTGGGACTGAGGACTATGTTTTTATAGGTGGGGATTTTAACTGCACCGAAGACGAATCTCTGGACCGCAATCATGCAGAGCCTCATCCGGCAGCCCAGCGTGTCCTGAGACAGCTGATCGCGTCTCACGGCCTGGTGGACGTATGGAGGAGGATGCACGCAGGCTCCAGGCAGTACACGTGGTCCCACCTTAAAGAAAATCGCATTTCGCTGGCTCGCCTCAACCGCTTTTATTGTTTTAAACATCATTTTAACGTGTTTAAAGCTTGTCAGATCTTACCAGTAGCTTTTACAGACCACTCGCTGATTTTAGGTAAAGTTTTTATCAGAAACATTTTACCTAGGAGCGCCTACTGGCATTTTAACTCAGTTTTAACTTATGACCGTAGTTTTAAGGAGATTCTGAGTTATTTTATGACGGGTTTTAGACAGAGGAAGAGAAATTTTACGTGTTTGCAACAATGGTGGGACCACGGTAAAGTTGAAATAAAACTGCTGTGTCAGCAGCACACTCTCAACGTCACTCGCAACATCACCAGATCTATCAAGGATCTGGAGATTGATATAGTGGAGCTAATACAACTCAGTGAATCCACAGGAAACCGAGAGCACTTTGAAGCTCTCAAAGCGAAAAGGTTAGCCTTAACCAACCTGCTGGACGCGAAGGTCCAGGGCGTGTTGGTCAGGTCCCGGATGCAGACCATCACAGAAATGGATGCTCCCTCTAGCTTTTTCTTTGGCTTGGAGAGGAAAAACGGGCAGAGAAAAGAGATCCACTCTCTGCTATCGGACACCGGGCAGCAGCTGAGTGAGCCAGGCCAGATCAGGAGGAGGGCCGTGGAGTTCTACTCCTCGTTATTCCAAAGCGAATACGAGAGAGAGGACGAACTGTTCAGAGAGTTCTGCAGTGAGCTACCCCAGGTCTCTGAGGAGACCAACGCCCATCTGGGGCGCCCCCTGGGACTTCACGAGCTCCGCACGGCCCTCCAAAGCATGCAAGGCCAGAAGGCACCTGGTATAGATGGACTCACCGTAGAGTTTTACAAAGCCTACTGGGACATCCTGGCAGAGGATCTACTGGGTGTCTTCAACGAAAGCCTGAACGCCGGCTCACTCCCGCTGTCGTGCCGCAGAGCGGTCATCGCTCTCCTGCCCAAAAAAGGGAACCTACAGGACCTGAAGAACTGGCGCCCGGTGTCCCTGCTCTGCACCGACTATAAATTCCTCTCCAAGGTCTTGGCTACCAGAATGAGAGAAGCTATGGAGCAGGTCATCCACCGGGACCAGACCTATTGCGTCCCCAGCAGGTCCATGGTAGATAACATCTACCTGATTTGAGACGTTTTGGAAGTCTCCAGTTCATTGGGCCTGAACACAGCCTTGGTCTCACTTGACCAAGAAAAAGCTTTTGACCGCATCGAGCACGGCTTTCTCTGGGAAACTATGGGGAAGTTCGGGTTCGGCGCTGGTTTTATAGCTAAGATCCAGGTGCTGTACAGTGGTGTTGAGAGTGTGCTGAAGATCAACGGTAGCTTGTGTGCTCCTTTTAAGGTGTGTAGAGGCGTTCGGCAGGGCTGCGCGCTCTCGGGGATGCTCTACGCACTCTCCCTGGAACCCCTCCTCCGAAAGATTCGAGCAAAGGTCCGTGGTTTTATTACACCCGGTTTTAACAACAGAGTGGTTTTATCCGCCTACGCTGACGACGTTATTGTTTTTATCAAAAACCAGAAGGACGTAGACATTTTAAAAAAAGTTACCGAAAGTTTCTCCACCCTGTCCGCTGCGAGGGTGAACTGGGGAAAGAGCACAGCCCTCGCCATGGGTGAGTGGCCTGAAGGACTCCCGGTTCTCCCTCAAAGCCTCCAGTGGAGGAGAGACGGGTTTAAATATCTCGGTGTCTACCTGGGAGATAACGATGCGATCAGGAAAAACTGGGTAAACGTTAAAGAAAAGTTTGAGGAGAAAATACAAAAATGGAAATGACTGCACTCCCAGATGTCCTACAGAGGCAGAGTGCTAGTTTTGAACAACCTGGTCGCATCGCAGTTGTGGCACAAACTGGCCGTTTTAGACCCACCTCCAGACCTGTTGAAACAACTACAGTCTGAGATGGTGGAGTTTTTCTGGAAAGGTCGGCATTGGGTGCCACAGTCGGTTTTGTTTTTACCAAGAGAGGAGGGGGGACAGGGCCTTGTCCATCTGGCCAGCAGGACGGCCACTTTTAGAATGCAGTTCCTCCAAAAATACCTGGCAGGACCTGCTGATACAGTGTGGAGAGACGTGGCCAGCTGCATCCTCAGAAGAGTGAGCGGGTTGGGGCTGGATGCGGCTCTGTTTCTAACTAATGTTGACCATTTACAGCTAACGGGGCTACCCAAGTTCTATCAGAGTGTTTTTAAATTATGTTCCCCTTTTAAATTCGACAGAACAAAAACGAATAATTCTCTGCATTGGCTTTTAGAAGAACCGTTAGTCTGTGGAGCGAGACTGGACGTCTCTGACAGCACAGTGCCAGGGCTGCCGACGGTGCTTTGCAGGTCTGGGACGGTGACCCTGAGGCGCCTGGTGGAGACGGCCGGACCAGACTTCTCCGGCGTACAGAAAGTGGCCTCGTTGTTCGGGGTCCGGTCTGCCAGACTGGTGCGGCGCTTCATGGACCTGTTGAGAGAGAGGTTGGCTGCTGGAGAGAGGCACCTCCTGCAGCTGTGGTCCGCGGAAGGTCGCCCGCCTGATCCGACGGACCCGTTTCCAGACACCCACCTGGTTCCTAACCTCGGGGACAGCAGCGGTCCCCTTCTTCGTGACACAGGCCCAAAGGTGGACTTATGCAGATCGGGGCAAAAAGTACTTTACAGAACCTACGTGAAAGTGCTGAATAAGAGGACTGCACAACAGAGCCGTTTGTGTCTGGGACAGCAAGTTCGGAGAGCAGAAGCCCCAGTGGAGGACACTC
>NC_056515.1:7428502-7430834 GCF_014905685.2 Nematolebias whitei
TCTTTCTTTCTTTCTTTCTTTCTTTCTTTCTTTCTTTCTTTCTTTCTATCCTATTAAAACAAAAAAACCTACACTAGATAATCACTAGAATAAATATTTCATAATAATGGTGTGGAGAGGATGTCTGTAAGGGGAGAAGGGAGGCCATCTATTAAAAAAAAAGGGAAAAAAAGATTGCTCAACTTGGCCTGATGATTGGGGATGGTAGCCAATATGGAAAATGACTTTGACACTCAACATTTGCCAAAGTTTCTGTATCACTTCAGCAGTGAAATGTGTACCTCTGTCCGAATTGACCCGGATGGGGAGTCCGAACCGAGTAAAGATGAGGTTCATAAGTAGATAGGCAGTGATGTCTGCCGTGTCATTGGTTGCCGGTAGGCATTCAATCCATTTGATAAATGCACAAGTCACAGTGAGGAAATATTTGTTTCCTCTGGTCGATTTGGTAAGGGGTCCTACCCAATCAATCTTTAAATCAGACCACGGAAACGTGATCCCTCTGCTTTGCAATGGGGCTCTGTGAATGGGTGTTGCAGGTTGGAACTGACAACAGACCAAGCACCCTTTTATGTAATCCTTTACATCTGTATGCATTCCTGGCCAATAAGCAACTTGCTTTAATGCATTGAGTCACTTTAACGCCTTTGTGTCCTGAAGATGGAAGGTCATGGGCATGTACCAGCATCACCTCCCTGTGGTCTCGAGGCACCACAAATGAAGGTGAAGATGTTGGATAGGGAGCAAAGACGAGCATGCCTTTAACCATTTTTAGGAATGATTTAATTTTAAAAAGAGTCTTGAGTTCAGGAATTGAGTCAAGTTCATCAGCAGTTGGAACATTTGTGTCTGGGTCAGCCAGGTATTGAATCATTTTACCGATGGCTGGTTCCAAAGACTGAAGCTCCATGAGGTCTGTGTCTGTAAATGCAGGTTCTACTGAGACTGTGTTGTCTACAGGCCGTGAAAGAGTCGAGGTGGTGGCTTTAGCACATGAACGGGTGAGAGGACACACTACAGGGGTGGGAGGGTCTGGGACATGAGCAGGTAGCCGAGTGGGGTCGAATGACCACCAGGTACCATTAACTGCACCTCTTTTGGCTAATGAATCTGTAAGATCGTTAAGCTCTTTGTCTTGACCTGGCACACGTGAGTGGCCTCTGACCTTTTTTCAAAAGACGTGTAGGTTGTGTGATGTCACCAAGTGATCACATGCCATGAACAAGTCCTTGTGTTTCACAGCTTTTTTGTTGCTAGTGAGAAAGCTTTTACGCTTCCACATAGCCAGATGACAAGAAAAACTCAACCATGCATAATTGGAGTCTGTGCAGATCACCAGAGAATGAACGGAGCATTCAACAGCTGTTTGCAATGCAATCAAGATGCCTGCGATTTCGGCAAATATGTGATGATTGAGAGCCTAGCTTAAAGTGTAATGTGTCTTGTTCACCATCGTGAATCCAGACAACACCAACACCAGCTTTGTTAACAGTGTTGTGGTGGAAGGAGCATTCATCCACGTACACTGTTGTCAGGTCTTTACAAACATTTTCATCAAAATATTGATGATGTGGGTCTTCAAAGGTGGTGGCATGTTCAACAGGTGTCTGGACCAAGGAGACATCCTGTATACATCGTTGGCAGACAGCTAAGTCTGTACCCAAAGGGTTCCTTTTGTTTTGAGCATAGTGGACCTCTATGTCAAAACTCTTGTGAAGTCTTGTTTCTTTCTTACAGGTGGATTTGTAGAGTTACTCTGTGTAGAGTCCAGGGTTTCCAGAGGGGTTCAATCCAACAGCCAGTTCAAGGCAGGCAAGTGGCTGGAGGGCAAGAATGCAGGGGACGAGGCACAGGACCAAAAACGAAGCAGGACCAGATCCAAACAACAGGATGGCTGTAAGCACACAAAAACAAGGTAAGTTCTCTTTTATCAATCCTAGCATTACTGGCTAGAAGCATAAATACCCAAAGAGGAATCAATGCTCCAGCGAAGAGTAGAGCTTGACTGCAGCCTTCTGTAGTGTGGAAGCTCATCAGGTAGACGACCGTCAGCTGTGGGTAATCAGCGGCCATCTTTTTTTTTTTTCCTCAGCTGCGGCTCCCTGCTGCTCTGCCCTTTGGGCTGGGGCCGGCCTGTGGTCGCTGTCAGGTAGATGGTGCATGCTATCTGTGTGTGCCTGTTGGTTGCTCAGGTTGGGTTTTTGGTGGTACCCCTCTCTTGGATCAATTTGGGCCCCACATTTGGTGTGGGGCCCACTCCCCCCGGTCGTGCCCCCCTTTGGCGGGGGACCCCCTTGCCGCCGGTGCATTGGTGGATCTCGGTGTCTGGGCT
>NC_056515.1:7430934-7455518 GCF_014905685.2 Nematolebias whitei
GGGGGGGTGCGGTTCTCCCTGTTGGGAGACTCCTGGGGCTCCGGGCCTGTGGGCCGCTGTGTGTCTGTGGCTCCGGTCCTCCCTATGTTGCCATTGTGTCCTGGGGGGACGGGTCTGTGGGCCCCCGCGTCCACTATTGGGCATTCTTTTGGAGAAATCTGGTGGTGGCAGGCGTGCTTGCGCGGGTGTTTGGATTCAGGTGCTGTGACAGATGCACGCTAGGTTGGGTAGTGGTGGAAGCTAGATGATTCCTTGTGCAATGTCGAATGTTTCATGGTGATATTGTGGGTGGCATTGTGCTGTGCATGTTGTTTTGTCGTGGTGGTCTCTCGTTTTATCTATTTCTCTTTTATTATTTAATCATTCTTCTTTCTTCTCTCTTTAAAAAAAATAATAATAATAATTGAGCGATGATGATAAGTTCATTGAAACACTTCACAATGTTTCTACACTTAAACTGAGCTAAAAAAAAAAATCAGCGGCCATCTTGGGGCTGCAGCAAGTGCTACCCCTACAGTACCACCCCCCCCCCTCAAGAATCGCCCCCAGGCGACCTGAGGTGCTTCTCGGGGTGGGCCTTGAAGAATGCAGTGATGAGGCTGGGATCTAGGATGAATGAGCGGGGAATCCATGAACGCTCCTCCGAACCGTATTCCTCCCAGTCAACGAGGTACTGGAATCCCCTTCCTCGGCGTCGCACGTCCAGGATGGTCCATACGGTGAAGGCTGGATGATTGTCAATCAACCAGGTGGGTGGAGGGAGGTTGGCAGGTGGGCATAGTGGGCTCTCTGAAACAGGCTTGACTTGGGAAACGTGAAACGTGGGATGAATCATCATAGAACTAGGGAGCTGTAATCGAACTGCAGAGGGGTTGATGATTTTGATGATGGGGAAGGGACCGATGAACCTGGGGGCCATCTTCCTGGGGGTGTATTTTAGATGTATGTCTCTGGTAGAGAGCCATACCCTTTGACCCACTTGGTAGGATGGTGCAGCAGAACGGTGGCGGTCGGCAAACCTCTTGTTCTGGGCAGCCGTGCATAAAAGAGCCGCCTTAGTTTGGCGCCAGACGCGTTGACATCGGCGGAAGTGGTGTTGAACGGAGGGTACTGTGATGTCTGTCTCCTGAATGGGGAAAAATGGAAGCATGTAGCCAAGGGAGGCTTCAAAGGGAGACATACCTGTAGCCGAAGATTTGTGCGAGATGTGGGCATACTCCACCCATACCAAGTGTTGACTCCAAGCCGAGGGGTTGCGTTCCACAATGCACCGTAGGGTGGACTCCAATTCTTGGTTACACCTTTCCGCCTGACCATTCGACTGGGGGTGGTAACTGGAGGTGAGACTGACAGATGCCCCCAAAGTATTGCAAAAACAACACCAAACCTGAGATATGAATTGTGGGCCCCGGTCTGACACCACATCAGATGGGATGCCATGGATCCTAAAAACGTGCTGAACGAGAAGATGGGCTGTCTCCAAGGCAGAAGGTAATTTGGGTAGTGGAATGAAGTGGGCTGCTTTTGAAAATCTATCAATGACAGTGAGAATGGTTGTGTTACCTTCTGATCGTGGCAGGCCTGTGACAAAGTCCACCGATATGTGTGACCAAGGACAGCTGGGCGTTGGTAGTGGTTGCAACAGACCAGCAGGGGGTTGGTTTCCAGTTTTATTTCTGGCACAGGTGCAACACATTCTTTTACATCATGGGAGAGCGTAGGCCACCAGAAATGAGTCTTGGTAAGCGATGACATGCGTGAGGTACCAGGGTGACAGGAAAGTTTATTAGTGTGTACCCACTCGAGTACCTTAGATCTCATGGTGGAGGGAACGAACAGCGTCCCAGTGGGTCCTGTACCAGGATCAGGTTCATCCTTATGAGCCTCGCGAACCTCTCTCTCAATAGGCCAGGTGAGGGCCCCAACAATACAGACGGGAGGGATGATGTTCTCTTCAGAGTCAGGTACATCTGGGGAAGAAAACTGGTGAGAGAGAGAGTCAGGCTTGGTATTCTTAGAACCAGGTCTGAATGTCAAGGTATAATTAAAACGATTGAAAAACAATGACCAACGTGCCTGTCTGGGTGTCAGTCGTTTGGCGTCCCTCAAGTATGTCAGATTTTTATGGTCTGTCCATATTAAAAAAGGAAGTTCAGTGCCCTCTAACCAGTGGCGCCATTCCTCTAAGGCTAATTTTACAGCCAGAAGTTCCCAGTTGCCCACGTCATAATTCCGTTCCGCTTGGGACAAGCGACGGGAGAAGAAAGCGCATGGGTGCACCTTATTGTCGCTGGGGGACCTTTGGGACAGCACCGCTCCTACCCCAGTATCGGATGCGTCTACTTCCAGAATGAACTGCCATTTGAGATCTGGGTGACAGAGGATGGGTGTGGAGGAAAAGAGTTGTTTGAGCTTACCAAAGGATGCATCAGCTTCAGGGTTCCATCTGAATGTCCTATTTATTGAGGTAAGCTGTGATAAAGGTGCGGCGATGCGGCTGTAGTTCTTTATAAAGCGTCGGTAAAAGTTTGCAAATCCCAGGAAGCGCTGTAATTGTTTCCTGGTCTCAGGAACTGTCCACTTCACCACTGCCTTGGTCGTCTCAGGGTCCGTTCTGTAATGTCCCTCCCCAAAGATAAATCCCAAGAAGGAAACAGATGACACATGAAATTCACACTTTTCACCCTTTATGAATAATTGATTCTCGTATAGTCTCTGAAGCACAGTCCTAACTTGTGTAGTGTATTTGGTCTTGTCTGTAGAGTAGATGAGGATGTCATTGAGATATACAAATACAAAGTTGCCGATAAAATCTCTTAAGACATCGTTAACTAATGCCTGAAAGACCGCAGGAGCGTTGATCAGACCGAAGGGTATGACAAGATACTCGAAATGTCCAAGGGGAGTTCGAAACGCTGTTTTCCATTCATCTCCCTGTTTTGTACGGACCTAGTGATAAGCATTTCGTAAATCCAATTTGGTGAAGATTGTGGCAGATTGTAATTGTTCATGAATAGAATCAATTAACGGGAGGGGGTATTTATATTTATGGTAATGTAGTGGACTAGGCCTGATGTCGAAACCTTGACCTTAGGCACCTTGTGGGACAGAAACTGTCATTTCATTGATTTGAATCCAGAAAATACAGGTTCACCCATCCTGAGACTTTCTTTTCTATTATCATTACTGTTTTACAAATGTTTGATAATCAAAGTGTTTTAGTTCAACCATTTTAGATGTTGCAGTGAACTAATCATTTTTAATTAACTGTGAAAACAGTAACAATGATTTTTTAATCCTCATGCAAAGTTAGAATTCATGTTAAGGCCTGTTACAGAGTAATTATGCATTTTCTGATTTCCTGTCTTTGAATGAGCAGTGTACGTTTGCTCCAAGGTCGGAGTCGAAGCAGACAAGTGTTGGAACAACTGTCTTGTTTTTAAATCCTCTCAGACGTAAACAGAGAAGTTGGCACCTGTTTCTCCAAACTCGCCCAAACATTTCTCTCGCCTGTCTGAAAATGAATTTCAATCTGTTCCATAACATTCTTGCTGTTTTCTGACTTCTAGTAACCTTTTACGTCACAAAACACACCCCTGTCTGGTCGACATTGGCCAATAAGAAAACTCCCAAATGAACCGGAAATAGAGCCCTTTAAAATGTCGGTACTTCCTAGTTCTCTCGGATTTTGATGTTGTTCTGTGAGTTGCCGTTGGAGTCGGGCTGGAGAGTTTGCAGCTCCAGGCGTTTGGGAGAACAGAAGTCCAGCCATGATAAGGCTCTTCCGAGATTGGGATTATAACATCTTCCACCTCTGAGTGGAACTCGGACGAACCCCACTCATGTGAGGTCCACTGGGGAGTGGTGGCGCAGAGGTTAGAGAGGTGGGCTTGTGATCCAAAGATCGCCGGTTCACGCCCCGGCCCCGACAACATCAAAAATTGTGGGTGGGGTAGGTGAAACACCCACACTTGCCCCCACCCTCATTCGTCCCACTCTGGGCCCATGAGCAAGGCCCTTAGCCCCACCATGTGCTCCCTAAACAGGTCTCTCTTGAAAATGAGTTCTCGTGGCTCAATGAGACTAACCTGGATAAATAAAGGCTAAATGAAAAAAAAAAAAATGTGAGGTCCACTGGCTGAGGTGAACTTGTGTCAGACGGAATATCGTCACTACTTCGGACGAGTCACAGCCATCCTATGGAGACGCTGGACAGGTAGCGTTAACTGGAACTCTGTATCCGCTGATTCATCTTCAGAGAGGTAACGAGTCAAGTTCACTACCGAGCGTACCGAGGAAAGCTGGGTTCGAATGGAGAGTGTCGTTTCTGGTCAACACTCTCCCTCACACACCATCTTTTACTCCCTTTAAACTTCATTTTCCATCTTTAAATTCTTCTATCAAGTAGAAATCATTCCAGATATTTGAGAAATGTCTGTGTAAAGTGCTCATCCACCGCCGTGTGGATAATCAATCAATTGTACAGCTTGCTGATTAATTATGTTGTTATTTTCATATTTTGCCAAATTAATGTAAATGTTTGATGTTAAACTTTGATTCTGTAAATAAATGACCACATTCATTTTGATGGGTCAAAGATAAATAACGTCTCACGTTACATTTTATTAAATTCAATGCACGTTTATATTCAGTCCAGAAAAATGAAAGAATCCGTTTTAATCAGGTGAATATCTCAGAGTATGTTCATCTACAGTAATGTTGTTGAGTCTTCAGTAGTCGATACATGGGCGAAGAGTCTTATCCTTCTTGGTTACAAAGAAAAAACTCGCTCCTATAGGAGAGGTGGACGGGCGAATAATTCCAGAGTCGAGGGATTCCTCAATGTAAGTCTTCATAGAATCTCTCTCGGGGCCAGAGAGGTTGTAGAGGCGACTGGCCGGTAGCGGAGCCCCAGGAAGAAGGTTGATGGAGCAAACATATGGCCGATGAGGAGGCAGAGATGAAGCCCTCTGTTTACGGAATACTTGGGCCAGGTCGTGATACTCGGGAGGAATAGATGACAAATCAATCTCTTCTGTGGGTGAGTCGGGTCTGGAGTGTTTGGAGATACCAGAACGAAGGCAGTGCTTAAGGCACCTGTCGCTCCATTTTTCTACCCTCCCAATCTCCCAATTTATGTGGGGGTTATGATGCTTCAACCAGGGGTACCCTAAAATACACTGGGTGTTGGGTGAATCGAATACGAAAAAATCAATGTATTCGTGGTGGTTCCCAGAAGTTATAAGGTGCAGTTTTGTTGTTTTAAAGCGGATCTGCGCCAGGGTCTCACCAGTGACTCTTGCTATGGAAACAGGAGGAATTTCTTGAAGAGGGAGTGAAAATTCTTGGACCAGATTTTGGCTGATTAAATTTTGCTCAGCACCAGAATCGATCAATATCACAACAGGGAAACGGTTTTGATTAACTTGGATGACTGTGGGAAGTGTAAGTCTATGAGAGGGAGTGAAAGAGGACGTACCCACCAGTATCTCCCTTTTTACCAGCGGGCATCTTAGTTTCCCTGAAATGGACAAGATGCTACATAGTGTCCATCTTTTCCACAATAAAAACATAATCTTGACTCCCGACGTCTTTGTCTTTCATCAGGTGTTAGACGAGTACGTCCCACCTGCATAGGTTCTGGTTCAGGCAGCGTTGTGTGTGTCATTGGAACAGGATTTACGCAACCCTGGAACTTGTAGTCCTCTAAAACTGGCTTGTAGTTGCGAAACCCTCCTGATGATGCTGCAAGACCGGAAGAGGCGGCCCTCTGGGAGTTGTAGTCCCGTTCTCTTCGTCGCTCCCGGAAGCGTTCGTCCAGGGATATTGCTAAATTTACTAAAGCATCAAACTAGGCGGCTCATCTCGTGCCAAATCTGGTCTTTAATATACTCAGGCAAAGAATTTAGAAACGTACCTTGTAACACTCTCTCGTTCCATCCAGTCTGTGCGGTGAGAATGTGGAACTTGACAGTGTGTTCGGATACAGGTCGCCGGCCCTGACGTAATCCCAGCAAACGTTTCTCTGCATTGGGTTGTTGCAGCGGTCAATCAAAAATCCTGCGGAAGTCAATGAGAAGAGTGTCGAAAGAAACAGTATCCATGTCGTGTTGATGTAGAAATGAAGTTGCCCACCGGAGAGCGTTACCTTTGAGTTGGCTGGAAAAGTACGTGATTTTAGCGATGTCTGTGGAGAAGCGCTGAGGGGCCCCCATGAAGGCGAGTTTACATTGTAGGAGGAAGCCTTCACATTGATCAGGGTCTCCAGAAAAAAGCTCTGAAGGTTTGATAAACAGTTCTTCATTAGTTGGTTTACTTACTGGGCTGGTGTCGGTGGGACTCGTTGCTGGTGGGGCAGCTGGGGCTGTAGAAGGAGAGGGTGCCAGTCTGATTAATAGAAAAAAACATTCCTCCATGCTCCTATAAGTTGGACTGAGTCTTTTGTTGTTGAACTAAAACTTGTTTTAACATCTCTTCAAATTGGTAAATTCGTTCAGCTTGAGAAGAGGATGAAGCTTGTTCATTTATGGTCTCGTTCTGGGTTTTGTTTGGCTGGAGCATTTCTGTTATGACTCAAGGTACCCAGAAGATAACGAGAACCAAAACGACACAAGATTCAATGAAAAGTGCACAGTGAAATTTATTTACAGTGGAACTTATTTACATATATACATGTTGGTTGGCTGGAACCCCTGGAAGAGCAAAGGCACGGTCAGGATGGTCAGGCACGGAGGTAGTACAGGAAATTGATTGTGAAGTCTTGTTTCTTTCTTACAGGTGGATTTGTAAAGTTACTCTGTGTAGAGTCCAGGGTTTCCAGAGGGGTTCAATCCAACAGGCAGTTCAAGGCAGGCAAGTGGCTGGAGGGCAAGAATGCAGGGAACGAGGCACAGGACCAAAAACGAAGTAGGACCGGATCCAAACAACAGGATGGCTGTAAGCACACAAAAACAAGGTAAGTTCTCTTTTATCAATCCTAGCATTACTGGCTAGAAGCATAAATACCCAAAGAGGAATCAATGCTCCAGCGAAGAGTAGAGCTTGACTGCAGCCTTCTGTAGTGTGGAAGCTCATCAGGTAGACGACCGTCAGCTGTGGGTAATCAGCGGCCATCTTGGGGCTGCAACAAGTGCTACTCCTACACTAGGTAGTTGGAAAAATGTTTCACTGCCCACACTGTGGCTAATAGTGCTTTTTCACAATCAGAGTACTTTAGTTCAGGGCCTGCCATGGTTTTGCTGGCGTAGGCCACCACACGTTTGTCTTGGCCATAGAGTTGGTACAAACCAGCACTCAAGCAATGGGCTGAAAAACCAACTTCAAGGTGGAAGTCTTTGTCACTGTTGGGATATGCCAGACATGGTGCTGAGCACAGCTTAGCCTTGAGAGTGTCCATGGCTTGCTATTGTGTGACAGACCAAAGGAAAGGCACATCTTTCTTGAGGAGTTCAGCTAAAGGTTTTGCCAAATCAGCATAGTTCTCCATGAACCGGCGTGAGTAATTACAAACACCAAGGAAACTACGTAGTTCAATGAGGTTAGAGGGTGTCTTAAGGATGGAGAGACCTTGGACTCTACTAAGTTGGGCTTGTACACCATCGGGACCTACAAGGAGACCAACGTATTCAACCTTAGCTTTGCACCATTGGCACTTCAAAAGTGAGATCGTTGCATCCACAGCTGTGAGTTGATCCAGCACGTGGTCAATCTCAGCTAAATGAGTATCAAGCGTGGGTTGTCGTAGGAGGATGTCATCTACGTAGATGAGGGTTCCACGTTCACCTGTATCAAGGCATGCTTTATTTAAGAATATGTTGAACTCAGCTGGTGAGTTTGTCCAAAAGGACATCTAGTGAAGGTGTACTGGCGACTGGCAAAGGTGAACGCCAATTCGTGTTGATCGGCTATATGTACTGGGATCGTCCAGAACCCAGAAGCCACATCAAGCGTGAAAAAATACTTGGCGTTGGTCACCTTAGGAAGTTGTTGTTGGAGTTGAGTCATTGGCCACCTTGAAAGAGGAACCTATTGGTTCAGTCTTCGGTAGTCGATGGTGAGTCTCCATTCATCCACTCTAGCAGGAGGAAGTAGTGAAGCACCTCCTGACACTACGGCAAGGCAGAAGGTCCGTCGCCCAACACGCCCTCGAGTTCCGGATTACTGCATGTCAAACTAAATGGGATGAGTTGGCTCTAAGAGGTACCTTTCTTCATTCATTGAAGATCAAATTGCCGCACGAGACGAACCCAATAGTTTGGACGATCTAATAAAGTTGGCCACTCGTCTGGATAATTGCCGATTAGAACATTATCGTGAGAAGAACTACAATTACCAGAGAACCCCTGTTTCCGGGTTGCGTCACACACCGAAAAGCTATGGCTACTACACAGCTCCTGTTTCTGAGGCTTGTTTTACACAAAGAGAATCCAGTCATTCTTCAACTCCTAACGAAGCCGAGATAGAACCTATGGAGATCGGACGAACTCATCTAACGCCGGAAGAGAAACAGGAACGTATAAAAGCGCGAGCCTGCATGTATTGTGTAAGCTTGGACATTTTGTCGCTCGTTGTCCGCTCCGGGGAAACGAACATTCTCACCATTAAGGCAGGAGATCTTGGTGGGAAATTCTTCTCTTTCTCCTGCACCTCGTTTAACCCTCCCAGTGACTATTTTGTCTAAACAATGTGAACTTCCGATTGTAGCACTCATCGATTCCGGAGCAGAACAAAATCTTATCAGCAGAGACCTGGTAACCCAGCTAGGTTTACCTACCCAGAACCTATCAACCGAGAGTTACCGGAATCACTGGACAAAATCTCACCCAGATACACAACCTGACTCAGGACATTCATTTTATCACCTCAGGAAATCACCACGAGTGGGGTAGGTTCTTCATTTTTGATTCTCCTTCTTCACAACTTATATTGGGTTTCCCTTGATTAAAGACTCACAACCCCGTGATTAACTGGGAGACAAAAAAAATTAAAAAATGGAGCTCTTTTTGTCTAAGTAATTGCTTACGGTCTGCCATTTCCTATGAACTAAGATGGTTTTCTTAGTTCATATCTTAGATGTTATTACTGTTTTTCTTATACATTTTATTGTTGGATGTAACTGGGACCTTGTGTACATAATTTCGCTCCATCACATGTACCACATGAGGTGCGAATGACAATAAAGAAACTCTGACTCTGACTCTGATTTCCTCCTCATGTAAGAAGAAGGATGAGATACCCGAAGAGTCTGATTTATCCAATGTTCCATCCGCATACCTTGATCTAAAATCTGCATTTAGTAAATCTCAGGCACTATCCTTGCCTCCTCACAGACCGTATGATTGTGCCATTGATCTGCTGCCGGGAGCTCCTCTCCCCTCAAGCAGACTGTTTAACCTTTCAGGCCCAGAAAAAGAGACTATGAAGAATTACATAGAAGGGTCATTACATTCCGGTATTATTCGTCCCTCTACTTCCCTCTACTTCTGTGGGAGCAGGATTTTTTTTCGTCTCTAAGAAAGATAAGATGTTAAGACCCTGCATTGATTATAGAGGGCTTAATCAGATTACTGTGAAAAACAAGTACCCCCTGCCTCTGATTGACTCTATCTATGAACAACTTCATTCAGCCACTATTTTCACTAAACTGGACCTTCGTAACGCCTACCATCTCGTGAGAATAAAAGAGGGAGATGAGTGGAAGACAGCCTTCAAGACCCCGTTAGGACATTTTGAATACCTAGTAATGCCATTTGGCCTTACCAACGCCCCAGCAGTTTTTCAGGCCCTAGTTAATGATGTTCTCTGTGATTTTCTGAACCAGTTTGTCTTTGTATACTTGGACGACATTCTCATTTACTCCACTGACCCCATACAACACTCCCAACATGTCAGGTCAGTTTTGCAAAGACTTTTCGAAAATCAACTCTATGTGAAGGCTGAAAAGTGTGAGTTCCACGTCTCCACAGTCTCATTTCTTGGTTTTGTTTTTGAAGGAGGACAATATCACACAGACCCCAACAAGGTTAAGGCAGTGTTGGATTGGCCCGTCCCGGAGAACCGAAAGCAGCTGCAATGATTCCTGGGCTTCGCCAATTTCTACAGGAGGTTCATTAAAGGGTACAGTCAGGTGGCAGCCCCCCTCACTCAGCTCACCTCCATACTACGGACCTTCAGGTGGACTCCCGAAGCAGGTTCAGCCTTCAACAAACTCAAGGATCTGTTCTCCTCTGCTCCTATCCTCTGCCACCCTGACCCCAAGAGACAATTCATTTTGGAGGTGGATGCTTCCGATACAGGGGTAGGAGCTGTTCTGTCTCAGAGATGTCGAGAAGATGATAAAATACATCCTTGTGCATTTTTTTCAAAGTGTTTGTCTGCAGCTGAACAAAACTATGATGTGGGAAATAGAGAACTTCTGGCCGTCAAGATGGCTCTAGAGGAATGGCGACATTGGTTAGAGGGCACTGATGTTCCGTTTCTCATAAGGACTGATCACAAAAACTTGGTTTACATTCAAAATGCTAAACATCTTAATCGGTTAAGCAGGCGAGATGGTCACTGTTTTTCGCTTGATTTAACTTCTCTCTCACCTACAGACCCGGATCAAAGAATGTCAAACCTGATGCTTTGTCTCGCCAATTCTCAGCATCAGATGACGGTGAGAGGGAGGTCAGCATCATCCCTTCGTCCTGTGTGGTCGGTGCACTCTCATGGCCTATCACTGAGGAGGTTTTGGAGGCTCAAAAAGTGGAACCTGATCCCAAGACCGGCCCCGAGGACAGGATGTTTGTTCCCTCAGCAGTGAAGGCCCGCGTCCTCAACTGGGTTCACACCAACAAATTGTCATGCCATCCTGGAACCAACCGCATGATGGCTCTAATAAAGAGACACTTTTGGTGGCCCACTATGAGTCAAGATGTTAAGGAATTTGTCTCCGCCTGTCAGACCTGCAACAGAAACAAAAGTGGACATAAACCACCCGCAGGCTTGCTTCAGCCCCTCCCTACTCCTAGTCGGCCGTGGTCCCACATTTCTTTGGACTTTGTTAGCGGGTTACCTCCGTCAGCAGGCCATACAGTCATTCCTACTATTATCGATAGATTCTCCAAGGCTGTTCATCTCATTCCCCTGACCAAGCTACCCTCCACTTTTGAGACAGCCCAGTTGTTGGTACAACATGTTTTTCGTATTCATGGCATTCCTGCTGATGTGGTGTCCGACAGAGGTCCACAGTTCATTTCTCAGGTTTGGAAAACTTTTTGTAATTCTTTGGGTGCTTCGTCTAGCCTCACGTCTGGTTATCATCCCCAGTCTAACGGCCAATCGGAGAGATGCAACCAAGAGATTGAGTCTACCCTCCGGTGCATCATTCAAGAGAACCCATCTGCATGGTCTCAACACCTGGTCTGGGTAGAGTATGCCCACAACACACATACCTCTTCTGCTACCGGGTTATCTCCATTTGAGGCCTCCCTGGGTTATGCACCCCCTCTCTTCCCCAGCCAAGAAGTTGAGGTTGCTGTACCATCGGTACAGCACCATTTCAGATGCTGTAGACACATCTGGCGTCAAACTAAGGCAGCATTACTTCGCACCGTGGCTACAAACAAGAGGATGGCAGATCGCCACCGTTCCAAGGCACCATCCTACTCAGTCGGCCAAAAGGTATGGTTGTCCACCAGAGACATTACTTTAAAGGATTATCCCAAGAAGTTGGCTCCCCGGTTCATTGGACCTTTCCCTATTGTCAGGATCATTAATCCTTCTGCTGTCAGATTGAGTCTTCCTGCTTCTATGCGTATCCATCCAACCTTCCATGTTTCGCAGATTAAACCTGTTCTAGAGAGCCCTCTGTGCCCTCCTGCCAACCTCCCTCCTCCCCCCCGTCTCATGGACAATCATCCTGCATTCTCGGTACGCCTTATCCTAGACGTACGATGCAGGGGTAGGGGGTTCCAGTACTTAGTAGACTGGGAGGGATATGGACCGGAAGAACGGCCCTAGATCCCCAGATCCTTCATCCTGGACCCCAGCCTTATCACCAATTTTTTTAGAGATCACCCTGAAAAGCGCCAGCGATCGCCAGGAGGCGATCCTTGAGAGGGGGGTTCTGTAGGGTTTTGACATTTTCCTTCCACCAGGTTCATGAAGGCAGGGGCGGCGCTGATGAGCAGCCGCAGCTGAGACCAGTTTCCCTAATCGACCACAAGATCCTCATTTCTAGACTGGAGCAGTGGGTGGGCATCACAGGGTCAGCCCTTAAATGGTTTGGGTCCTACCTCTCTGACAGAACCTTCTGTGTCAATATCAAAGATTTTAGTTCGGCATCGACAGCGCTCCAGTGGGGGGTACCACAGGGGTCCATCCTCGGTCCCCTTCTCTTTTCTTTATACCTGCTGCCACTAGGTGCTATCTTCTGCAAACACAACATACCCTTTCATTTCTACGCAGATGGTCGCCAAATTTACTTCCCCCTGAGGCACAGAGGCACACGCTCTATTCAGCCTCTTCTTGACTTCCTGGCTGACATCCGGGACTGGATGGCTTTAAACTTCTTAAGCTTCAATGAGAAGAAGTCTGAAGTCATGCTGTTCCATCCCAGTGGCTCACTCATGAACCATGACATTGACCTTTTCTCTCTAGCCCCGCTAGAGAAACAAAAGGTCACTAATCTGGGGGTGATAATGGACCCGTCCTTAAAACTCAACAGTCACGTAAACATGATGGTCAAATCCTGTTTTTTTCTGCTGAGACGGCTGTCTAAGCTGAAGCCTATACTCTCCAAAAAGAACCTTGAGACAGTGATCCACGCCTTCATAACATCTAGGCTTGATTACTGCAATTCACTTCTGTTTGGAATCAGTCAGTCCTCCATTGCTCGTCTACAACTGGTCCAAAATGCTGCAGCCCGATTTTTAACTGGTACAGGCCATAGAGAGCACATCACGCCAGTTTTGGCCTCCCTGCACTGGCTACCCATTCACCTTCGGATCCAATTCAAAATTCTCATGTAGACTTCCGGTTATGGCGGCCACGTAGGAGGACGCATTAAACCTCGCTCCGTTGTTGCTGTTTGAAAATGGACAAGAAATTACTGCTCACGTAAAATTTATGCGAGGAAAAGGGACACTTTAAGGTATAATGCCTAACCCGAGTAAAACAACTAAAGGAAAAAGTGAGGCATCTAAACAAACAAAATTGTCCGACTACAACCTCCGTGGAGAAGCTAATAAAGCTAACAAAAGCATGGCTACGCAAGAAGGAGGAAATGAGTCAGAAAAAAGTAAGTCTGATCAAATACTGGCCGCGCTGGAATCATTAAGAAACGAGTTTTCTTCGAAACTTGATAATGTGGTGGTGACGTTGCAAGATATGAAGAAGGAGATGAAAGATTATACTGAACGTATGTCCCGAGCAGAGGAGCGCATAGCCACCGCGGAGGACGAGGTGGCTAATCTGAAAGCTAAAGTGGGCGCCTTGCAGGCTAAAAACAAAACAATGGAAGACAAACTCATGGACTTGGAAACAAGGTCCCGACTGAATAACTTAAGGCTCGTGAATTTACCAGAAGGTGCTGAGGGACCAGATGTGTGTGCTTTTTTGGAGAAGTGGATACCTGAAGCTTTGGGGAATGAAGCGCAGCAGCTTTCAGTGAGTTTAGAAAGAGCTCACAGAATTGGTCCGAGAGGCGGCGGCGACTCGCGTCCGAGAGCGCTGATAATGAGGTTCCTCAACTACCGAGACAGACAGGCTGTCATCCGAGCTGCACGGGATAGAAAAGATGTATACTACAAGGACCAGCGGGTTCGCTTCTACCCTGATTTGGCCGCGGAGATGCATCAGCTGAGGAAAAAGTTTGACCCGATCCGGGAGGAGCTGCGTAAACTGGGCATTCGAAACGGAGTGACTCACCCTGCAACGCTTCTGGTGACTTATAGAAACAAAACACTGACCTTCAAAACACCTGCAGACGCGAAGGAGTTTCT
Source organism: Nematolebias whitei (assembly GCF_014905685.2). Classification (NCBI taxonomy): domain Eukaryota; kingdom Metazoa; phylum Chordata; class Actinopteri; order Cyprinodontiformes; family Rivulidae; genus Nematolebias; species Nematolebias whitei. Next base: position 7,444,920 of record NC_056515.1, read on the forward strand.
CAAGACAATCCAAGAAGGCTCAGATCACGCAGAATGATTAAAGAATGATGCCTAAGATGGTATGTAAAGTAATGACTGTCGAGAGGTAAAAAATTGAAAATATCTATGTAACATTTGTTTGTCTGTTTTTACTCTCTCAGGTGGTACATCTAAGTTGATTTAGTATATATTTTTGTTTCTAATTAGGTTACATATCTAAGTTCCTAAGTGTAATAATAACTATTTAAATGAGAAGTTGTCCCTAATATGATATTCTATATCAGTGGGCAAGGTTCAAAAATTGCTGTTAACAGTAACAGTGGTATTTATATTTTGTGTAGATTAAGCTAGGAGAGTGGTTCTACTGATCCTCACTAGGTGTGGATTGGTTTTTGGCAATAACGGAAGACACAATGATTGTGGGAGGGACTCCCCCAACATGGGGAAGGGAATTAGAAGGGAGGGAAGGGTTGTGTTTTGTGTGTTGTTGGATGTATGTTCTAACATCCAGTTTTGTTGTGCCTCATTTTTTTTATAATACAGAGCAACCTACTACTTATGTTGTAACATGCCTCAAAGCGTAAAATTTAATTTTATTTCATGGAACTGCAGGGGTCTGCAACGCCTCCAAAAAGTCAAACAAGTCATGAACAGATTAAAAGAAATGGACTCTAAAATTGTGTTTCTTCAGGAGACTCATCTTCTTGATGAGGACAATTTAAAGGTGAGGAGGAGATGGAGGGGTAATGTATATACAGCACCATTTACATCCCAGTCTAGAGGAGTGATGACTCTAATACATGAATCAGTCCCACTACAAATTAAAAACATTATAAAGGACAAAAGGGGAAGATATCTAATACTTCAAGGCTCCCTCATGTCGGAAACTTTAATTTTGACTAATATTTATGGCCCTAATGTAGATGACAGTAATTTTTATAATGATCTGCTTCTCACCCTCTCAACTCTTAAAGGATCACACTTGATGGGGGGGGACTTTAATTGTACATTAGATCCAAGTAGGGACAGATCAACTGGAATTGATCAGTCACATAATAACTGCAGGGCTGCAATTTACAGATTGATGAAAGAGCTGAAGTTAGTGGATGTGTGGAGAGAGAGAAATTCAGACACTAAAGCTTACTCCTGTTATTCAAGTACTTTCAAAACTTATTCCAGAATAGATTTTTTTTTAATTTCTAAAGAAATACAATTTAGAATTCAAGATTGCTCCTATGACAATATTGCAATTTCAGATCATGCCCCATGTTATTTGGTTTATAAAGAAAATAAATTAAGAAGAGACCCTCCGAGATGGCAGTTTCAACATAAATGGCTACAAGATAAAAACCTGGTGGAATATTTAGGGAAACAAATTGATGAATTTTTTCAAATTAATACTACACAAACAACAGCCTGTATAAAATGGGAAGCATTTAAGGCATTCTTTAGAGGACATATTATTAGTTATACAGGATCTAAAACTAAACAAACTGAAAAAACTAGACTACAATTGGAGGATAAAATAAAAATAATCCAAGCTAAGGTAAATAAGGGAAATGATCCAGAACTAGAAAAAGAATTATTGATCTTGAGAGCGGAATATGATAAATATTCAGCTTCAAGAGCTGCATCAAGTCTTCTGCGACTCAGCCAAACATTTTATGAACAAGGTGATAAAGCAGGCAAGTTGTTGGCATGGCAAATAAAACAATTAGAAACTAAACAGCCAATCACGTCTATTATATCAAAAGGACAAATTTTGCAAGATCCCCAAGAAATAAATGCTACTTTTAAGGACTATTATGAAGAATTGTATAAAGTACAAACGAGTATAAAATTAGATGACATAAATACTTTTTTAAATAATTTAGATATGCCTAAAATTTCAGAAGCAAACAAAGACGATTTAAATTTAGAAATTACAAAAGAAGAATTAGGTCAAGCCATAGATAATATGAAATCTGGAAAAAAAGCAGGACCGGACGGTCTTCCGATAGATTTATACAAAACTTTTAAAGACAAACTCTTGACCCCACTGTTAGAGATGTTTAAAGAAATTTTCCACACAAACCATCTTCCTCCGTCAATGAATGCTGCCATGATTACTTTTTTGCCGAAGCCAGGCACATCTCCAAATAAATGTGAAAATTTTAGGCCGATTAGTTTACTAAATTCAGATCTGAAAATAATCTCCAAGATGTTAGCACGACGTTTACAAAAGGTTTTACCAAATACAATTGACCATGATCAAAATGGATTTGTTATGGGGAGGCAAGGCTTTCATAATGTGAGGAGAGTATTAAATATAATTCATTATAACAAAGGCACATCAGACTCAGCTCTCTTATCATTAGACGCTGAAAAGGCGTTCGATAGGGTTCACTGGTCATATCTTTTTCAGGTTCTGGAAAAATTTGACTGTGGAAATAATTTTGTAAAATGGATTAAAATATTATACAATAATCCCTCAGCAGAAATGATAACTAATAGAAATATATCTAAACCAATAAATATCAGAAGGGGCTGCAGACAGGGTTGTCCATTATCTCCTTTGCTGTTCACCCTGGCAATAGAGCCATTTGCTATTGCAGTACGCACACACCCCCATCTTAGTGGAATCACCGTTGGACATACAGAACACAGGATTTCCCTGTTCGCAGATGACGTGATCTTATTCATATCAAAATTAAGCAGATCAATACCAATTATTTTGGAAATAATTAAATTATTTAGTGAGACATCGGGCTATAAAATCAATAAAAACAAGTCTTCTATTCTGTTATTAAATTCAAATGAGAGAGTTAGCCCAACCTCAGATATAACACAATTTAAGATGGTGACGGAATTTAAATATCTGGGAATTCATATTTCCCCAGAACTTAAACAAGTAGTTGAGACCAATTATAAATCCATAGTGAACGAAGTTGATAATTCATTTGAAAGATGGATGTCACTGCCAATATCTATGATGGGAAGAATAAATATAATAAAAATGAATGTATTACCAAAGTTGCTTTATATATTTCAGAACATCGCCCTCCCACCTCCTCCTGAATTTTTCTCGCAAATAAAGAGGAAGATGATACATTTCATATGGAACAATAGGAAGTCAAGACTTCGTTTGTCCCTGCTATACCTTCCTTATGATCGTGGAGGATTGAAGTGTCCAAATTTTCATCTATACTATTGTGCTGTGCAGTTGAGGTCTATGATGTTTTATTACACTAATCATTCTCCACATTGGACTGATATGGAAACTCATGGATTAAAATTGACCCTCCCCTCATACTTATATTCAAATTCAATAACTAAACTGCTAAAACAGACTGAGAACCCATTTCTTAAAAATATGATAAGGGTATGGAGAGACGTAAAGAAACTTTTAAATGAACCAATTTGTTTATCTCAGTTTAGTCCAGTGTGGGGTAATCAATTATTTATACCAGGTAGAGCCGATGCAACTTTTAAACTGTGGAAAGATAAAGGACTCCAAACAATTCATAATTTTTATTTACCAGACTCAGACATACTGATGAGCTTTCAGGATCTACAAAATAAGTTTTACTTAGATAAGAAACACTTTTTTAAATATCTTCAACTCAGAAACTTCATAAAAATGAGTCAAAATAATGAGCTGACGAAGCCTGCCAAATCAACTTTAGAAAAAATGTTGACAAAAGACAGTTTGAAAAAAGGTAATATATCTGAGTTTTACCATTCATTAATGTTGCATGTTTCTGAAGGATCTCACGACAGACTTAAGGCTTGGAAGAAAGATTTATTGTTAGAGTTATCTGAGGAAGATTGGCAAGCAGCATGTACTCTGGCTCACACTAGCTCTATCAATACAGGTCTTAAAATGATCCAATTCAAATGGTTAATGCGGGTTTACATAACACCAGTAGATCTTAACAGGTTTAACAGGGAGATACCTGATGTATGTTCAGGGAGATACCTGATGTATGTTCAAAATGTACAGAAGACAAAGGGACTCTGGCTCACTGTATGTGGTACTGTAGAAAAATTATGTTGTTTTGGAAAGAGATAAAGGATATAATTGAGGAAATCCTCTCCAAACCAATAATACTGGATCCCAAGCTGTTTTTATTTGGACTGTACCCAGAAAAACATCATTACACTAAAAATGAACGGATATTTATTAACTTGAGTTTGCTTAATGGGAAAAGATGTATATCGTTGTTTTGGAAAAAGACTCATGGACCGACTGCCAACCAATGGATCCGACAGATGTTATCTGCTCTACCTCTGGAAAAGATTTCATATGTATTAAAGGGAAAACAGGACTTGTTTGAGTGTGTCTGGAACCCCTTCATTAGGTATGTTAAGGACTTAAACATGTCAGAAGACAGTACAAGCGAATGAAAGAGGTGTGCACTGCAGTTTCTAAATTAAACAAATTCTCTTAAGATATACGTGTATACATTGTTGTATTGACACCTTGATATGGAGAAGATATATGGAGTTTGAAATAGGTTGCAATATGATCAGAATCTTGTGAGGGGCACTTTGTTTTTTGTTTGTTTTGTTTTGGCTTTTAGTATTTTGGTTTGAATACATTGCTGTATTATTTTTGTAGAATGTTAGAGTTGTGTGTGTTAAACCTGATAAAATTCAATAAAGATATTTTGGCAAAAAAAAAAAAATTCTCATGTATGTTTTCAAATCACTGAACAGTTCCGCCCCATCCTATCTCACTGATCTTCTGCAGCCATATGTCCCACCGCGCTCTCTGAGGTCAGCAGACCAGATGCTTCTCTCAGTCCCAGAAACCTGTCATAAGCTCAGAGGTGACAGGGCTTTCTCTGTTGCAGGTCCACGACTGTGGAATGAGTTGCCACTGAGTGTCCGGCAGGCTCCTACACTCTCAGTCTTTAAGTCTCGCTTGAAGACCCACTTCTATTCTCTTGCCTTTACCACGTTGTGATTTGTTTTGGTCCGGTCTGTACTCTACACTGTTGGCCATTTTAGTTAGCTTCTGCTGCTATTTGTATCTGTATTTCTATTTTATGTTTTCCTGTCCGCTGTACATGTTTGTTTTCTTTTGTACAGCACTTTGGTTGGCCTTGTTGCTGTTTTAAGTGCTCTATAAATAAATTGGTATGGTATGGTATGGTATGGTAATTGATGCCAGGAATACTTAAGGCTCCAGTTGAGCTCCAGTCAGTGCTGGAGCATTGTTCTACCTGCCAGTACATATGCCTCCAGCCCTGTATAGTGTTCAAAGATTGTGAAGGCTTACATTGTTTTGTGTCCACATTTTCAGAGTCTTGATGTCCTAGATCCTGTCCTGTTTTTGAAGTATTGAAGAGGTCCCTGAGGATATACTTACCTGTGTTTCCTGGTGCTCAGCTGCCTGCACACACCTTCCACCACTTGCCTTTGCAGTCCACCTGGTCATCATCCTGGAAGGAGAAAAACCCTCAGCCTGTCCAACAGCCATACAAACTACCTTCACTGTAAGCTTCTCAAAGACCTGAGTATTCCGTTATTGGATCATCTCCTTGTCAATAAGTAATCCTCCTCCTCTGTCTTCACAGACCCAGATCCTGTTTTGTAAATAGTTTATTTTTTCCTCTCACTGTAAAATAAACTTTTTCAATTACGTTTGAGTTTGGTCCTGTTTTCCTCTCAGTCTGTTCACTTGGGTAACTCCTCATTACAACAAGGAGGACTTTTCACATTTGAGAAGAACTTGGCAAAATTTTTCTCTTTCTTTATCGGTAGTATGTGTGTCTGCCTGGGCTACTACTTGGTCGATCTGTGATCGGACCGAAGGGTGGAGCTCAGGGGACGGTGACTCTAAAGGCTTGTCGGGAGTCTCCGTGGTTGTACTCACTGGCAGGACGTCAATGGTTTGTAACACCATTTGGTCTTGGTTGGTGAGGTCCATGCATCAAACATACATATGGTCAAGAACGGTGTTTGACAAGAGGGATATTAGGATCTAGGAAGAGTGAGTTGGGAATGCCTCCTAGGATGGGTACATTCAACTCAAAGTCATGGAAGCTAGTGCTTACTAACCAACCTAAATGAGTGCCTTTAGGGATTAGGATGTCTTCTGCATTGGTGTTACAGAATGAAAGACATGAGATCCTAGATTTGAGGCCCAAGAGGGGTGTGGCCTCTAAGGAAAGTCCTAGTTCGAAAAAAAGTCGAGCAAGTTGAAAGAAAGCCTGTGAATGGCTTAGGTTTTGTCCTGCTAAGATGTGTATTGGCACAGGTTTGTTTTGGGTCCAAGCTGGCACAGAAATATGTTGACTGTTAGCTACCTGACAAGCTTCAGGAATGGTCTGTCCAGATCTGAGGTTGTCTAGATCAGGGACAGGTGTGTCCTGAGGAACAGTTGTCAGTGACCACAAAACATGGTTTTTGGTGTCCACCTGAACATCATGTTGGACTAGGATGTCACTACCTATGTACACAGAGTGTGTCATTGTGAAAACGGAAAGTTTTCTTAACTTAGGTTAGGTTGATTTTGCATTAAGTCCTCATAGAGGTCCTAGCTGATGGCGGATTTATCAGTCCATAAAGACAATACAACATCACTCACTTGAGATTTCTGTGTCTCAATACCTTTCAACCCCTTGTGGGAGGTAGTATTCACTAGATTGTGATGGACCCAGCGAACACAAGAATGTCTCATGTTGGGCTAGAGTTTGCACCAACGGCTGATCATGTGTGGCTGACACTACCGTGGATTGAGATGTGATCTAATTTGCCTGATGTTTGTTTTCATGTTGGGTGATGGTTGTTTCATCAGAAGTGCCCAGTGTAGCACACTGGGAGTCTACTTCTGGAAGAAAAGTGATGGGTAACGGTTGGCGGACTTGAGCCCAGTCTTTGAGATTCTTAAAATCAATCAAAGGCTGAAATTGGTTTAGAAGATCTTGTCCTACTAGGAAAGGGATGGACTCCAGTGGGGACACATACACAGGGTGTATGATGGTCATGGGTCCGATCTGAAGTTCAACCAGGGCCACCTTAGATAAGGTGGTTTCTTCAGGAGCGTACGGTCGTACCTCTAGAGAGCATGTCTGGAGGATTAAGTCCTTGCCAGCACGATTTGCCGCTAACCGTAGTCTTTCAAACAGGGTGGCGGATATCAAAGTTATGTCTGCTCCTTTATCCAGAAGAGCGTCATGAGATCTGTTCACCTGTTCTAGAGTCAATGAAAGGTAAAACTTTCTTGCTACCCCTTTTTCAGTTAGGTTACACAAAAATTTTCGTTCTCAAACGAAGGATCTTCAGTATTCATTTGGACTGTTAAGATAGCACTTGGTATGTTGGACTGGTCAGTTTCTGTTACTGAACCAGGAATGTCAACATCAGTGGTCTCTACATCAGCAACAGGAGGGGAGTCACAATCAGCAGCCGCAGATTGGGGCTTCAACCCCTTAGTTTGTTGTTACAATGGCTGGTTGGTAACAATGAGAGACTCAGTTTCAGGAGTGAAAGAGGCTATAGACAGGAGTTCAGCCTTCTTAGACTATTCCTGTTTACGCATTTCCTCCAAAATATGTTTAATCATTTCCATTTCTTTGGAAGTGAGACCTTTACAGTCATCATCCTGTTGAGGCTTTGACTCTTTCATCTTTTCAGAACGTCTCTGGCGTGGTGAAAGTTGTTCTCTTTCAGGTCAAGAGCGACGGTTCTGAAATTGACGGGTCTGCCTTTGAGATTGGTTATGACGGAAAATCTGCCATTATAATTGGGAGAGCGTCTACCCTCCTGATAATCTTTGTTATGATTTCGGTAGTCAGAGCTTGGGTAATCGTGGTCCCTCCCAGAATCTGAGTACCGATTCAGTCCTTTAACCTAATGAGGGTTTTCAGGCTCAAAATGTTGTGGCCTCCTCTTAAACTTGGGTGATAGAGGGGCAGATTTAGCTCGTTGAGAGTCAGGGTTTGCTCTTCCTCCTTCAAGTTCTAAGGGAAGGAAACTTGTGTGTACAGCTAAAACTGTATTTGGTTCAGTGGGCCTGGACTGTTTCAGCTTTTGGAAGACTAGAGATGCCCATTTGCGTAATTGTTGGATTGAGGCTGTGCGAGGGTTATCCATTATGCCTAGTTGACTGCTAACTGAATGATGGAGGTTCTGGACGAAGAGAGCTTTAAAGTTAGGATCCTCTTCCATCTGCAGAAAATTATCAGAACCAAAATAAGCATGTAAGTGTGGGGGTTTGGTTTGGTCTGTTTCCTCATGTTTCCAGCACTCAGTGTTTTCCCTTGTGTTCAGCCCCATGTCTCACCTGTGTCTAATGTTAATCACTGCAGGTGTTTGTCATTGTCCTAATCAGTGTGTGTGTATATATTCAGTTCACTGGTGTCTTGTCTTTGTCTCGGGATTATCCTTCCATGGTGTCGTGTTCAGTCTTTTGTCCTGTAAGCCCTGATCTGCCTGTTTCCAGTTTTGTGAGTAGCTGCCCTGTCAGCATTTTGATTTTGTTTTGTTTAATAAATATATTTTTATTATCCCTCGAGCGTCCTCGTCATCCTCCTGCACGTGGGTTCAAACACTCCTGACGGCCGAACATGACAGTAAGTTTCTGTAGTAGTAGTTGTTTGGTGACTCTTGTCTGCCTTGTCTGGTGTTCAGAGCAGAGGTCAGACCAGATTGTAAAGTGTGATCTGAGAACTCTCTCTCAAGAGCTTGGTGTAGATGATCGAAGTCTGCCCATACATGGAAAGGTTGACGATCCATGAGCTTGGTGACCTCTCTACTAGCAGTTGATTTAATTAAATACATGTAGTCATGAACGGTAGCTTCAGGAAATCTTCTCAGGTAGAACTTCAGGTCATCAAGATAAGCTTTAATGTCATGTTGACCACCTGGTTTGGGGTCAAAATGACTGATGATCTTAGCAATTTTGTTCAATTCCCTGTTGGATGGACCATGATGGACCTGGCCTCTCGTCAGGTGTGAGGAGGGATCAGTCTTAACAGGTATTGGTGTAACTAGAGGGACAGTCCAGTTTAACCGGGGTGAGAGGGACCCGAGGTCGTACTCACCTGTTGGTCTACTTGCTGGTTCCAGATCACCAACTTGTGTGGGATAAATGTGAGTGGGGGTCAAACCTACCGGAGGAGGTGGTCTCCCACTTCTAATTGGGTCGACACTTGTATCAGGAAATTCCTGTGTGTTTATGTTTTTAAGATGTGTCTTAGTTTTAGACAGCTGGTTCTGCAAATATTGGATCTGCTCATTCTTTTGAAATAACTGTCTACTATAAGTATTGTTGTCCATCTTTAGATGATCGAGATCATGCAAAACTTTCTGGAGGTTTTGATGGACGTTAGTGTAGGCTTCCCTCTCCAGCTTTAGATCTTGTTTGGTCGTTGCAAGTTCATTGGACACCTGCAAGTGATGTTGACTGAGGAGTTTATAATTTTCTGTTAGCTCAGATAACGCTGTAGCAACTTTGCTTTGATCAGTTACATCAGGTCTGGTTCTAAGAAGTTTATTTTCTTCTTCTAACTGATGTATTTTTTTATTTTTTTTTCCTTAAGAGTGTTTGTAGCATGAATAAGAAGTTCATGTGTCATTTGCAATCTCTTAGCTACAATAATTGCTAATTCGCCAAGCATTTTGGTAGCATCTTGACCTGTTACGGTTTCCAGCAAAACTTTGTTTGATAAATCAAGTGTGATTCGTTCTAATTGTTTTTAATAATGTTGTTGAATTTGACTCCTGTAGGACAGCTTTGCTGTGGACACACTACTAATTAATTATTCTTAAAGCTAGTACAAGCACAAAGAATATTAAATGTTTAATTACAATGGATTCTCTTCTTTTTCGAGTTAAATTTCTGTTATGTGACCAAGATAACTTGTGAGTGGAGTGTTTAATCAGTGACATGAGATGCCATTTTATCTTTGACCAATCAGAATAAATGCGGTCATTTATTTAACAGAATCAAAATTTAACATCAAAACATGTACACATTGATTTGCTGATCTGTTTCTGATTAATAAACTTGGCATGCTTTACTAACAAGACAACAGAACATTACTGATTGAGACTGATTCATCTCTGAAGGCATCTATCTTGATTTACTGGCAAATAGAAGTTTAAGAGAGGAGGAATAGATTTAAGGAGGAAGTTTTAGATGGATGAAAGTTATGTGTTGAGCCAGAACATTGCACCCTTCCTCCAACATCCAGCTCAGCCCTCCTGTACACTTCAGGACGTGCAGCGACTTTGTTACCTTAGCAGAGGATGTATCCACTTCGGAACAGAAGTCCATTGGTACGCTCCCTTTTCAGCGTCTCTGGTTAGAATAGCTGGGGGTCTGAAGTACTCGGTTCAACCGAATAAGCTTCCTTAGGAGTTGAGCTTTTAATGCTCGGGTTGAGTCACAGCCGAGGTAGGCTGTGACTATGCTGGACTGGAGAAACCCTTGGCACATGGTCAAATCCATCCGATACTTAGTTGAGTCTCATCTTCGACTGAAAGTTCCAGCAAGACTGCAATACTAAGACTCGTGAAGACTAAGACTTCGAAAAAGACTAAGACTTTGTGAAGACTAATGCCCCTTTTCCACTGTCACAGTGCGGATCAGATCAGTTCGGGTTGGTTCAGATCGGTTCGGGTCTGTTG
>NC_056515.1:7455618-7464847 GCF_014905685.2 Nematolebias whitei
AAGTGGATGGATGGATGGATGGATGGATGGATGGATGGATGGATGGATGGATGGATGGATGGATGGATGGATGGATGGATGGATGGATGGATGGATGGATGGCGAAGGAGGAGACCATCAAACACAGCAGGAGTGGTCAGTTCAGGTGAACTCCTGCTTGTTTGCTTCAGATCAGCTGTTCAAATCTCTGCAGGTTCAAATAAAAGGTGCACCAGGACTTTCAGCTGAATCTCTCGGGCCACAGTTGTAAAGGCTGATAACTGATAAACGGTAACTGATAAATGATAACTGTCTTTTCTGAATTTTTGACTGTTTTTGTGTCACTTCATCCTAGAACCAAAACATTTATAACATAATAACAGTTGAGCAGATTCTGGTAATCTTTTCTTAGGATCCATTAAAGATCAAATGCAACTGGAAATTCTTCTCAACTTCCAGTATGAATTTAAACAAACACTATATGAACTTAACATTGTAAAATTTGTTTAGGAAATTTAATGTTCAAGGACACCACTTAAGAAAAAAATTGTTTAATAGGAAAAGTAAGAAGTGAAAAATGTAGAAAAATAAAAACTACTGCCTCCAACTAATGATTGTGTATCTGTCTGTCCCTTGTCTCACGGGCTTCATCCAGAAGAAGACACACGTGTTGTTCCTGCTGTGTCCGGTTCAGTTCTTCATGTTCATTCAGTGATGGGATAAGAATTTTCTTTACTGGACTCTTTTCTCTTTCTCTTCACTAGAAAGAAGAAAAAGGTGGTTAATTCAAGCTAAATACTGTTTTTGAATAAATGCATAAAACAAAGAAAGGTGCTGCTAACAGCTATAAAAGCTATATTAATAATAATAAACTGATCAAATAAGAAAATGATAAATAAATTGATTTAAAAATAATGAAAATGATAATAATGGATATATGAATCAGAAAGTATTATACAGATGCAGATATTCTTTGTCATCCGCACCACATGTGGTACATGTGGTGGATCAAAATTATGTTCACAGGGTCCCAGTTACATCCAACAATAAAATATAAAAGAAAAACAGTAATAAGATCTAAGATATGAACTAAGAAAAACATCAACTAAAAATATGATAAGCACTAATAGCATAAAAACATTAAACACAATACGCCGAACAGCAGCATGGACATGAGTCTGTGTGAACAGACGAGCATGCATGAACACAGCAACATGAAACAGATCAGCAGCAACATGAAACAGATCAGCAGCAACATGAAACTGATCAGCAGCAACATGATGTGATTCTTCACAGTGTTATATATTCATAAGGCTGCACAAACTAGTTCATGTTGCTGTTTGACATATTGTTTTGATTGTTTACTGCTATTAGTGCTTAGTGTTTTATTAGTAGATGTTTTTTAGTTGATATTTTTCTTAATTCATATCTTAGATCTTATTACTGTTTTTCTTTTACATTTTGTTGTCTGTAACTGGGACCCTGTGTACAAAGTAAAAAATGTCACCCCAATTCAGTATTTATTCAACATTTTAGTTTTTTACTTTAAAAATAAAATAAATCAAGTCCTTATCGGCACAAATAAAGTGATGTGGAACATGTTACATCTGTTCTTACCAAGCACAGAAGCTGCAGCGTTGTGCTGCTCTGTGAGGTGCAGCTGGGCTGCGAGCCTGTGATGGAGACCTGTCAGGTGTAGACTCCTCTGATGGAGCAGGAGCAGAAGCTGGGAGGCTTGAAGGGTTTAATGTGGAGTTTAGAGATGAACCATCACGCGCTGAAATACGTTCTGGATAAAATACAGTGAGAAACGGGAACGGAGGACAGTTAGCATTTATGCAAATTAGCTTAGCATCGTAGCACCGACGTTGTCCTATTATGGCGTCAGCCTCTTTTGTTAGTTAAAAATATGTTCAGAACCGATGGAATGAGTAACTTAAAATATGTTTAAAGTTAGAAAACACTCACCATCTTCTATAAATGGTTCAAGTAGAGCAGTAGTCGTGTCCAAACCACCCTCCAATCCTCCATCTAGCTCGCTTTGACTTTTTTCGTCGGCCACCAAGCACAACAACACCTGCACTTCTGCATTTGACCACGGCTTTGATATTATTGTTTTTATATAGCTGCAAAATACTAAAAGATACGCTCCTCGAGTTATCGCTAATGGCAAGCGGGAGAGAAAAAAATGGTGGATCGGGTTGTTTGGAAAGACTCCACAGTCTCCTCCCCCCGACCAATCAGTGACCGACAGTGTTTCTGACGTCACGGCGCGGCTCGCTCGGACCCCTTGAGAAGCCGGGCCAGAATTTAGCGAGGCGAGCCGGTCACAGGAACAGTGGAAAGACCTCAAACGCGCGTCAAGCCGGAAATATCCGACCCGCGCCGTGACAGTGGAAAAGGGGCATAAGACTCGTGAAGACTTCGAAGAAGACTGAATAGTTCCAGGAAGACTGAAAAGTTCCAAGAAATTTTGCCTTTTAAAGGGTATCCACTTCCTGTTACGTGGTACTTCCTGATTGGTTGAAAAAACCAGCAGGGGTGTAGTTCTAGTGATGTTAGAGGATCACTAGAAGTCAGGAGATAACAGGAATGTTTTAAAAACGGTTAGTACAGACAGAGAAATATTATGAAGAGGTGAGACAAAGCAGGTGCCAGAAGCTCTTATTTACTGTCTGAGAGTTTTAAAACAAGACACTTCGTTCTCATAACTTGTCTCTGACTTTCGACCGACATCAGGTCTACTAACCTCATTCAGACAGAAGACTAAATGCACACTTACTTCATAAATAGGCATTTAACTCTATGATCAAAGTCGAATGAGGTTTAAAAATCATTAATACTGTTTCACAGTTGATTTAAATGAGTGGTTCACTTCAACATTTAGAAATGGTATGAACTAAACAAACTTTTGATTATCAAGATATCTTAAAATATTACTGATAATGTAAAAAGAAGAGTGTTCTTTCAATTGATTAATTCAGGATACAATTAAATAGTCTATTGATGAGATAATTTGTATTTCTGGATTCAAATCAATAAAATAGCAGTTCCTGTCCCCTGAAGGTCTTCAGAGACAGATTGATGTCGGAAGCCTAGTTCACTACACTCCAATAACCAGGATTTGTTCCTGCAGTTAGGTCTGTTAAGGCCTGTTCCAGTGTGGAAAAGGGATTCTCTAGGTTCAGTTCTTCAGAACCACTGACAGATCCTTCAACTTGCTGTTTCTCAGCCATGATTACTCTTTTATTTACAACTATAAACAAATGCAGGTTAAATTAGGGTTAACCTTACTATATTTTGTTTTATGTGTGGGTTATCTGTTTTAAAATAGCTAGTTAACTTTTAGTGAAAATAACTTTAGTTGTTTAAAGTCTGTTTGCACAGCTTTCAATTGTCAAGGAAGCTGCGTGATTGCTTAACCTTGTAAATTAAAACTTGTTATAAACACAACTTTAAGATCAACAGTTATTTATTTCAGGAGTTAACTTTAAGCTAAAAACACAAACCTTTAAAACTATTAAACAATTTAGGTTGAATAACAGTTTAAAGTTTGAACATCATTTGTTTAATTTTCATCAGCTAAACTGTTAAGTTTAAAAATAGCTATATTTATTTATAAACAAAGGTTAAATGCTGTGAATATTTGTAATTTCAAACGCAGCAGTAAATCACTCACTCTTACCCTGTTTGTTTGTAAGAATGTGTTTACTGACTAAAATAAAAAATAAATAAAAAAATAAATTTTGCACAACGTTTTCAAAAAATGTAAATTATGATGTAACAACTTATTTAACCACTGGAGGGCAGAAAGGAGTTTTAGAGCTGGAACCAGGCGGTACTTTTAGAAAATGAGGTGGTTTTTGATGTAATTGAGGACCGCCCTCAGGCTTCTTAAAGCCTGGTCACTTCAAAATGGCTCCCAGAAACTAATTTCTGTTGTACAAAGATGGAGTCACAAAAGAGAGCCTTGTCTCCCTCAAACACACAGTCAAACACAACAACACAGTGTTTTCTCACCCAGAAAACGAGTTACAACGTTTAACCAGCAAAATAAAACTTTTAAAATGCAGATGACTTCATGCATGCGCGTGAGGACCACTCTTTCACTCACCGGTGTTAGTTGGGTCAGTGAACGCAACACAATTTTCGTATGCCATCTCAACCACACAACGTACACAACCTGGGACGTTTGATCCACACAAAGCGTAATTTCAGCGTTTCCACACGCTTCTATCATGTTTAAATCACAGAGCAGTAACAGAACGGTGAACTTATTCAGCCGTCTGTAAACCGTGTTCGCTCCTCTGCGACACGCTTCAGGACACACGAGCTGTGTCTGCCCTGGGAACTTTCAGCACACAAGCAAACCTCGGCGGGTCGCAATGAAAGTATAAAATTCTCTTTACCAGAGTTTATGAATCTATAAACGGGGCTGTCAGCGGCAGAGTAGCTGCACTAACAATGAGACATCAGGAATTTCTGCAGGTTACCGGAATACGCGGTTCAAAATCTGTGATTCCTGGCAGATAAAACTGTTCTGTCCTGAAACTTTGCAGATCCAGACAACAATTTATCCTTATTTAGGCCTTTTAACAAAGAAAAAGAAATTCAATGCATGCACAATATTTTCAGTTCAGCTCTGATCAGAACAACCTTTGCGACAATTTTAAATGACCATTTTGTGCGTCCACAGTTATGCCTTTAAAATGTCTAATGTATACAGAAAACTGCATTACCACTTTTGGAAGGCTTCATTATTAGTTTTCCTTTCAGCGTATTTCAGAAACAGACTTTTGACCCGGAAACACTACTAGCGTTTAAAATTTTCAAAGTAAAAGCTTTGTTTATTTTTTTGACAGTAATTCTCAGTGCAGAAGCGCCACCACGATGTTTTGAGTGCTTAAATATACCATACCATACCAATTTATTTATAAAGCACTTAAAACAGCTACAAAGCCAACCAAAGTGCTGTACAGACAAAACAACAGGTAACACACAAAGCAAAATACAAAATGAGGTAAATCAGAATATAGACATAAAAACGATGCAGATAATGACGACAAAACAGTGTGGAGCATACTGGATCAAAACACAGATCATCTTGTGTTGAAAGCTATTGAATAGCAGTGAGTTTTTAAACGGGACTTGAAAACCGAGAGGGAGGGGGCCTGTCTGACAAGCAGAGGTAACTCGTTCCAGAGTCTTGGTCCTGCTACAGAGAAGGCCCTGTCACCTCTGCGCTTAATACGAGTTCCTGGAACTGTGAGGAGCAACTGGTCCGCTGACCTCAGGGAGCGTGGTGGGACATACGGTTGTAGCAAATCAGAGAGATGGGGGGGCGACACTGTTCAGTGATTTGTAGACATACATGAGTATTTTGAACTGAATTCGAAAGTGAACCGGTAACCAGTGCAGTGAGGCCAAAACTGGTGTAATGTGCTCTCTTTTGCCTGTACTGGTTAAAAATCGGGCTGCTGCATTCTGGACCAGTTGTAGTCGTGCAATGGAGGTCTGACTGATACCAAACAGGAGCGAGTTGCAGTAATCAAGCCTAGATGTAATGAATGCATGTATTACTGTCTCCAGGTTATTTTTGGACACTATGGGCTTCAGTTTAAACAGCCGCCTCAGTTGGAAGAAGCATGATTTAACGATCATGTTTACATGATTGTTAAGCTTCAGGGAAGGGTCCATTATCACGCCCAGATTAGTGACTCTTTGTTTTTCTGACAGGGTTAGAGTGGAAAGGTCCATGCAGTGGTTTGTGATCGTAATCTAATCAGTCCTCACTTCTATGTTCAGTTGTTGAAGTGTAATTGATCAAGAAGTACATTTCTGCTCTGTGATGCAAAGCTGAAGTTGTGTGACATCCCTTTGATGTCCTGCTGCACTTCTCTTCTCTACAATTTAAATGTTACAGTATTTAAATTTAAATTGTTTATTTAAGGATGGAGATTGGGAGTAACAGGTGATGAGTGAGTGTGATTGCAGCCTGGCACATGTCACGACAAAGTTTACTGAACTTGAACTGAACTTGGACTACTGTATCCCTACTTTGCGGTTTTTCACTTATCATGAGTTGTCGTGGTCCCAAACTCCCGCAATAAACGAGGAACCACTGTATGTGTATAATTAAAATCAATTCAGTTTATTTACAGTATATAGCACCAAATCACAACAAAGTTGTCTCAGGGTATTTTACAGGAACATTCACATACTTAGAAAAGCCAATTAGTATATTTCTCTATCTAAGGACATAGCAGACAAAATGAATCTTGGTTTCTTTGCAGTCTCATGAAAAATTAGTCTAAGTTGTTTTGTGTGTCTCAAACACATCCCAATTCAGTCAGTCAATTCAGACACATTGCTCACTGGTCAGATGATTTCAAACACTCAACTGCAACTAAACTGTCTCTTTTTTTTCCTCACAATTCTGAATTGCTATTTATTACATCTCAGTGGGCAGCACAGTGGCATAGTGGGTAGAGCTGTCACCTGTGAGCAAGAAGTTTGCCAGACTGAATCTTGTCCGAGGAACTTTCTGGGTGGAGTTAGCATGTTCTCTCCGTGCATGCGAGGGTTTTCACCGGATACTCCGGTTTCTTCCCACAAACCAAAAACATGCATGTTAGGCTGATTGATGACTCTAAATTGTCCCTAGGTTTGAGTGAGAGATTGAATGTGTTCCTCTTCAGGTTCAGGGTTGGTTTATTTGTCATGTGCAAAATCAACACAAGGTCAAATGTGCAGTGAAATGCTCAGGACGAGAAGAACTGCATCGGATTGCCCAAATAACAGCAACATCATATACCAAAGCATGCAACAAAATTACAAAAACAAAGTGCCAAAAGTGAAAAGAAATACATTTTCAGCAGCATAGTCCTATTGGCAAAGTGGTTCTGATAACAGTGAGGTTATCCAACATTTTTCAGTCAGGTAATCTGGACAGTTTATTTTTTTGTGCTGAAACATTTCACTTTCGATCTGGAAGGCTTCACCAGTCAAGGAAACACAATAAAATTGATTCTTCTTCTAAAAGCTTACTCCAAAGTGGAACAAACCAGTTCTGCTTGTGATAAGATGGTCTCTTTGGTACACCCCTCCTCCATTACCAGCCATCTTCCTTGGTGACAGTCTTGTCAATCTGGTTGAAAACAACAAAGTCCATGCTCAATAATCCAGGTATAAAATCCAACATTTTTCAGTCAGGTCATCTGGACAGTTTCTTTTTTTGTGCTGAAATGTTTCACCTTCGATCCGGAATGCTTCATTAGTCAAGGAAACACACAACAAAACTGATTCTTCCCCCAACAGCTTACTCCAAAGTGGAACAAACCGGTTCGGCTTGTGATAAGATGTTCTCTTTGGTATGCCCCTCCTCCATTGCCAGCCCTCTTCCTTGTTTTTTTTTTTTTATATAGATATATTTATTCAAAATGTATAACCATACATATTATACTTCCAGTGTACAAAATTTACACTTTTTCTTTTTTAATACACAAAACATACACATAAGGAAAAAAAAAAAAAAAGACAAACTTCAGAAATAAAACCCACCCACCCCACCCACTCTCTCCATGTAAAACACATGTAATAATATTACATTAACATTAAACATATTTTTGAAAGGCCAGAGTTAAGAGTAATGAATACAACAAAAATACCAAAAGAGATGTCACGAGACAGTAAAGATCAATAAAGATCAAATCAGTCTTCCAGATCCAATCTGGTTAGTTTGTCCAGGAAAGGAGACCATATCTGTTCGAACTTAGCCAATGTCCCACGTATCGAATGAAGAATTTTTTCAGGAGTGCAGTATGACAACAGTTCATTGATCCAATGTTTCTGGTTTGGTGGTGCCACAGATTTCCAGTTTTTAAGTATACACTTTTTTGCTGCAGATGATGCTAACAAAACAAAGTATTTCTTGCAAGGATATAATTTCAGGGACATAACATCTCCTAGTATCCAAAGCCTGGGGTCAGCGTCTAAGGAAAGCCCACAAACTGCTGATGTTATCAGAATTACATTGTTCCAGTAAGTTTTCAAATGTACACAACTCCAAAGCATATGAAGAAGATCTCCCACAGATATCTTACACCTCTGGCATTTGTCAGTAATGCTGGCATTCATTTTATTCAGCCTATGTGGGGTATAATATATGCGATGAATAATATTAAATTGAATTTGCCTGTGTTTTGTTGATATTAGTATTGTTTGGGATGAATTTAACAACCTGCTCCAGCTTTTGTCATCATATTTACAATTTAAGTCCGATTCCCAGTTCAATTTTTTTGAGTACTTCTCATAAGCTGGTAGATAGTCGAGAACAATCTTGTAAACACAAGAGATAAGTCCTTTTGTAGTGGTACGCTTGGAATCCAATAAACATGTTTCAAACAATGTTTCCTCTGGTTTATTTGGAAATATCTCCAATGTTTGGCTCTTAATCCAATGTCTGATTTGTAAATATTTGAAATAATTATGCCTATTTAAGTCATAAAGTTCAGATAATTGACTGAAGCTGGCAAAGACATCATTGGTATAAAGATCGCCGATTGTTCTAATGCCTTTTCTGACCCAAGTTTGTAGAATACCATCTGCTATAGGTTGGGGAATGTTAAGGTTACCTTTGAGAGGTGTGTTGACCGACATTTGTGTGTTTAGGTTTGAGAGTACATGTAACTGAAGCCATGCATTGTAGGTGGATAAAATTAAAGGATTTGATGTAATTGTAGAGAGTTGCTTTTTTGAACCAAAAAATGGGATAGTTGCTAGTAACCTCGATTTTAATTCTTGTTGTTCTATCGAGAACCATCTCACATCATTGGAATTTGAGTGAGCCCACATCCATAGAATACGGAACTGGGAAGCTAAGTAATATATTCTAAAATTTGGTAAATTTAAACTGCCTTTAGCATAAGGAGCCTGTAAAGTAAGAAGCTTAACTCTTGGGACCTTTTTCCGCCATAAAAATAGAGATATTGCTTTATCCAAATCTTTGAAAAATCTCATTGGTACTTTTAAGGGGACACATTGAAATAAGTAGATAAATTTAGGTAATATAGACATTTTAATGGAGTTGACTCTGCCAATTAACGATAGTGGGAGATCCATCCATCGTTCCAGCTCTGTTTTAGTTTTATTAATTAACGATGTGTAATTCCTTTGGTAAATCTGATCAAATGAGGAACTGATACTAACGCCAAGGTATGAAAAACCATCCGGAGACCATTTAAATGAACCA
>NC_056515.1:7464947-7492086 GCF_014905685.2 Nematolebias whitei
ATAAAATACGTGACCAACCCAATCTCTGCGCAACTTTAAATGTTCTACATCTGTGAGATGGGTCTCTTGAATAAATGCGATGTCTGTGCTTTGTTTCTTAAAGTATGTTATAACTTTTTTCCTTTTGATGGGGTTGTTAATCCCTCTTACATTCAATGAAATACAATTTAGTAGTCCTGTCCCATTCATTTTAAGCATTATGAAAAAATATTCTGGTTAAGTGACAACATGAGATGCACATAACTTGGAGAAAAAAAAAGATCTCTGACCCTTTACTAAGGGTTTACAAATTTCAATACTCATAGAATGAACCTCATAGAGAGAGTGTCCCATAGACCCCAAGAGAGAAAAAAAAAACAAATAAATAAATAAATAAAAAAATAAAAAATAAAACCCACATTTAATCCTCTTATAAACAAAAAACAAATTGTGGGTTAAACTCCGCTTCTAAACGTTTGTGGTAACCTCAGCAGAGAAATATTTTTCTAAAGAAGAATTCCGGCAAAGAAAGTAAAAAAAAAAAGAGAAAAGTCACTCAGAGACTGTATTAATTCTAATAAAATCTACTTAACGCATGTGTGATGTTATCAGACACAGCAGCGCCCGATATTACACTTGTTTAACATTTAAGGTAGTAATTATGGATTATCTTTTTTAACATTGTTTTTCCGTTAACAGACCTGGTGCGTTGTCATCTTGCAAAGAGAACGTTCTATCCCTCCTCCCGAACAGTGGACAGGAAGGTCTCCACCTCAGATGGGGTTGAAAAAAGTTTAAATCCTCCTCCGTGTCGGATCCTCAGTTTAGCAGGGTAGCGACTGGCGTATTCAATATTTTCCTCCCGTAGTTTTTTCTTCACCTCGTTGAAAGCGAGCATTTTGCGTTGCACCTCGATGCTGTAATCTGGATAAAATGAGACTCGACCATTATCCAACTGTATCGTCCCCTTGTTTCTGGCCAAACGGAGCACTTTGTCTTTGTCCCTGGAATTCAGAAACTTCACGAGGATAGGTCTGGTCCGCTCCGACGCTCTCCCCAGGCGGTGCGCCCTCTCTATGGTGATCGGGGCTGGGAAGTGTTCCTCCCCGAGAAGTCGCGGGATAAGTCGTTCCACGAAACCAATCATGTCGTTACCTTCTGACCTTTCTGGAATGTTTATAATCTTGACATTTGATCTCCTGCTCTGGTTTTCCAACTCGTCCGTTTTCTCCTTCAGGTAAGTTATTTCTGTCTCCATTTTGAGTATGCGTGCTTGTGCGTCAGAGAGGTTGTCTTCGTTAGCTCCAATTCTGGTCTCCATTTCCTGCACCTGTCCAGCCAGCGTTGACATTGACTGTTCTATTTTTATTAGCGATTGTTGGATATAATCTATCTTTTGATTTATGTGTCCAGTGAGCTCTTCTTTCGATTCACGGATAGCTTTCATCAGAGATTTCAATGTTGGTTTATCTTGATCAGTCGTCATCTTCTCCACCTGTGAGAGGACTTTCTCCTGAGCCGATGAAACACTTCCAAAAGTTGCTAAAATCCAGCACCAATTAATCAGGTTCAAATATTAAGTATTTGTCCACTGTTTCAGGAATAAATTCTATATCCGGAGTGATGTAGTAGTTATTATTATAAAGCCATCTCTGCTGAGGTATACCTGGAGCTCACCGACACACGTCTGCCTGCAGCGGTTGCATGCCGTCAACTCTCGAGAGCCCTCTTCCTTGTTGACAGTCTTGTCAAACTGGTTGAAAACAACAATTTCCATGTTCAATAATCCAGATATAAAATCCAAAATTTTTCAGTCAGGTCATCTGGACAGTTTCTTTTTTTGAGCAGAAACGTTTCGCTTTAGATCTGGAATGCTTCATCAGTCAAGGAAACACACAACAAAACTGATTCTTCCCCCAACAGTTAATCCAAAGTGGAACAAACCAGTTCTGCTTGTGATAAGATGGTCTCTTTGGTATGCCCCTCCTCCATTGCCAGCCCTCTTCCTTGTTGACAGTCTTGTCAAACTGGTTGAAAACAACAATTTCCATGCTCAATAATACGGGTATAAAATCCAACAATTTTCAGTCAGGTCATCTGGACACTTTCTTTTTTCATGCTGAAATGTTTCGTGTTCGATTTGGAAGGCTTCATCCATCAAGGAATCACATAACAAAAATGATTCTTCCCCCAACAGCTTACTCCAAAGTGGAACAAACCATTTCTGCTTGTGATAAGTTGGTATCTTTGGTACGCCCCTCCTCCATTGCTAGCCCTCTTCCTTGTTGACAGTCTTGTCAAATGGTTGAAAACAACAAAATCCATAATCAATAATCCAGGTATAAAATCCAACATTTTTCAGTCAGGTCATCTGGACAGTTTCTTTTTTTTTTTTGTGCTGAGAGGTTTCGCATTCGATCCAGGAAGGCTTTATCAGTCAAGGAATCACATAACAAAACTGATTCTTCCCCCAAATGCTTACTCCAAAGTTTTTTTTTTGTTTGTTTTTTTTTTTGTTCAATTTAAGTGTAGAAACATTGTGAAGTGTTTCAATGAACTTATCATCATCGCTCTTTTTTTTTTAAAGAAAGAAGAATAAATAAATAATAAAAGAGAAATAGATAGGACGAGAGACCACCACGACAAAACAACATGCACAGCACAATGCCACCCACAATATCACCATGAAACATTTGACATCGCACAAGGAATCATCTAGCTTCCACGACTACCCAACCTAGTGTGCATCTGTCAAAGCACCTGAATCCAAACACCCGCGCAAGCACGCCCGTCACCACCAGATTTCTCCAAAAGAATGCCCAATAGTGGACGCGGGGGCCCACAGACCTGCCCCCCAAGGACACAATGGCAACATAGGGAGGACCGGAGCCACAGACACACAGCGGCCTGCAGGCCCGGAGCCCCAGGAGTCTCCTAACAGGGAGAACCGCACCCCCACAGAGAGGAGCAGAGGAAAGAACTGGGTGACCCCAGCAACCACAATGCAGAGCCTCCAGGAAGCTGCAGCGACGAGCCCACAGGTCCGGCCGGCAACCCATGCCCCCCCCCCAAGTAGATCTGGCCATGGACACCGAGCCCCAAGCCCCGAGGCCATACCACCCCCCAGCAGAGCCCCGACAGAGCCAGGGCACCCAGGCCCCGCCAGGCAGCAACCAGGGCGGACCGACGTGCACCCCACCACCCAGCCCAGACACAGAGAGCCACCAATGCACCGGCGGCAAGGGGGTCCCCCGCCAAAGGGGGGCACGACCGGGGGGAGTGGGGCTTACTCCAAAGTTGAACAAACCATTTCTTCTTGTAATAAGTTGGTCTCTTTGGTACGCCCCTCCTCCATTGCCAGCCCTCTTCCTTGTTGACAGTCTTGTCAAACTGGTTAAAACAAATAAGTCAATGCTCAGTAATCCAGGTATAAATCCAACAATTTTCAGTCAGGTTATCTGGACAGTTTATTTTTAAGTGATGAAACATTTCGCGGTCGATCGAGGAAGGTTTCATCAGTCAAGGAAACACACAACAAAACTGATTCTTCCCCCAACATCTTACTCCAAAGTGGAACAACCATTTCTTCTTGTTATAAGATGGTTTCTTTGGTCTAACCCTCCTCCATTGCCAGCCTTTTTCATTGTTGACAGTCTTGTCAAACTGGTTGAAAACAACAATTTCCATGCACAATAATACTGGTAAAAAATCCAACTATTTTCAGTCAGGTCATCCGGACAGTTTCTTTTTTTGTGCTGAAATGTTTTTCATTCGATTTGGAAGGCTTCATCAGTCAAGGAATCACATAACAAAAATGATTCTTCCCCAAACAGCTTACTCAAAAGTGGAACAAACAACTTTTGCTTGTGATAAGCTGGTCTTATCAGGTTTCAAACGAGGTCAATGTGGGTAAACCCAGAACAACAGCAGGCTCAGAAAAGTTTATAAAAAATATGTTTATTTAAACCAGGGAAGGATGGGGTCGGGATCTGAAAGTGGTAAGAACGAGGATTAGTTTTCTGTGGAGCAGATTCGTCAGGTAAGTTGGAGAGTAATGTCTTCTTACAGGTGGGTGCAGAGTCTTCAGCTCTGAAGGTGAGTTTCCAGGTTCCAGGTGTATTTACAGGTGCAGGTGTACTGGTGAATATTTACACGTTTGTGGAGGAGGCAGACAGGCAGCGTGCAGATGGTCTCAGGTTAGTTGCTCTCAGATCTCAGGGTAGTGTTTCTCAGGAGGCTCTGGGAGTTCCTCTCTGGAGGCAGGTAAATAAACAAACAAACATTAACAGGCACTGACACCCACAGGTTTGATCTGCGACACATGAAAGGTCGGGTGGACCTTCATGGAAGAGGACAGATGGAGCCTCACAGCAGGGGGATTTATGATTCTCTCCACGGGAAAAGGCCCGATGAACCTAGGGGAGAGTTTCCTCGGAAAGTCCTTTAACTGAATATCTCTGGTGGAGAGCCATACCTTCTGTCCTACTTGATACGAGGGTGCGGATGAACGGTGCCGGTCGGCAAACCTTTTGTTCCGGTGGGCAGTGCGCATTAAGGCTCTTCTGGTCTGGTTCCATATCTTGCGACAACGTCGGAGGTGGTGTTGGACGGAGGGGACCAAGGCTTCAGGTTCATCGTTGGGGAACAAGGGAGGGTTGTAACCTAGTGAAATTTCAAAGGGAGAAAAACCAGTGGCAGAGGAGGTGTGACATTTGTGAGTATATTCGACCCAAGGTAAGTGTTTGCACCAGGATGTGGGATTGTTATTGATGACACAGCGTAATGACGTTTCAAGTTCTTGGTTACACCTTTCGGATTGACCATTAGACTGGGGGTGATGACCAGAAGTGAGACTAACCTTAGCTCCGAGGGTAGTACAGAATGCCTTCCAGACCTGAGAAATGAACTGGGGTCCACGGTCCAACAGGATGTCCAGGGGGATGCTGTGAAGGTGAAAAACGTGGGTGACCATCAGCTGAGCGGTCTCCAAAGCGGTGGGTAATTTGTGTAGAGGGACGAAGTGTGCAGACTTGGAAAGTCTGTCAATGATAGTAAGAATGACAGTGTTACCTTCAGAGGGCGGGAGACCAGTGAAGAAGTCCAGAGAGATGTGTGACCAGGGACGATTTGGGATGGGTAAAGGCTGAAGGAGACCGGCAAGCTGTTGATTTCCATTATTGTTTCGCGCACATGTTGAACAGGTAGAGACAAAGTCTGTGATATCAGGATACAGAGTTGGCCACCAGAAATGTCTTTTACAGAAGGCAATCATACGTGTGACTCTGGGATGGCAGGTAAAGTGATGGTTATGGACCCAGTCCAGTACCTTACCAATAACTGATTTGGGGATAAACCTCCTTCCATGTGGTCCAGAGCCAGGGTCAGGTTCAAAAGCTTGTGCCAATCTGATGGTGTTTTCGATATCCCAGGTGAGGGTCCCCACGAAGCAAGTGGATGGGAGAATGCTTGAGTTGGTCTTGGGATAACCTGAGGGTGAAAACTGTCTGGAGAGAGCATTGGGTTTAACGTTTTTAGAACCGGGTATGTATGTTATGGAAAAATTGAATCTGGCAAAAAATAAGGACCATCGGGCTTGTCTGGGGTTTAGTCTCTTAGCGTTCTGCAAGTAGGCTAGATTTTTCTGGTCAGTCCAAATAACAAAAGGTGTTTCGGAACCCTCGAGCCAGTGTCTCCATTCTTCCAGAGCCAATTTGATAGCCAGTAGTTCACGATTGCCCACGTCATAGTTCTTTTCAGCTGGGGAGAGTCGCCGAGAGAAAAAGGCACAGGGATGGACCTTGTTGTCTGCGTCTGAACGTTGGGACAGGACTGCCCCAACACCGAGATCCGAGGCATCAACCTCTACAATAAATTGCCTCTTGGGGTCAGGGTGGCACAAAATAGGAGCAGAGGAGAAACGAGCTTTCAACTCACCAAACGCTGTGTCTGCCTCAGGAGTCCAACAAAAGGTTTTTAATGTGGAGGTGAGTTGAGTGAGGGGAGCAACAATCAGGCTGTAATCTTGAATGAACCGTCTATAGAAGTTGGCGAAGCCCAGGAACCGCTGGAGTTGTTTGCGGTCTTTAGGGACTGGCCAGTCAGTGACAGCTCGGACCTTCTCTGGTCTGCACGAAACTGTCCCTTCAAAATGAAATCCAAGAAGGGGACAGAGGTTACATGAAAATCACACTTTTCGGCTTTTACAAATAGTTGATTCTCATTCAAACGCTGTAGTACAGCCTTAACATGGTTAACATGTACTCTTTCATCACGGGAGTAGATCAAAATATCATCTAAGTAGACAAAAACAAAGTCATCCAAAAAATCTCGTAGGACATCATTAATGAGAGCCTGGAAAACACCGGGTGCATTTGTGAGTCCGAAAGGCATCACCAAATATTCAAAGTGTCCTAGGGGGGTCTTAAAAGCAGTCTTCCATTCGTCCCCCTCCTTTATTCTTACCAAATGGTACGCATTGCGTAAGTCTAGCTTGGTGAATATGGTTGCAGAATGGAGCTGATCGTGAATTGAATCAATTAGTGGAAGGGGGTATTTATTCTTTACATTGATTGCATTTAATCCTCGATAATCAATACAGGGTCTGAGGGTCTTATCTTTCTTGTCTACAAAAAAAACCCTGCCCCTAGTGGGGAAGTGGAGGGGTGGATTATGCCGGATGCTAAGGAGTCTTCGATGTAATCTTTCATAGACTCCTTTTCGGGGCCTGAAAGGTTATATAACTGACTGGATGGAAATGTAGCATCAGGAAGGAGTTCAATAGCACAGTCGTAAGGTCTGTGCGGGGGTAGTGTCAAGGCTTTACTCTTACTGAAAACGTGGGCCAGGCTATGGTAAACTGGGGGAACCTTAGTTAAATCAATATCATCGGGGGGTTCCCTCCCTTTAACGGGAGTAGAGACAGCCGTTTTAAGACAGGACATTAAACAATCCTTGCTCCAACTCTCTAAATGACGTTCTGACCAATTAAAAATGGGGTTGTGTTTGGTGAGCCAGGGATACCCAAAAATTAACTGAGATATGGGTGAATCAAAGACAAGAAACTCACCCAGCTCATGATGATTGCCAGAGACAACAACGTGAAGATCCGAGACCTTGTGAGTGATTTGGGCAAGATGTTGTCCGGTTAGCCCTGTGATGGAGCGAGATGAGGTGAGTGGTACGGTGGGGAGTTGGAGTTGTTCCACTATGTCTCTGGAGATCAGACTTTGTTCTGCACCAGAATCGATAAGAGCAGAAACGGGCAATTTAATTTGATCATGAAGTATGGTAGCAGGTACAGACAGAAGCGAGGCAGGGGAGATTTGGGATGAACTCGGCGGCGTCCCCTGTTTTACTGCCGAGCCGGTCCGTTTCCCCATACAGGACAAGTGGCAACAAAGTGTCCCTTGTTACCGCAGTAAATGCAGACCTTCGTGGCATATCGTCTCTGTCTTTCCTCAGGAGATAGTCGGGTCCTCCCCACCTGCATCGGTTCAGGTTCAGACTCGGGCGATGAGGAAGTTCTGGTGTTGTTATTCTCGGTTGACCGAAAAAAAAACATGCTGAGGATTATGGGTAACGTAGTTTCTTTCCTTTCTACGTTCCTTTATTCTGTTGTTGATGCGGATAGAGAGAGAGATTAATTCATCCAAGCTCCCAGGTTCATCCCGCGAGGCAAGCTGGTCCTTTATGTTCTCATTTAAAGAATTAATATATAATAATTAATAATATTAATGCTAGTTTGTCCCATCCAGCCTCCTCAGCCACAATACGAAAGTCCATAGAGTGATCGGCTGCCGACTTATTTCCTTGTCGTAGTGATAATAGTTGTTTTGCGGCCACCTCCTGGTGGAGTGGATGGTCGAATACACGTTGGAATTCTTAAATGAAAGCTTGAGAAGTTAGAGAATCAGGAGAATCGGCAGTTAGAAACGCTTGGGCCCAACGGAGAGCTTTTCCCTTTAATGCTGAAACTATGTAAGTTATTTTAGCGTAATCATTCCGAAACAGAGATGGGGAGCGAGCGAAGGCCAAGTTGCATTGGAGCAAAAATCCCCAACATTGACTGATATTACCTTCAAAATGTTCAGAAGGTCTCAGATCTGGTTCTCTGAATGGCAACACAGGACTTGGAGACAAGCTGGGAACAGAAGGTGGTTTAGCAGGAGTGGCAGGAATTAAGTTGATTATCTTGCTGTCTAAGGCAGCTACACTGTGAGAAACTTGATTTAAAATGGCAGTGGTATTTTGTTGAAGTTGGTAAAGATGTTGATACATTTTATCAAGTTCAGCAAATTTACTCTCAAAAACTTGTGTAGAGCTCGCAGCCTGAGTGTTGCCAGATTTACCCACAGACATGATGCTTGGCTGAAGCAAACTATCGGGTTTTAAACGAGGTCAATGTGGGTAAACCCAGAACAACAGCAGGCTCAGAAAAGTTTATAAAAATATGTTTATTTAAACCAGGGAAGGATGGGGTCGGGATCTGAAAGTGGTAAGTACGAGGATTAGTTTTCTGTGGAGCAGATTTGTCAGGTAAGTTGGAGAGTAATGTCTTCTTACAGGTGGGTGCAGAGTCTTCAACTCTGAAGGTGAGTTTCCAGGTCCCAGGTGTATTTACAGGTGCAGGTGTACTGGTGAATATTTACAGGTTTGTGGAGGAGGCAGACAGGCAGCGTGCAGATGGTCTCAGGTGAGTTGCTCTCAGATCTCAGGGGAGTGTTTCTCAGGAGGCTCAGGGAGTTCCACTCTGGAGGCAGGTAAATAAACAAACAAACAAACATTAACAGGCACAGATAACCAAGACTAAGTTCAGGCTGAGCTGCTTTTACCAAACATAAGCGTTGCTTCAGCGAAGTCCTGATCCACAGTGAATCCTTATAAAGCCAGTGAGCAGATGAGTCATCTGTACCAGGTGAGTATGATTAGTGCTGCCAAACAATCAGGGAGAAAAAAAAACACAGCAGCAGCAGCAGCTGAAATGCCTCAGGTCTATTTGGTACACCCCTCCTCCATTGTCAGCCCTCTTCCTTGTTGACAGTCATGTCAAACTGGTTGAAAACAACAAAGTTCATGCTCAATAATATAGGTATAAATCCAACATTTTTCAGTCAGGTCATCTGGACAGTTTATTTTTTGTACTGAAACGTTTCACCTTCAATCCTGAATGCTTCATCAGTCAAGAAAACACACAAAATACTGATTCTTCCCCCAAACGCTTACTCCAAAGTGGAACAAAACTGTTCTGCTTGTGATAAGATGGTCTCTTTGGTACGCCCCTCCTCTATTGCCAGCCCTCTTCCTTGTTGACAGTCTTGTCAAACTGGTTAAAATAGCTAAGTCCATGCTCAATAATCCAGGTATAAATTTAAAATTTTCATTCAGGTCATCTGGACAGTGTATTTTTTTGTGCTGAAACATTTCGCTTTCGATCCGGAAGGCTTCATTAGTCAAGGAAACACAGAACAAAACTGATTCTTCCACCAAAAGCTTACTCCAAAGTGGAACAAACCAGTTCTGCTTGTGATAAATTGGTTTCTTTGGTACGCCCCTCCTCCATTGCAAGCCCTCTTCCTTGTTGACAGTCATATCAAACTAGTTGAAAACAACAAAGTCCATTCTAAATAATACTGGTATAAAATCGAAATTTTTTCAGTCAGGTCTTCTGTACAGTTTATTTTTGTGCTGAAATGTTTCGCATTCGATTTAGAAGGCTTCATCAGTCAAGGAATCACATAAGAAAAATGATTGTTCCCCGAACCACTTATTCCATACTGGAACAAACCAGTTCTGCTTGTGATAAGATGGTCTCTTTGGTACACCCCTCCTCCATTGTCAGCACTCTTCCTTGGTGACAGTCTTGTCAAACTGGGTGAAAACAACAAAGTGCATGCTCAATAATCATGATATAAAATCCAAAATTTTTCAGTCAGGTCCTCTAGACAGTTTCTTTTTTTGTGCTGAAACGTTTTGTCTTAGATCCGGAATGCTTCATCAGTCAAGGAAACACACAACAAAACTGATTCTTCCCCCAACAGCTTACTCCAAAGTGGAACAAACCAGTTCTGCTTTTGATTAGATGGTCTCTTTGATATGCCCCTCCTCTATTGCCAGCCCACTTCCTTGTTGACAGTCTTGTCAAACTGATTAAAACAACAATTTCCATGCTCAATAATCATGATATAAAATCCAAAATTTTTCAGTCAGGTCCTCTAGACAGTTTCTTTTTTGTGCTGAAACGTTTCGCCTTCGATCCGGAAGGCTTCATCTGTCAATGAAACACACAACAAAACTGATTCTTCTTCTAACAGCTTACCCAAAAGTGGAACAAACCAGTTCTGCTTGTGATAAGATGGTCTCTTTGGTACACCCCTCCTCCATTGCCAGACCTCTTCCTTGTTGACAGTCTTGTCAAACTGGTTGAAAACAACAAAGTCCATGCTCAATAATCCAGGTATAAATCCAACATTTTTCAGTCAGGTCATCTGGACAGTTTATTTTTTTGTGCTGAAACGTTTCGCTTTAGATCCGGAATGCTTCATCAGTCAAGGAAACACACAACAAAACTGATTCTTCCCCCAATATCTTACTCCAAAGTGGAACAAACCAGTTCTGCTTTTGATAAGATGGTCTCATTGGTATGCACCTCCTCCATTGCCAGCCCTCTTCCTTGTTGACAGTCTTGTCAAACTGATTAAAACAACTAAGTCCATGCTCAATAATCCAGGTATAAATCCTACAATTTTCTGTCAGGTCATCTGGGCTGTTTATTTTTAAGTGCTGAAACATTTCACATTCGATTTGGAAGGCTTCATCAGTCAAGGAATCACATAACAAAAATGATTCTTCCTCCAACAGCTTGGCCGTATGGTTTCCTAATTGTAAAGCTTGCTAACTAAGCTATGTTGTCAAATTGGTTGAAAACAACAAAGTCCATGCTCAATAATACAGGTATTAAATCCAACATTTTTCAGTCAGGTCATCCTGACAATTTCTTTTTGTGCTGAAATGTTTCACCTTCATTTAAAAAAGCTTCATCAGTCAAGAAAACAAAAAAAAAACTGATTCCTTTCCCAATTGCCTACTCCAAAGTGGAACAAACCAGTTCTGCTTGTGATAAGATGGTCTTTTTGGTATGCCCCTCCTCCTTTGCCATTCCTCTTCCTTGTTTACAGTCTTGTCAAACTGGTGGAAAACAACAAAGCCCATGCTCAAAAATCCAGGTATAAAATTCAACATTTTTCAGTCATGTCATGTGGACAGTTTCATTTTTGTGCTGAAATGTTTCACCTGTGATTCGAAAGGCTTCATCAGTCAAGAAAACACACAAAAAACTGATTCTTCTCCCACTTGCTTACTCCAAAGTGGAACAAACCAGTTCTGCTTGTGATAAGATGGTCTCTTTGGTATGTCCCTCCTCCATTGCCAGCCCTCTTCCTTGTTTACAGTCTTGTCAAACTGGTGAAAAACAACAAAGCCCATGCTCAAAAATCCAGGTATAAAATTCAACATTTTTCAGTCATGTCATGTGGACAGTTTCATTTTAGTGCTGAAATGTTTCACCTGTGATTCGAAAGGCTTCATCAGTCAAGAAAACACACAAAAAACTGATTATTCTCCCAATTGCTTACTCCAAAGTGGAACAAACCAGTTCTGCTTGTGATAAGATGGTCTCTTTGGTACGCCCCTCCTCTATTGCCAGCCCTCTTCCTTGTTGACAGTGTAGTGAACTAAGCCTGAGGTCAAATCCTGACCTTGAGGGCCTTCATGGGACAAGAACTGTATTTCATTGATTTGAGTCCAGAAACACAAAATCAAGTCCATCCAGAGACTTTCTAAGTGTCCTACACTGATCAATTGAAAGAACACTCTCTTTTTATTATCATTACTATTTTACAAATGTCTTGATAGTCAAAGTGTGTTTAGTTCAAACCATTTTAAATGTTGAAGTGAACTACTCATTTTAAATCAACTGTGAAACAGTATTAATGATTTTTAATCCTCATTCAAAGTAGAAATCAAGTTAAGGTCTGTTACAGAGTAATTATTCATTTTCTTGATCTTCTATCTGAAATGAGCAAGTGTAAGTCGGTCAAAGGTCAAGTTTCGGTCAACTACATGTTTACTGGAAAGAAATGTCATGTTTAACTTTTTCAGACAGATATGAGAGAACTGACTCCACGAAGTCTCGGTTTCTTCAAAACATTCTTCTGTCTGTTCTTAAACAATCTAATCTTCACCTTGACTTTTAATAACCTCTTACATCACTAAAACACACCCCTGATTAGCTCTTTCAGCCAATCAGGACTTCCCAAATGAACCGGAAACAGAACTCTTTAAATGTTGACACTTCCTAGTTCCAACCAGTGCGGTGGGAGAGCAGTTCAGTTCGGAGAGCAGAACCGAACAGAAAAGTTGCTGGAGAGAACAGGAGGTTCCAGACATGATCCGAAGTTCTTCCGAGTCTCGTGGGAATTATGAAATCTTCCACATCTGAGTGGAGCCTCTGACGGACTTACTCCTCATGTGAGTCCACCCGTGAGGTGAACGTGTGTCAAACGAAGTTCCGTCACTACTTCGGACGATTCACAGCTGTTCCTACGGAGACGCTGGAAAGGTGGCGTTAAATGGAACTCCGTACCAGTGGAGACATCTTCTACAGGTAAAGAGTCGATTTCCACTACCTGAGTGTACCGTAACTGAAGCTGGGATCTAATGGAGAGTGCCATTCTGATACAGACACATATTCCCTCATCCATCCTTTCTCTCCATTTAAACTTCATTTCCCATCTTTAAAACTCTTCTATCTTGCCAGTAATTAATCCAGATATTTTCAGAAATGTCTGTTGGTTTAAAGTTGCAAGGGAAACCATGGCCGTATGGTTTCCAGCTATGTTGTCAAATTGGTTGAAAACAACAAAGTCCATGCTCAATAATACAGGTATTAAATCCAACATTTTTCAGTCATGTCATGTGGACAGTTTCATTTTTGTGCTGAAATGTTTCACCTGTGATTCGAAAGGCTTCATCAGTCAAGGAAACACACAAAAAACTGATTATTCTCCCAATTACTTACTCCAAAGTGGAACAAACCAGTTCTGCTTGTGATAAGATGGTCTCTTTGGTATGTCACTCCTCCATTGACAGCCCTCTTTCTTGTTGACTGTCTTGTCAAACTGGTTAAAACAACTAAGTCCATGTTCAATAATACAGGTATAAAATCCAACATTTTTTCAGTCAGGTCATCTGGACAGTTTCTTTTTTGTGCTGAAACGTTTCACTTTCGATCCAGACGGCTTCATCAGTCAAGGAAACACAAACACAAAACTGATTCTTCCAACAACAGCTTACTCCAAAGTGGAATAAACTAGTAACCAGTTCTGCTTGTGATAAGATCGTCTCTTTGGTACACTCCTCCTCCATTGCCAGCCCTCTTCCTTGTTGACAGTCTTGTCAAACTGTTTGAAAACAACAAAGTCCATTCTCAAAATTCCAGTTATAAGTCATACAATTTACAGTTAGGTCTTATGGACAGTTTCTTTTTTTGTGCTGAAACGTTTCGCCTTCGATCCAGAAGGCTTCATCAGTCAAGGAAGCACAAAAAAAAAAACTGATTCATCTCCCAATTGCCTACTCCAAAATGGAACAAACCAGTTCTGCTTGTGATAAGATGGTCTCTTTGGTATGGCCTTCCTCTATTGCCTGCCCACTTCCTTGTTTACAGTCTTGTCAAACTGGTTAACACAACTAAGTCCATGCTCAATTACCCAGGTATAAATCACAATATTTTCAGTCAGCTCATCTGGACTTTGTATTTTTTTTGTGCTGAAACTTTTCGCTTACGATCCGGACTGCTTCATCAGTCAAGGAAACACAACAAAAATGATTCTTCCCCCAAAAGCTTACTCCAAAGTGGAACAAACCAGTTCTGCTTGTGATTAGATGGTCTCTTTGGTATGCCCCTCCTCCATTGCCAGCCCTCTTCCTTGTTGAAAGTCTTGTCAAAGTGGTTGAAAACAACAAAGTCCATGCTCAATAATCCAGATATAAAATCCAAAAATTTTCAGTCAGGTCCTCTGAAAAGTTTCTTTTTTTTTTTGTGATGAAACGTTTCTCCTTCAATCCGGAAGGCTTCATCAGTCAAGGAAACACACAACAAAACTGATTCTTCTTCTAACAACTTACTCCAAAGTGGAAAAAAACAGTTCTGCTTGTGATTAGATGTTCTATTTTGTATGCCGCTCCTCTATTGCCAGCCCTCTTCCTTGTTGACAGTCTTGTCAAACTGGTAAAAACAACTATGTCCATGCTCAATAATCCAGGTATAAATAACAAAATTTTCAGTCATGTCATGTGGACAGTTTCTTTTTTTTGTGCTGAAACGTTTCACTTTCCATCCACAAGGCTTCAACAGTCAAGGAAACACACAACAAAACTGATTCTTCCCCCAAAAGCTTACTCCAAAGTGGAACAAACTAGTTCTGCTTGTGATAAGCTTGTCTCTTTGGTCCCCCCCTCCTCCATTGCCAGCTCTCTTCCTTGTTGACAGTTTTGTCAAATGGTTGAAAACAACAAAATCTGTTCTCAATAATCCAGGTATAAATACAACATTTTCCATTCAGGTCATCTGGACAGTTTCTTTTTTTGTGATGAAACGTTTCACTTTCGATACGGAATGCTTCATCTGTCAAGGAAACACAACAACAACAAAGCTGACTCTTCCCCCAACAGCTTACTCCAAAGTGGAAGAAACCAGTTCTGCTTGTGATAAGATGGTCTCTTTGGTATGCACCTCTTCTATTGCCAGCCCTCTTCCTTGTTGACAGTCTTGTCAAACTGGTTAAAAACACTAAGTCCATGCTCAAAAATCCAGGTATAAATAACACAATTTTCAGTCATGTCATCTCAACAGTTTCTTTTTTTGGGTTGAAACGTTTCACTTTCCATCCACAAGGCTTCGACAGTCAAGGAAACACAGAACAAAACTGATTCTTCCCCCAAAAGCTTACTCCAAAGTGGAATAAACTAGTTCTGCTTATGATAAGCTGGTCTCTTTGGTACCCCACTCTTCCATTACCAGCCCTCTTCCTTGTTGACAGTTTTGTCAAATGGTTGAAAACAACAAAATCCATGCTCAATAATACAGGTATAAATACAACATTTTTCATTCAGGTCATCTGGACAGTTTCTTTTTTTTTGTGCTGAAACGTTTTGCATTCGATTATGAAGGTTTCATCAGTCAAGGAATCGCACAACAAAAATGATTCTTCCCTTAACAGCTCACTCCAAAGTGGAACAAAACAGTTCTGCTTGTGATAAGATGGTCTTTTTGGTTTGCCCCTCCTCCATTGCCAGCCCTCTTCCTTGTTGACAGTCTTGTCAAATTGTTGAAAACAACAAAATCCATGCTCAATAATCCAGGTATAAATCCAACATTTTTCAGTCAGGTCATCTGGACATTGTAATTTTTTGTGCTTAAACGTTTCGCCTTCGATCCGGAAGGCTTCATCAGTCAAAGAAACACACAACAAAACTGATTCTTCTTCTAACAGCTTACTCCAAAGTGGAACAAACCAGATCTGCTTGTGATAAGATGTTCTCTTTGGTATACCGCTCCTCCATTGCCAGCCTCTTCCTTGTTGACAGTCTTGTCAAACTGGTTGAAAACAACAAAGCCCATGCT
Organism: Nematolebias whitei; assembly: GCF_014905685.2. Lineage (NCBI taxonomy): Eukaryota > Metazoa > Chordata > Actinopteri > Cyprinodontiformes > Rivulidae > Nematolebias > Nematolebias whitei. Next base: position 7,480,609 of record NC_056515.1, read on the forward strand.
CAATAATCCAGGTATAAAATCCAAATTTTTTCAATCACGTCATCTGGACAGGTTCTTTTTTGTGCTGAAATGTATAGCCTTCGATCCGGAAGGATTCATCAGTCAAGGAAACACACAACAGAACTGATTCTTCCCCCAACAGTTTATTCCAAAGTGGAAAAAAAAACAGTTCTGCTTGTGATAAGATGTTCTCTTTGGTACGCCCCCTCCTCCATTGTCGGCCTTCTTCCTTGTTGACAGTCTTGTCATACTGGCTGAAAACGACAAAGTCCATGCTCAAAAATCCAGGTATACAATCCAACATTTTTCAGTCAGGTCATCTGGACAGGTTCTTTTTTGGTGCTGAAATGTATAGCCTTCGATCCAGAAGGCTTTATCAGTCAAGGAAACACACAACAAAACTGATTCTTCTTCTAACAGCTAACTAGAAAGTGGAACGAACTGGTTCTGCTTGTGATAAGATGGACTCTTTGGTACGCCCCCTCCTACATTGCCGGCCCTTTTCCTTTTTGACAGTAATGTCAAATTGGTTTATGAACAACAAAGTCCTTGCTCAATAATCCAGGTATACAATCCAACATTTTTTAGTCAGGTCATCTAGACAGTTTCTTTTTTGTGCTGAAACGTTTCACTTTCGATCCAGAATGCTTCATAACTCAAGGCACCACACAACAAAACTTATTATTCCCCCAACAGCTTACTCCAAAGTGGAACAAACCAGTTCTGCTTGCTCTCTTTGGTATGCCCCTCCTCCATTGCCAGCCCTTTTCCTTGTTGACAGTCTTGTCAAATTGGTAGAAAACAACAAAGTCCATGCTCAATAATCCAGGTATACAATCCTACCTTTTTCAGTCAGGTCATGTGGACAGTTTCATTTTTGTGCTGAAATGTTTCACCTGTGATTCGAAAGGCTTCATCAGTCAAGAAAACACACAAAAAAAGTGATTCTCCCCCCAACAGCTTACTCCAAAGTGGACAAAAAACAATTCTGCTTGTGATAAGATGGTCTCTTTGGTATGCCCCTCCTCCTTTGCCATTACTCTTCCTTGTTTACAGTCTTGTCAAGCTGGTAGAAAACAACAAAGCCCATGCTCAAAAATCCAGGTATAAAATCCAACATTTTTCAGTCATGTCAACTGGACATTTTCTTTTTGTGCTGAAATGTTTCACCTTCGATTCGAAAGGATTCATTAGTCAAGAAAACACACAAAAAACTGATTCTTCTCCCAATTGCTTACTCCAAAGTGAAACAAATCAGTTCTGCTTGTGATAAGATGGTCTCTTTGGTATGTCACTCCTCCATTGCCAGCCCTATTTCTTGTTGACTGTCTTGTCAAACTGGTTGATAACAACAAAGTCCATGCTCAATAATACAGGTATTAAATCCAACATTTTTCAGTCAGGTCATCCTGACAATTTCTTTTTTGTGCTGAAATGTTTCACCTTCATTTCAAAAAGCTTCATCAGTCAAGAAAACAAAAAAAAACTGATTCTTCTCCCAATTGCCTACTCCAAAGTGGAACAAACCAGTTCTGCTTGTGATAAGATGGTGTCTTTGGTATGCCCCTCCTTCTTTGCCATTCCTCTTCCTTGTTTACAGTCTTGTCAAACTGGTGAAAAACAACAAAGCCCATGCTCAAAAATCCAGGTATAAAATTCAACATTTTTCAGTCATGTCATGTGGACAGTTTCATTTTTGTGCTGAAATGTTTCACCTGTGATTCGAAAGGCTTCATCAGTCAAGAAAACACACAAAAAACTGATTATTCTCCCAATTGCTTACTCCAAAGTGGAACAAACCAGTTCTGCTTGTGATAAGATGGTCTCTTTGGTATGTCACTCCTCCATTGCCGACCCACTTCCTTGTTGACAGTCTTGTCAAACTGGTTTAAAACAACAAAGTCCATGCTCAATAATCCAGGTATAAAATCCATCAATTTTAAATCAGGTCATCTGAACAGTTTCTTTTTTGTGCTGAAATGTTTCACTTTCAATCCGGAAGGCTTCATCAGTCAAGGAAACACACAACAAAATTGATTCTTCCCCTAACATCTTACTCCAAAATTGGAACAAACCAGTTTTGCTTGTGATAAGATGGTCTCTTTGGTACACCCCTCCGCCATTGCCAGCCCTCTTCCTTGTTGACAGGTTTGTCAAACTGGTTTAAAACAACAAAGCCAATGCTCAATAATCCAGGTATAAAATCCAACTTTTTTCAGTCAGGTCATCTGGACAATTTCTTTTTTTTTTTGTGCTGAAATGTTTCACCTGTGATTCGAAAGGTTTTATCAGTCAAGAAAACACACAACAAAACTGATTCTTCTCCCAATTGCTTACTCCAAAGTGGAACAAACCAGTTCTGCTTGTGATAAGATGGTCTCTTTGGTACGCCCCCTCCTCCATTGTCGGCCTTCTTCCTTGTTGACAGTCTTGTCATTATGGCTGAAAACGACAAAGTCCATGCTCAAAAATCCAGGTATACAATCCAACATTTTTCAGTCAGGTCATCTGGACAGGTTCTTTTTTGGTGCTGAAATGTATAGCCTTCGATCCAGAAGGCTTTATCAGTCAAGGAAACACACAACAAAACTGATTCTTCTTCTAACAGCTAACTAGAAAGTGGAACGAACTGGTTCTGCTATTGATAAGATGGTCTCTTTGGTACGCCCCTTCCTACATTGCCGGCCCTGTTCCTTTTTGACAGTCATGTCAAATTAGTTGAAAACAATAAAGTCCTTGCTCAATAATCCAGGTATACAATCCAACATTTTTCAGTCAGATCATCTGGACAGTTAATTTTTTTTTTGTGCTGAAACGCTTCGCCTTTGATCTTGAAGGCTTATCCGTGACGGAATCACACAACAAAACTTATTCTTCCCCCAACAGTTTATTCCAAAGTGGAATAAAACGTTCTGCATGTGATAAGATGTTCTCCCTGGTACGCCCCCTCCTCCATTGCCGGCCCTCTTCCTTGTTGACAGTCTGTTCATACTGGCTGAAAACAACAAAGTCCATGATCAATAATACAGGTATAAAATCTAACATTTTTTAGTCAGGTCATCTAGACAGTTTCTTTTTTGTGCTGAAACATTTCACTTTCGATCCGGAAGGCTTCATCAGTCAATGAAACACACAACAAAACTGATTCTTCCCCAACAGCTTACACCAAAGTGGAACAAACCAGTTCTGCTTGTGATTAGATGGTCTCTTTGGTATGCCCCTCTACCATTGCCAGCCCTCTTCCTTGTCGACAGTCTTGTCAAACTGGTTGAAAACAATAAAGTCAATGCTCAATAATCCAGATATAAAATCCAAAATTTTTCTGTCAGGACATCTGGCCAGTTTATTTATTTGTGCTGAAACATTTCGCTTTGGATCCAGAATGCTTCCAGTCAAGGAAACACTCAACAAAACTGATCATTCTCCCAACAGCTTACTCCAAAGTGGAACAAGCCAGTTCTGCTTGTGATAAGATGGTCTCTTTTGTATGTCATTCCTCCATTGCCAGACTTTTTCCTTGTTGACAGTCTTGTCAAACTGGTTTAAACAACTAAGTCCATGCTCAATAATACAGGTATTAATTCCAACATTTTTCATTCAAGTCATCTGGACAGTTTCTTTTTTGTGCTAAAACTTTTCACTTTCAATCCGGACGGCTTCATCAGTCAAGGAAACAGAAGCACAAAACTGATTCTTCCAACAACAGCTTACTCCAAATTGGAACAAACCAGTTCTGCTTGTGATAAGATGGTCTCTTTGGTACGCCCCTCCTCTATTGCCAGCCCTCTTCCTTGTTGACAGTCTTGTCAAACTTGTTAAAAACAACAAATTCCATGCTCAATAATCCAGGTATAACATCCAAACTTTTTCAGTCAGGTCATCTGGAGAGTTTCTTTTGTTGTGCTGAAATTTTTTGCACTCGATCCGGAAAGCTTCATCAGTCGAGAAACGCAACATAACTGATTCTTCCTCCAACAGCTTAATCTAAAGAGGAACGAAGTAGTTCTTTTTGAGATAAGATGGTCTCTTTTGTACGCCCCTCCTCCATCCCCTGCCCTCTTCCTTTTTGACAACTTCTCAAACTGGTTGAAAACCTCAAAGTCCATGCTCAATAATCCAGGTATAAATCCATCAATTTTCAATCAGGTCATCTGGACAGTTTCTTTTTTGTGCTGAAACTTTTCTTTTTCAATCCAGAAGGCTTCATCAGTCAAGGAAACACACAACAAAACTGATTCTTCCCCAACAGCTTACTCCAAAGTGGAACAAACCAGTTCTGCTTGTGATAAGATGGTCTCTTTGGTATGTCACTCCTCCATTGCCAGCCCTCTTTCTTGTTGATTGTCTTGTCAAACTGGTTGAAAACAACAAAGTCCATGCTCAAAAATACAGGTATTAAATCCATTCCCCTAAAAGCTTACTCCAAAGTGGAACAAACTAGTTCTGCTTGTGATAAGCTGGTCTCTTTAGTACGCCCCTCCTCCATTGCCAGCCCTCTTCCTTGTTGACAGTCTTGTCAAATGGTTGAAAACAACAAAATCCATGCTCAATAATCCAGGTATAAATCCAACATTTTTCAATCAGGTCATCTGGACAGTTTCTTTTTTTTTGTGCTGAAACATTTCACATTCGATTATGAAGACTTCATCAATCATGGAGTCACACAACAAAACTGATTCTTCCCCTAACAGCTTACTCCAAAGTGGAACAAATCAGTTCTGCTTAAGATAAGATGGTCTCTTTGGTAGGTCCCCTCCACCATTGCTGGCCCTCTTAGTTGTTGACAGTCTTGTCAAACTGGTTGAAAACAGCAATGCCCATGCTCAATAATCCAGGTATACAATCCTACCTTTTTCAGTCAGGTCATCTGGACAGTTTCTTTTTTGTGCTGAAATGTTTCACCTTCGATTTGAAATGCTTCATCAGTCCAGAAAACACACAAAAAACTGATTCTTCTCCCAATTGCTTACTCCAAAGTGGAACAAACCAGTTCTGCTTGTGATAAGATGGTTTCTTTGGTATGCCCCTCCTCCTTTGCCATTCCTCTTCCTTGTTGACAGGTTTGTAAAACTGGTTTAAAACAACAAAGCCCATGCTCAATAATCCAGATATAAAATCCAACATTTTTCAGTCATGTCATGTGGATAGTTTCTTTTTTTTTGTGCTGAAAGGTTTCGCATTCGATTATGAAGGCTTCATCAGTCATGGATTCACATAAGAAAAATGATTCTTAACCCAACAGCCTACTCCATACTGGAACAAACAAGTTCTGCTTGTGATAAGATGGTCTCTTTGGTATGCCCACCCTCTATTGCCAGCCCTCTTACTTGTTGACAGTCTTGTCAAACTGGTTGAAAACAACAAAGTCCATGCTCAATAATCCAGATATAAAATCCCAAATTTTTCATTCAGGTCATCTGGACAGTTTCTTTTTTTTTACTGAAACCTTTCGCTTTTGATCCGGAAGGCTTCATCAGTCAAGGAAAAACAACAACAACAAAACTGATTCTTCCCCTAAAAGCTTACTCCAAAGTGGAACAAACTAGTTCTGCTTGTGATAAACTGGTCTCTTTAGTACGCCCCTCCTCCCTTGCCAGCCCTCTTCCTTGTTGACAGTCTTGTCAAATGGTTGAAAACAACAAAATCCATGCTCAATAATACAGGTATAAATCCAACATTTTTCAGTCAGGTCATCTGGACAGTTTCTTTTTTTTTTTGTGCTGAAACGTTTCACATTCGATTATGAAGACTTCATCAGTCATGGAGTCACACAACAAAACTGATTCTTCCCCTAACAGCTTACTCCAAAGTGGAACAAATCAGTTCTGCTTAAGATAAGATGGTCTCGTTGGTAGGTCCCCTCCACCATTGCTGGCCCTCTTCGTTGTTGACTGTCTTGTAAAACTGGTTGAAAACAACAATGTCCATGCTCAATAATACAGGTATACAATCCTACCCTTTTCAGTCAGGTCATCTGCACAGTTTCTTTTTTGTGCTGAAATGTTTCACCTTCGATTTGAAATGCTTCATCAGTCCAGAAAACACACAAAAAACTGATTCTTCTCCCAATTGCCTACTCCAAAGTGGAACAAACCAGTTCTGCTTGTGATAAGATGGTTTCTTTGGTATGCCCCTCCTCCTTTGCCATTCCTCTTCCTTGTTGACAGTCTTGTCAAACTGGTTGAAAACAACAAAGCCCATGCTCAAAAATCCAGGTATAAAATCCAACATTTTTCAGTCAGGTCAACTGGACAGTTTCTTTTTTTTGCCGAAATGTTTCACCTTCGATTCGAAAAAATTCATCAGTCAAGAAAACACACAAAAAAACTGAATCTTCTACCAATTGCTTACTCCAAAGTGGAACAAACCAGTTCTGCTTGTGATAAGATGGTCTCTTTGGTAGGTCACTCCTCCATTGCCAGCCCGCTTTCTTGTTGACAGTCTTGTCAAACTGGTTGAGAACATGAAAGTCCATGCTCAATATTCCAGATATAAAATCCCAATTTTTTCATTCAGGTCATCTGGGAAGTTTTTTTTTTTCTGAAACGTTTCACTTTAGATCCGGAATGCTTCATCCGTCAAGGAAAAACACAACAAAATTGATTATTCCCCTAACATCTTACTCCAAAAGTGGAACAAACAGTTCTGCTTGTGATAAGATGGTCTCTTTGGTACACCCCTCCTCCATTGCCAGCCCTCTTCCTTGTTGACAGGTTTGTCAAACTGGTTTAAAACAACAAAGCCCATGCTCAATAATCCAGGTATAAAATCCAACATTTTTCAGTCAGGTCATCTGGACAGTTCCTTTTTTTTTTTGTGCTGACAGTTTTCGCATCGATTATGAAGGCTTCATCAGTCATGGATTCACATAAGAAAAATGATTCTTAACCCAACAGCCTACTCCATACTGGAACAAACAAGTTCTGCTTGTGATAAGATGGTCTCTTTGGTATGCCCACCCTCTATTGCCAGCCCTCTTCCTTGTTGACAGTCTTGTCAAATGGTTGAAAACAACAAAATCCATGCTCAATAATCCAGGTATAAATCCAACATCTTTCAGTCAGGTCATCTGGACAGTTTCTTTTTTGTGCTGAAATGTTTCACTTTTGATTCGAAAGGCTTCATCAGTCAAGAAAACACACAACAAAACTGATTCTTCCCCCAACAGCTTACTCCAAAGTGGAAAAAAACAATTCTGCTTGTGTTTTCTTGACTGATGAAGCTGTTTGAAATGAAGGTGAAACATTTCAGCACAAAAAAGAAATTGTCAGGATGACCTGACTGAAAAATGTTGGATTTAATACCTGTATTATCGAGCATGGACTTTGTTGTTTTCAACCAGTTTGACAAGACAGTCAACAAGAAAGCGGGCTGGCAATGGAGGAGTGACATACCAAAGAGACCATCTTATCACAAGCAGAACTGGTCTGTTCCACTTTGGAGTAAGCAATTGGGAGAAGAATCAGTTTTTTGTGTGTTTTCTTGACTAATGAATCCTTTCGAATCGAAGGTGAAACATTTCAGCACAAAAAAGAAAATGTCCAGTTGACATGACTGAAAAATGTTGGATTTTATACCTGGATTTTTGAGCATGGGCTTTGTTGTTTTCCTCCAGTTTGACAAGACTGTAAAAAAGGAAGAGGAATGGCAAAGGAGGAGGGGCATACCAAAGAGACCATCTTATCACAAGCAGAACTGGTTTGTTCCACTTTGGAGTAAGCAATTGGGAGAAGAATCAGTTTTTTGTGTGTTTTCTTGACTTATGAAGCCTTTCGATTCACAGGTGAAACATTTCAGCACAAAAAAGAAACTGTCCACATGACCTGACTGAAAAAGGTAGGATTGTATACCTGGAGTATTGAGCATGGACTTTGTTGTTTTCAACCAAATTGACAAGACTGTCAACAAGGAAGAGGGATGGCAATGGAGGAGGGGTATACCAAAGAGACCATCTTATCACAAGCAGAATTGTTTTTTCCACTTTGGAGTAAGCTGTTGGAGGAAGAATCAGTTTTGTTGTGTGTTTTCTTGACTGATGAAGCCTTTCAAATCGAACGTGAAACATTTCAGCACAAAAAAGAAACTGTCCAGATGACCTGACTGAAAAATGTTGGATTTTATACCTGGATTATTGAGCATGGGTTTTGTTGTTTTCAACCAGTTTGACAAGACTGTCAACAAGGAAGAGGCCTGGCAATGGAGGAGGGGCATACCAAAGTGGCCATCTTATAACAAGCAGTACTGTTTTTTCCACTTTGGAGTAAGCTGTTCGGGGAAGAATCAGTTTTGTTGTGTGTTGTCTTGAATTCTGAAGTGTAGTGAACTAAGCCTCAGGTCAAGTCCTGGCCTTGAGGGCCTTCCTGGGACAAGAACTGTATTTCATTGATTTGAGTCCAGAAACACAAGATTAAGTTCATCCAGAGACTTCCTAAGTGTCCTGCACTGGTCAATTGAAAGAACACTCTCTTTTTTATTATCATTACTATTTTACAAATGTTTTGATAATCAAAGTGTGTTTAGTTCAAACCATTTTTAAATGTTGAAGTGAACTACTCAATTTAAATCAACTGTGAAACAGTATTAGTGATTTTTAATCCTCATTCAAAGTAGAAATCAAATTGGAATGTGTTACGGAGTAATTCATGCATTTTCTGATCTTCTGTCTGAAATGAGCAAGTTGTGATGTCGGTCAAAGGTCGAAGACAAGTTGTTGGAACGAACTGTCATGCTTTTATATCCTCTCAGACGTAAATAGAGAAGCTGGCACCTGTTTTCCCCCAACTCGTCTAAACATTTCTCTCGTCTGTCTCTAAAACATTTTCAATCTGTTCCAAAACATTCTTTCTGTTTTTCTGACTTCTAGTGACCTCTTACGTCACAAAAACACACCCCTGTCTGGTCCATCGACCAATCAGGAACTTCCCAGATGAACCAGAAATAGAACTCTTTAAATGTCGGCACTTCCTAGTTCAAGCCAGTCGTGTTGGAGCTAGTGCAGTCGAGCGCAGTCGAGTTCGGTTCGGAGAGCAGTACCGAACAGAGAAGTGCTGGAGAGAACAGGAGTTCCAGACATGATCCGGAGTTCTTCCGAGTCTCGTGGGAATTATGTAATCTTCCACATCTGAGTGGAACTCTGACGGACTTACTCCTCTTGTGAGTCCACCGAGAGGTGAACCTGTGTCGGACGGAATACCGGCACTACTTCGGACGATTCACAGCTGTTCCTACGGAGATGCTGAAAGGGTACGTTAAATGGAACTCCGTACCAGTGGAGACACCTGCTACAGGTAAAGAGTTGATTTACACCACCTAAGTGTACCGAGGAGGAAGCTGGGATCTCAACGGAGCGTGCCGTCCTGATACTGACACATTTCCCTCATCCATCTTTTCCTCTCCATTTAAACTTCATTTCCTTCTTTAAACTATTCTATCCTGCTAGCAAATCATTCCAGATATTTTCAGAAATGTCTGTTGTGAAACAACGGAAAACCATGGCCGTATGGTTTTCCTGACTGTAAAGCTAATTAATTAAGCTGTTGTTACTTTCAATTTTGCCAAATTAATGTAAAAGTTTGATGTTAAACTTTGATTCTGTTAATAAATGACCGCATTCATTTGATGGGTCAAAGAAAATTAACGTCTCACGTTACATTTTATTAAATTCAATGCCCGATATTATTCAGTCCAGAAAAATGAATGAATCCGTTTAATTTATGAATATATCTCAGTATATGTTCACTACATTCTGGTGGCCCGTTACAGGTTCATAAATGGACTGTATTCGTGTAACAATTGAATTAGCATGTTGGCATGAAGAGTGCAGGTTGCTGTGTGAAACGAAACGTTTTTGCAGCTGCAGTGCTCAGAGAAAATACAGCAATGTTTTGTCGCTGGTGATGTTTTGAAAGCTGGGCTTTGAGAGTCAATGTGTTCATTTGAAAGCTGAATTTGTACATCTGTTGTGTAACTGAAGCTGGGTTTGTGTTAAAACGCTTTATTCTGTTTAAACTGTGACCCAGACGTGGTTCTGGTCCGGCTCGGTTCTGATTCGGTTCGAACGAGTCGTGTTTGAAGAAAGAGACGTTTTTAAGAACGGAGCGCCGTCTCCGTGAGCTTTGAGAGTTATTTGTTACATTTTAAACAAAAAATAGTACATTTTGACAGTTTAAAAGACGAAAAGTTGACCGCAATGTTCATGCTAAATGCTAACACGCTAGCTGGAAAAACGATCCATCATTGGCTGGAAACCGCTGTGTGGTACGCCCTGATTCGCTGAGAAATGAGTGATGTGTCTGCGTCAATTCCTCTGAGTCAGCGATATAAAACCCACCCCCGCTGTTTGTCTCTGTGATTGGTTGAAAACGGCCGTGTGGAACGCTCTGATACGCTGAGAAATGAGTGACGTATCTGTTCGTCACTTCCTCTGATGTCAGGTTGTAAAACCCACCCCCGTTGCTGTTATGATTGGTTGATTCAGTCACGTGACCCGGAAATGTGTCTCGGTTCAACCGAAGCCTTTTATGTGCTTAAAATCACTAAGTGGAGCTGCCACATGTCCCCAAAACTCATGTTTCATGCAAAAAAGTCGTGCTTGTTTAAACAACGCCACGTTTTAGCTTGAAATCCGTTCAGAAATGTTGATTTGACCGAGTTTTAGCCTAAGCTAATTTTAAGCTAAAAAGCTAACGACAGGATGTCAACAGAACGTCCACAGGAAGTTATCATAGGCTCCTGCTGGTATGAAGCTAACACCGCCACCTGCTGTTGAAAGAGGAGTATAACAGTTTTTCTGAAGAAAGACTGAAGCTCCTCATAAATTTTTTTTCTCTTTTCACCCCACCTGGTTCAATGAGTAACTGTTAAAATAGCGAATTTCTGGAAGTGAAAGGTTTAAAAAGCGTTTTTAAAATGAGGTTGCTGTGAGACTTTTAGAAAATTGTAGGTTTATTTAAGTTCAGTGCTTTGGAGTAAAAAACACTGAGAAGCTTGGTAATCTAGTATCTGTTAAAAAATAAGCACATTAAAAAGTAACACTGCCAAAGGGGCATTTACTTAAATATTCATGAATTGGGGTAAAACCTACGAATTGGTGCCCATTCCTCTGAATAAGTTGACTTATAACAGTACTTTTGTGCAAACCCAGAGCTTATAAAGTGTGTGAAACTCACTGCTCACTTGAATACAAATATTTACCTGTTGAAATATCTGGAGCTGGCAACCGTTTTAACCAGATAAAGTGCTGAACAGCGAATGACCATGGCTGATGGAACAGAAAAGAAAATTGAGACCAAAATGGAATGGTTAGAGAAAGCGTTAGCACTGCTGACGGAATCTTTAGTTCCATATGATAAACAGGTGGAGAGCATGAACGACAAAGAGTTATTGGAAGAGCTGATGAAAGTCGCAGAGAGTGTGACCTCTACTGATATAACAATATCAAGTTATAATCAGCTGGCTAAAATTGTGCTTTTGTTGAAA
>NC_056515.1:7492186-7494839 GCF_014905685.2 Nematolebias whitei
CCCCCCTTTGGAAATCATCGCCTGTCCATGGGGATGAAGTCCAACATGAACTTACGCCTTCGAATGTCCTTGAGCTTGATGTAATCCAGCAAGGAAAACAAAAGTCAAAGGATGTAATCCACAATGTTTTTGGTAATTCCATTGTGTTGATGGTAATTCCATAATGTTGTTGGTAATTCCATTGTAGCAATGCTTTAACCCCTTGGAAACAGAGTCTGTAATCCATTGGAAAAGTCATATAATCCATAACGGTAAATCCACAACGAATAGAGGTGTTGATTGATCAGCATACAGAGGGGTTCCCTTGGATTGAACTCAAGATGCGGCCACTGGATGAAGAGTGGAGACCAACGTCAGGATTGCAGGTCTCCTCCAGCGAAGGTCGTCTCTGGGCGACGTCCAGGGTGCCGTTCTGGTTCAATGTGTCATGCAATTATGTGGTTTAAGGTGGGCTTATGAAGGGGATTTTACATAAGGCCTTAAACTATATGCACCTGGTGTGTAAGCTATTATGATTGGGAATAGCTACAGCTACCAGTTAAGGGATGGAACATGCTGAAAAGGGTAACTATAGGGGTCTATACCTATAGAAGAGTGTTCCAAACTATTTTTCCATTCCTAACTTGGTTTAAGTTAGATTTTCATGGTAAAATATAGTTTGGTTCAATTGTCTGTTGTCTTTTAGACGAACGACTTGAGATTGGGTGCTTGGTTACCCCATAAATGTTTTGGAAGTCTATGGCGAGACTCATCATAAAGAATTAGCTATCCCCCCGAATAGAATTGTTCGAGTAGGTTCGGCTTAAGCGTTGTGAGACCAATGTAGATTATGGTACTTAAGGTAGCATTAATATACATTGACTCCGCAAAGATTACATTTTAACAAATGAACTGCATGTTGGCATAGTTAAAGGCCTCTTAGTCTCTAACTCAACTACACACAAAATTCATTCTTGCTTGGGGTGTTCAGAAACAATACCAAAAACCAATTAAATGATGTCTCAACATCGACAAAAACAGTGACTAAGCAACCAGTTAAACAACGTTTCAACATTGACAAAAGCAGTGATTAAGCAACTAGAAAACGACGTTTCGGTGCGCCACTCACTCTGGATGTCAGATTTGATCACGTTATCGCGTCTGGTAACATTATCCTAACTGGCGTCACCCCCCTTCGGTCATGGGAGACCGCGAACACGGGTGAGGACGTCGCTCCATGAGCTAAAGTTAGGCTGTCCTTGAGTAGTTTTAACTGTTTGCACAGCTGAAAGCGGACTTTTAGGTCTGGATTGGAATCCAGTTCACCTTTCGATGGAGTGTATTTGTCTGGGTCAGTCAGATACAGTATCATCGAGTTAATTGCAGGATCATCCAACTTCTGAAGTTGGATGATGTCTGGGTCAGTTGAAAATGACTTTTCATATTTTAAAAGAACTTGGCGAATTTTGTCTCTTTCTTCATCAGATGTCAGAGTGTTGGCTTGGGCGACCACCTGTTCAATCTGTGATGAAACTGATGAGGGTTCTTGCTCCTTGGGGAGCTCCAACGAATCCCTTTCTGAGTCGTCGGACCTGTCTATGGGTAAGACACCATAGGTTTGAGGTCATTGGTCGCCATCATCGGTTGAGAAAAGAGCTATGGCCTGTGTTGGTTTTGTGAACCATACTGGCCCAGCTTCTTGACTCGGTACCAGGTTATCTGGGAGTCCTCCCAGAAATGGAATGCCTAGTTCAAAATCATGAAAATCAGGTTCTGAGTGTTCAGCTTGCCATGACTCATCATCGTTTGTGTGTGAGTTCACCCCCCTTTCTTCCGATGAGGGGTTGTACTCTCTGATCAAAGCTTCACACAGAAGGTTGTAATCCCTTCTCGTTGTATCAGGTAGACGCTCGATGAAGGTGAACACCTTTCTGTCCGAAGTGAGCCTTATCAGACTGATTTTATCCTCAACCGTAGCATCAGGATAACCACCCAGTCTGAATTCAAGGTCTTTGAGGTACGCTTTTGTTCCAGTTGAACCCATTGGTCCCGGTACAAAGCGTTGTACATATTTTGAGAGTTTTAGCAACTCATCTATTGAAAGAGGAAGTTGCCATGCTCTCTGTTGCCTGTTTGGTAGAGGAAACCTGTTCAGGCCTGTTTCTACCACTTTAGGTATGGATGGAGGTGTGTGTGATGTGAGGAGATTTGGGTCTGAAACCCAGTGTGTCTCCACATTCTGTCCATCCCTCTCACCATATTTCCTTTTTGCACGGCAAAGTTGTGTTTTAAGCACATCTATCTCAGCTTTGCAGCGGGAAACTTGTGACATTTTCTCGTCGTGATCCCGTCTTAATGCAAAGTATTCTCTGGACAACAGCTCTTTAGCATCCCTGGCTTCAGATAGTGATGCATTCAGTAACTGTATTTTGCTATTCAGTGAATCAATTTCTGCACGTGCATCCTTCTGTGACTGAAACATCCGTTCAAGATGTTTGTTCCTGAGGAGCACTTGTTCGCATTCAAAGTCAAGGAAGCATGCATCAATTTCCCGAACCAACTCTTTTTTGCCGTTTAACCTTATCTCAAGGTCGTCAGCTTTTTTTTACCGTGGCATATAAAGTTGCTTTCAACAAAAGCACAATTTTAGCCAGCTGATTATAACTTGATATTG
>NC_056515.1:7494939-7497001 GCF_014905685.2 Nematolebias whitei
AAAAAAAAAAAATTGTCCAGATAACCTGATTGAAAATTGTTGGGTTTATACCTGGATTATTGAGCATGGACATTGTTGTTTTCAACCAGTTTGACAAGACTGTCAACAAGAAAGAGGGCTGGCAATGGAGGAGTGACATACCAAAGAGACCATCTTATAACAAGCAGAACTTTTTTTTTCCACTTTGGAGAAAGCTGTTGGGGGAATAATCAGTTTTGTTGTGTGTTTCCTTGAATGATGAAGCATTCTGGATCAAAGGTGGAACGTTTCTGCACAAAAAAAAAAGAAACTGTACAGATGACCTGACTGAAAAATGTTGCATTTTATACCTGGATTATTGGGCATGGGCTTTGTTGTTTTAAAACAGTTTGACAAGACTGTCAACAAGGAAGAGGGCTGGCAATGGAGGAGTGACGTACCAAAGAGACCATCTTATCAGAACAAGAACTGTTTTTTTTCCAATTTGTAGTAAGCTGTTGGGGAAAGAATCAATTTTGTTGTGTTTTCTTGACTGATGAAGCCTTTCGAATCGAAGGTGAATCATTTCAGCACAAAAAAGAAACTGTCCAGATGACCTGACTGAAAAACGTTGGATTTTATACCTGGATTATTGGGCATGGGCTTTGTTTTTTTCAACCAGTTTGACAAGACTGTCAACAAGGAAGAGTGCTGGCAATGGAGGAGGGGCATACCAAAGAGACCATCTTATCACAAGCAAAACTGTTTTTTCCACTTTGGAGTAAGATGTTGGGTGAAGAATCAGTTTATTGTGCGTTTCCTTGACTGATGAAGCCTTCCAGATCGAAAGCAAAACGTTTCAGCACAAAAAAGAAACTGCCTAGATGACCTGACTTAAAAATGTAGGATTTTATACCTGTAATATTGAGCATGGACTGTGTTGTTTTCAACCAGTTTGACAAGACTGTCAACAAGAAAGAGGGCTGGTAATGGAGGAGTGACCTACCAAAGAGACCATCTTATCACAAGCAGAACTGGTTTGTTCCACTTTGGAGTAGGCAGATGGGAGAAGAATCAGTTTTTTTGTGTTTTCTTGACTGATGAAGCTTTTCGAAATGAAGGTGAAACATTTCAGCACAAAAAAGAAATTGTCAGGATGAACTGATTGAAAAATGTTGGATTTAATACCTGGATTATTGAGCATGGGCTTTGTTGTTTTCAACCAGTTTGACAAGACTATCAACAAGGAAGAGGAATGGCAATGGAGGAGGAGCGTACCAAATTGACCATCCTATCACAAGCAGAAATGGTTTGTTCCACTTTGGAGTAAGACGTTGGGGGAAGAATCAGTATTGTTGTGTGTTTCCCTGACTGATGAAGCCTTCCTGGATCGAACGCGAAACGTATCACCACAAAAAAATAAACTGTCCAGAAAACCTGATTGAAAATGTTTGGATTTATACCTGGATTATTGAGCATGGACTTAATTGTTTTTAACCACTTTGACAAGACTGTCAACAAGGAAGAGGGCTGGCAATGGTGGAGGGGCATACCAAAGAGACCATCCAATCAAAAGCAGAACTGGTTTGGTCCACTAGTAAGCAGGAGTAAGAAGTTGGGGAAGAATCAGTTTTGTTGTGTGTTTTCTTGACTGATGAAGCCTTCAGGATCGAAAGTGAAACGTTTCAGCACAAAAAAGAACTGTCCAGATGACCTGACTGAAAAATGTTGGATTGTATACCTGTAATATTGATCATGGACTTTGTTTTTTCCAACCAGTTTGACAAGACTGTCAACAAGGAAGAGGAATGGCAATGGAGGAGAGGCATACCAAAGAGACCATCATATCACAAGCAGAATTGATTTGTTCCACTTTGGAGTAAGACGTTGGGTGAAGAATCAGTTTTGTTGCGTGTTTCCTTGACTGATGAAGCCTTCCTGGGTCGAACGCAAAACTTAACAGCACAAAAAAAAAAAAATTGTCCAGATAACCTGATTGAAAATTGTTGGGTTTATACCTGGATTATTGAGCATGGACATTGTTGTTTTCAACCAGTTTGACAAGACTGTCAACAAGAAAGAGGGCTGGCAATGGAGGAGTGAC
>NC_056515.1:7497101-7497972 GCF_014905685.2 Nematolebias whitei
TTGCCATTCCTCTTCCTTGTTGATAGTCTTGTCAAACTGGTTGAAAAAAAACAAAGTCCATGCTCAATATTACAGGTATACAATCCAACATTTTTCAGTCAGGTCATCTGGACAAGTTCTTTTTTTGTGCTGAAATTTTTTGCCTTTGATCCGGAGGATTTCATCAGTCAAGGAAACACACAACATAACTGATTCATCCCCAAACAGCTTACTCTGAAGTGGAACAAACCAGTTCTGCTCGTGTTAAAATTGTCTCTTTGGTATGCCCCTCCTCCATTGCCATACCTCTTCCTTGTTGACAGTCTTGTCAAACTGGTTAAAAACAACAAAGTTCATGCTTAATAATTAGGTTTAAATTTAAACATTTTTCAGTCAGGTCATCTGGACAGTTTCATTTAATGTGCTGAAACGTTTCGCCTTCTATCCGGAAGGCTTCATTAGTCAAGGAAACACACAACAAAAATTATTCTTCTTCTAACAGCTTACTCCAAAATGGAAAAAAATCAGTTCTGCTTGTAATAAGATGGTCTCTTTGGTAAGCCCCTAATTCATTGCCAGCCGACTTCGTTGTTGACAGTCTTGTCAAACTGGTTAAAACAACAAAGGCCATGTTCAGTAATCCAGGTATAAACCCACCATCTTTCAGTCAGGTTATCTGGACAGTTTGTTTTTATGTGCTGATACGTTACACGTTAGATCCAGGAAGGCTTCCTCAGTTAAGGAAACACAAAAGAAAACTGATTCTTCCCCCAACAGCTTACTCCACAGTGGAACAAACCATTTCTGCTTGTGATAGGATGGTCTCTTTGGTATGCCCCTCCTCAATTGTCAATCCTCTTCCTTGTTGACAGTCTTGTCAAACTGGTTGAAA
>NC_056515.1:7497982-7501405 GCF_014905685.2 Nematolebias whitei
AACATTTTTCAATCAGGTCATCTGGACAGTTTCTTTTTTTGTGCTGAAATTTTTTCCTTCGATCCGGAATATTTCATCAGTCAAGTAAACACACAACAAAAATTAATCATCCCAAAAGCAGCTTACTCCAAAGTGGAACAAACCAGTTCTGCTTGTGATAAATTGGTCTCTTTGGTACACCCCTTCTCCATTGCCAGACCTCTTTCTTGTTGACAGGATTGTCAAACTGGTTGAAAACAACAAAGTCCTTGCTCAATAATCCAGTTACACAATCCAATATTTTTCAGTCAGTTCATCTGGACAGGTTCTTTTTTTTGGTGGTGAAATGTTTAGCCTTCGATCCAGAAGGCTTCACCAGTCAAGGAAACAAACAACAAAACTGATTCTTCCCCCATCAGTTTCTTCCAAAGTGAAAAAAAAACAGTTCTGCTTGTGATAAGATGGTCTCTTTTGTACGCCCCCTCCTCCAATGCTGGCCATCGTCCTTGTTGACAGTCTTGTCATACTGGTTGAAAAAAACAAAGTCCATGCTCAATATTACAGGTATACAATCCAAAATTTTTCAGTCAGGTCATCTCGACAGTTTCTTTTTTTGTGCTGAATTTTTTTGCCTTCGATCCGGAAGGCTTCATCAGTTGAGGAAACATGTAACATAACTGATTCTTCCTCCAACAGCTTACTCTAAAGTGGAACGGACTAGTTCTGCTTGAGATTTGATGGTCTCTTTGGTACGCCCCCTCCTCCATTCCCGGCACTCTTCCTTTTTGACATCTTGTCAAACTGGTTGAAAACCTTAAAGTCCATGCTCAGTAATCTAGGTATACATTACAAAATTTTTCAGTCAGATCATCTGAACAGTTTCTTTTTTTGTGCTGAAACATTTTGCCTTCAATCTGGAAGATTTCATCAGTCAAGGAAACACACAACAAAACTGATACTTCCCCCAACTTCTTACTCCAAATTGGAACAAACCAGTTCTGCTTGTGATAAGATCATCTTTTTTGTAGGTCCCTCCTCCATTGCCAGCCCTCTTCCTTGTTGACAGTCTTGTCAAACTTGTTGAAAACAACAAAGTCCATGCTCAGTAATCCAGGTATAAAATCCAACATTGTTCAGTCAGGTCATCTGGACAATGTTAGGCCTGTGCTGTTTGAGTGGGCTCACCCTGCAATTGCTGAGTGCTGGTGACGGAGTTCCTGAGCAACCACCTGCCTTCAATCTGGTTAATGAGTCCAGCTGCTACTTAAGCCTTGGAGGAGGTTCCAGTCTTCGCTGAATCATTCAGTCACCTTGGGTACTGTGAGACAACTATTTTTAGTATTTTCTCTTGTGAACCTGTGTTTGATCAACCTGTGTCTCCCTGTGAATTCAAGGCAAAACCAGGACTCACCTCCAAGAAACAAGACTTGACGAATCGTCTCCAAACTGGACTCATTCCCTGTGGAACTCTATCTCCCAGCCGGACACTCTTCTATCAGCCGCCACCTGCAAGATACTAATCAAGATACCTGGAAAATACAAGGATTCACTCACCCGACAGGCACTTCGCCTTCCTCCCTGAGTCTGCCTTTGAAGGTCCACATGTAAGAGAAAGATTCATTTATCCAAAACAGCTACAATATTCCACTACCCATCATTAATCTGTCTTCCCCTTTTTCCCCCTTCGAGGAACTCAGACTTCCTTTACCCCAGCACTGTAAATAAACTCACTGAACTTTATTCCGTGTCTGTAATCCTTCTCAGCCCTGGTCTGAAATTGAGTACCATTTCTGTGATTATTCATGACAGAATGATTCAGCCATAACATGAGTACTCACGACCAGACTGAGATGGATCAATTAAGAGAAGCTATTCTTTCCCAAGAACAACAACTAACTACAATCCAAAATTTGTTTCAACAGATTTTGAGCCAACAACATACTACTTCAGAGAACGTGACTAAGCTGGGTGGAATGGTCCACGAGCTAGGAAAACAGATATCCCCTCCTTCCCACACCGGAACCACCAACACTGCCTCCGCTGTACAATCCCCAGTACCACCAACCCAATACCCTGTCCGTGAGTCCGAGATAAAGCCCAGTCAACTATTTTCTGGTAATTCTGAACAGTTTGGTGGGTTTATGCTTCAATGTAACCTAGCCTTTAGCAGAGCCCCACAGACCTTTTCCTCCGACTCGTCCCACATCTCCTACATCGTTTCCGCCTTACAAGGAGAGGCTTTAAGGTGGGCAGATGCTTACTTTGGTTCCATTCCTGTAAGTGACTGTCCCTTTTCCACCTTTTTCAATGATTTTCAGAGAGTCTTTGAGAGGCCTCTGTACCAGGAGACGGCTTCTAAGAGGCTAATGGCGCTACGTCAGGGGAACCAATCTGCAATGGACTTCGCCCTTCACTTCCGGGTCGTGGCCAGACAGGCCGGATGGGAGGACCTTGCTCTACGGGGAGTATTTGTTAATGCCCTCAATGATCACATTAAGAATCAGTTGGCCCTTGTAAATGAACCTGACAATCTAAACGATTTAATTGATTTGTCCATTCGCATTGATGATCGGCACAGGGAATATCGGGACCTTTTGGACTACAAATCCCAGAGTCCTACCACTTCTGTGACTCCACTTCCGGATCCGGTAAGCCGCAGCCCGGTATGTAATCCTATGAATGAACCTGATCCTACAGAACCCATGTTAATTGGGCATGCCCACCTCACCCCTGAGGAGATACAAAGGCGTTTTTCTGCCAAAGAATGTTTATATTGTGGAAAGAAGGGGCACTTCATTGCTTTATGTTCTCTTCGTTTAAAAGGTTGATCCCACTAGTAAAACAGGAGATACTGGTGGGCGCTGCAGACATTTCTCCTGAGAATCGTCTTACCCTTAAAACGTCAGTTTTTTATAATAACGTTAATTTCCCTGTACAAGCCCTGATCGATTCTGGGGCAGAACAGAATCTCGTCAGTGATGGCTGGGTGGCTCACCTTTCCATTCCTATGAACAAAGTACGCCAACCCCTCTCTATGACAGCGCTCACCGGTCAGTCCATTTCCACCATTTCCCATAAAATCTCCTCTTTGCATATCATCGTATCTGGTAACCATCATGAACAAAGTGAATTTTTTGTTTTTCATTCCGAGACCCCTCAAATCATATTGGGATTTCCCTGGCTCAGACAACATAACCCTCAAATTGACTGGTCTCGTAACCAGATAGTCTCCTGGAGCCGTTATTGTTCCTCCAACTGCCTTAGTTCTGCCGTATTCTCCTCCACCTTGTCATGCGGTAGAGGAGATCGATTTGTCGTCTATTCCGTCCTGTTATCATGACCTGGCCCCTGTGTTTAGCAAAGCCCGGGCTCTCTCTTTACTCCCCCATAGGCCTTATGACTGCTCCATAGACCTACTGCCTGGTGCTCCCTTGCCTTCCTGCC
>NC_056515.1:7501505-7505070 GCF_014905685.2 Nematolebias whitei
TCTGTATAATCTGTCTGGCCCTGAAAAGCAAACCATGAGGGACTATATTACAGCATCCCTATCCTCGGGCATTATTCGTGCTTCTACGTCCCCTGTAGGAGCGGGATTTTTTTTCGTCGACAAGAAGGATGGGACGTTGTGGCCTTGTATTGATTACAGAGAACTGAACCAGATCACTGTCAAAAATAAATACTCTCTACCTCTGATCGAATCCATTTACGAACAACTCAGGGAGGCGTCCATTTTCACCAAACTTGACCTCAGAAATGCCTATCACCTTGTTCGTGTGAAGGAGGGGGACGAATGGAAGACGGCCTTCAGAACCCCCTTTGGGCATTTTGAATATCTGGTGATGCCTTTTGGGTTGACTAACGCCCCTGCGGTGTTTCAGGCCTTAATTACTGATGTTCTGAGGGATTTTTTGTCTCAGTTTGTTTTTGTGTACCTTGACGACATCCTGATCTACTCCAGGGACCCTCTGTAACATACTCAACATGTTCGGGCAGTTCTCCAGCGGCTGCTGGAGAACCAACTCTTTGTTAAAGTTGAGAAATGTGAGTTCAGTGTCCCCTCCATAACCTTTTTGGGTTTTGTGTTTAAGAGTGGTCAGGTCTGGACGGACTCGGAGAAGGTCAAAGCTGTGCTGGACTGGCCCTCTCCTCAGACCTGCAAACAACTCCAGCGCTTCCTGGGTTTTGCAAACTTTTACTGCCGTTTCATCAGGAACTTCAGCCAAGTGGTGAGTCCATTGACTAAACTCATCTCTTCTCTCCGCCCGTTCTCTTGGAGTAGTGAGGCTGAGGAGGCCTTCACTAAACTCAAGACTCTTTTTTCCTCTGCTCTTGTTCTTCACCATCCTGACTCCGCCTTACAGTTCATTGTTGAAGTTGACGCCTCAGATACCGGTGTGGGTGCTGTCCTTTCTCAGAGATCCCCTGTCGATAACAAGGTCCACCCTTGTGCGTTTTTTTCACGTCGCCTATCCCCTTCTGAGGCCAACTACGACCTGGGTAATCGTGAATTGTTGGCCATAAAACTGGCTCTCGAGGAATGGCGGCATTGGTTAGAGGGGTCCAACCTGCCTTTCATTGTTCTGACTGACCATAAGAACCTTGCTTACCTACGGAGTGCCAGGAGATTGAACTCGAGACAGGCCAGATGGTCTCTGTTCTTCACTAGGTTCAACTTTTCCATTACTTACCGCCCGGGGTCTAAAAATGTTAAGCCCGATGCCCTGTCCAGACAATTCTCGTCTACAGATTCCTCCGAAACCACGGAGGCCATTCTTCCTCGCAGCTGTGTTGTGGGTGCCACCTCCTGGGGGATCGAGAGGGACATCACTCGGGCTCAACGGACTGACCCTGATCCTGGTAATGGACCGCCTGATCGATTATTTGTCCCAGAGTCTGTGATCGGCCGGGTTCTGAAATGGGTTCACTTTTCTAAGTTCTCCTGCCATCCTGGTGTCCGTCGTATGGCTTATTTCACTAAGAGACACTTCTGGTGGCCTACTCTTTACCGTGATGTCAAACGTTTTGTCTCTGCATGTGCTGTTTGTGCTCGAAATAAGAGTACCCATCAACCTCCTGCGGGACTGCTCCAGCCCCTTCCCGTTCCTGGTCGTCCTTGGTCTCACATCGCTCTGGATTTCGTGACGGGCCTACCCCTTTCTGAAGGTAACACCGTCATCCTCACCAATGTTGACAGATTTTCTAAGGCTGTGCATTTTGTCCCGCTAACCCAACTCCCCTCAGCTCTGAAGACCGCTCACCTCTTGGTCCAACATGTCTTTCGACTTCAAGGCATACCTTGTGACATCGTCTTGGATCATGGTCCTCAATTTGTGTCCCAGGTTTGGAAGGGTTTTTGTCGAGCTCTTGGTGCCACGGTGAGCTTGTCTTCTGGTTATCACCCCCAAACCAACGGTCAGCCTGAACGATGCAACCAAGCCCTTGAGTCCTCTCTTCGCTGTATCATTGAGGATAACTCTGCGGATTGGTCCTCTCTTCTTCCCTGGGTCGAGTATGCCCATAATTCTCACATGTCCTCAGCTACTGGTCTCTCCCCATTTGAGGCATCTCTGGGTTACCTGCCCCCTCTGTTTCCCCACCAGGAGGTCGATGTGTCTGTCCCCTCAGTCCAGCACCACCTACATCGTTACAGACGAATCTGGAGGCAGACCAGGGAGGCTCTTCTACGGACCCGTGATCAGGCCAAGAGGTGGGCTGATCGTCACCGTGCCCCGGCTCCTCTGTATTCTGTGGGGCAAAAGGTATGGCTCTCCACCCAGAACATCCCCCTCAAGGACACCTCCAGGAAGCTGGGACCCAGGTTTATTGGCCCCTTTTCTGTTATCGGACTTGTTAATCCCACGGCTGTCAAGCTCCGACTCCCTCGCTCTATGCGGGTTCATCCCACTTTTCACGTTTCTCAACTCAAGCCTTTTGTGGAGGATCCATTGCTTCCTTCTGACCTGGATCGTCCGCCCCCTCGCCTTGTTGATAATCAGCCTGTCTTCACCGTTCACAGGATCCTGGATGTTCGACGACGGGGTCGTGGACATGTTTTTAGTTGATTGGGAGGGTTACGGTCCTGAGGAGAGATCGTGGATCCCCAGGTCCTTCATCTTGGATCCTGGTCTCATCAAGGACTTTTTTCTGAGTCACCCTGACAAATGTCTCCGATCGCCTAGAGGCGATGTTTGAGGGGGGGTACTGTTAGGCCTGTGCCGTTTGAGTGTACTCACCCTGCAATTGCTGAGTGCTGGTGACAGAGTTCCTGAGCAACCACCTGCCTTCAATCTGGTTAATGAGTCCAGCTGCTACTTAAGCCTTGGAGGAGGTTCCAGTCTTCGCTGAATCATTCAGTCACCTTGGGTACTGTGAGACAACCATTTTTAGTATTTTCTCTTGTGAACCTGTGTTTGATCAACCCGTGTCTCCCTGTGATTTCAAGGCAAAACCAGGACTCACCTCCAAGAACCAAGACTTGACGAATCGTCTCCAAACTGGACTCATTCCCTGTGGAACTCTATCTCCCAGCCGGACACTCTTCCATCAGCCGCCACCTGCAAGATACTAATCAAGATACCTGGAAAATACAAGGATTCACTCACCCGACAGACACTTCGCCTTCCTCCCTGAGTCTGCCTTCGAAGATCCACCTGTAAGAGAAAGATTCATTTATCCAAAACAGCTACAATATTCCCCTACCCATCATTAATCTGTCTTCCCCTTTTTTCCCCCTTCCAGGAACTCAGACTTCCTTTACCCCAACACTGTAAATAAACTCACTGAACTTTATTCCGTGTCTGTAATCCTTCTCAGCCCTAGTCTGAATTTGAGTACCATTTCTGTGATTATTCATGACAGAATGATTCAGCCATAACATGAGTACTCACGACCAGACTGAGATGGATCAATTAAGAGAAGCTATTCTTTCCCAAGAACAACGACTAACTACAATCCAAAATTTGTTTCAACAGATGTTGAGCCAACAACAAACTACTTCAGAGAACATGACTAAGCTGGGTGGAATGGTCCACGAGCTGGGAAAACAGATATCC
>NC_056515.1:7505170-7506635 GCF_014905685.2 Nematolebias whitei
GTCGTCAACATACCTGAACCAATGACTTGGTGGTGTCCCTGAAAAGGCTCTCTTTCTACCTCCTCCATGTACAGGTTGGTGTAGTGAACTTAACCTGATGTCAAAACTAAGCCTAAGGTCAAAACCCTTGACCTTAAGAACCTTGTGGGACAGAAACTGTCATTTCATTGATTTGAATCCAGAAATACAGGTTCACCCATCCTGAGAATTTCCTTCTTGAAAATCAAGTGAAAGAACACTCTCTTTTTATTATCATTACTATTTTACAAATGTTGATAATCAAAGTGTCTTAGTTCAAACCATTTTAGATGTTGTAGTGAACTAATCAATTTTATTAACTGTGAAACAGTGTAATGATTTTTTAATGCTTATGCAGAGTTAGAATTCATGTTAAGGTCTGTTACAGATTTTTATGCATTTTCTGATTTCTGTCTTTGAATGAGCAAGTGTGCGTTTTTCAAGGTCAGGAGTCGAAGCAGACATGTGTTGGAACAACTGTCTTGTTTACATCCTCTCAGACGTAGAGTTGGCACCTGTTTTCCAAACTCGCCAAAACAAAACTCTCTCTGTCTCTGAGAACAGTTTAACCTGTTCCATAACAATTCTTGCTTTTTCTGACTCCTAGTAACCTCTTACGTCACAAAACACACCCCTGTCTGGTCGGTACTGACCAATGGGAAGACTCCCAAATGAACCGGGAAAAGAGCTCTTTAAAAATATCGGTACTTCCTGGTTCTCGCGAGTTCTGATATGTCCTAGTGCTGTGCAGTTGCTGTGGGAGCCAGTTCTGGATTTGCCCAGTTCTCAGTTCTGTGAAGTTCTGTTGGGTCTGGCTGGGAGCCGGGAAGACCCTGACATGACCACAGAGCTCTTCCGAGTTTCATGGGATTATAACACTTTCCACTTGCTGAGGTGAGCTTGTGTCGGACGGAATCTCGTCACTACTTCGGACGATTCACAGCCATCCTACGGAGACGCTGAAAAGGTAGCGTTAACTGGAGCTCCTCTTCACTGATTCATCGTCAGAATGAGGTAAATGTCTGGTCTCTTACTGAGCGTACCGAGGAGAGCTGTGTTCGAATGGAGGGTGCCGTTTCTGAAGCTGACACCACATTCTCCCTCATCCATCTTTTACTCCTTTTAACTTTATTTCCATCCTTAAATTCTTCTCCCAAGTAGAAATCCTTCCAGATAATTTAGAAATGTCTGTGTAAAGTGCTCATCCACCGCCGTGTGGATAATTGATCATAATTGTACAGTTTTCATTAATGTCTGCTGTTCTGCTGAAGAGTGGAAACAATCGCCAAATTGTTTCTCACTACCTGTAAAGCTGTTAATTATGTTGTTATTTTCATATTTTGCCAAATTAATGTAAATGTTTGATGTTAAACTTTGATTCTGTAAAATAAATGACCGCATTCATTTTGATGGGTCAAAGATAAATGACGTCTCACGTTTGCATTTC
>NC_056515.1:7506735-7510415 GCF_014905685.2 Nematolebias whitei
TCAGGAGCCAGGCAGAAGGAGAAATCCCACACAAGACAGGCTCTAGAGCAATGTGGATATCCTAACTGGGCCTTCCTGAAAGCAGAGAAGAAACCCAAACAGGACTCCAGTCAGCCAACAGGTGAAAAGGAGGAACCCAGACCCAGACCAGTGGTCATTCCATATGTTGAGGGAGTATCAGAGAAACTGAGACGTTTATTTTCTAAACATAACGTCCCAGTGGCTTTTAAACCCCAAAATACATTACGGCAAAGACTGGTTCATCCCAAAGATCCAGTCCCCCGGCATAAACAGAGCAATGTTGTGTATGCTGTTCAGTGTCAGGAGGGCTGTGATCAGTCTTACATCGGGGAAACTAAACAGCCACTGGCCAAAAGGATGGCCCAGCACAGAAGATCAACATCATCAGGCCAGGACTCTGCGGTCTACACTCATCTCCAGGCCAGCGGTCACTCTTTCAGGGATGAAGATGTTCACATCCTGGACAGAGAGGAACGATGGTTGAGAGAGGAGTAAAGGAGGCCATCTTTGTGAAAAGAAATCGTCTATCGTTAAACAGGGGTGGAGGCCTCCGGGTTCAACTGTCCCCCTCTTACAATGCTGTGATTGCTAGTATCACTCGGCCCTCTGTGAACGGTAAACAGCCATCAGTGTGCTAATGATCCATTGTTAGGCTGATGGTCCTTCTTGAGCATGTGATCAGCTGGTTTTGGTTGTCAGCAGCAAAACTGGTTGATCCACTCTGAGACGGTGCTATTTAAGAGACTGAGCTGAATACAGCTCCTCAGACTGAGGAAGTCTCTCGGATGAGAGACGAAACGTTTCTACATTTTTTTGTTGATTTGCTTTGTTTTTTTTGTTTTTAATGTCCAGAGGACCAGATTTAACTTTTTTAGACATGAGGGACTATATTACAACATCCCTATCCTTGGGCATTATTCGTGCTTCTACGTCCCCTGTAGGAGCGGGATTTTTTTTCGTCGACAAGAAGGATGGGACGTTGCGGCCTTGTATTGATTACAGAGAACTGAACCAGATCACTGTTAAAAATAAATACCCTCTACTTCTGATCGAATCCATTTACGAACAACACAGGGAGGCGTCCATTTTCACCAAACTTGACCTCAGAAATGCCTATCACCTAGTTCGTGTGAAGGAGGGGGACGAATGGAAGATGGCCTTCAGAACCCCCTTTGGACATTTTGAATATCTGGTGATGCCTTTTGGGTTGACTAACGCCCCTGCGGTGTTTCAGGCCTTAGTTACTGATGTTCTGAGGGACTTTTTGTCTCAGTTTGTTTTTGTGTACCTTGACGACATCCTGATCTACTCCAGGGACCCTCTGCAACATACTCAACATGTTCGGGCAGTTCTCCAGCGGCTGCTGGAGAACCAACTCTTTGTTAAAGCAGAGAAATGTGAGTTCAGTGTCCCCTTCATAACCTTTTTGGGTTTTGTGTTTAAGAGTGGTCAGGTCTGGGCGGACTCTGAGAAGGTCAAAGCTGTGCTGGACTGGCCCTCTCCTCAGACCCGCAAACAACTCCAGCGCTTCCTGGGTTTTGCAAACTTTTACCGCCGTTTCATCAGGAACTTCAGCCAAGTGGTGAGTCCATTGACTAAACTCACCTCTTCTCTCCGCCCGTTCTCTTGGAGTAGTGAGGCTGAGGGGGCCTTCACTAAATTCAACTCTTTTTTTCTCTGCTCCTGTTCTTCACCATCCTGACTCTGCCTTACAATTCATTGTTGAAGTTGATGCCTCGGATACCGGTGTGGGTTCTGTCCTTTCTCAAAGATCCCCTGTCGATAACAAGGTCCACCCTTGTGCGTTTTTTTTCACGTCGCCTATCCCCTTCTGAGGCCAACTACGACGTTGGTAATTGTGAATTGTTGGCCAAAAAAACTGGCTCTCGAGGAATGGCGGCATTGGTTAGAGGGGTCCAACCTGCCTTTCATTGTTCTGACTGACCATAAGAACCTTGCTTACCTACGGAGTGCCAGGAGATTGGACCCGAGACAGGCCAGATGGTCTCTGTTCTTCACTAGGTTCAACTTTTCCATCACTTACCGCCCGGGGTCTAAAAATGTTAAGCCCGATGCCCTGTCCAGACAATTCTCATCTACAGATTCCTCCGAAACCACGGAGGCCATTCTTCCTCGCAGCTGTGTTGTGGGTGCCACCTCCTGGGGGATCGAGAGGGACATCATTCGGGCTCAACGGACTGACCCTGATCCTGGTAATGGACCGCCTGATAGATTATTTGTCCCAGAGTCTGTGATCGGCCGGGTTCTGAAATGGGTTCACTTTTCTAAGTTCTCCTGCCATCCTGGTGTCCGTTGTATGGCTTCTTTCACTAAGAGACACTTCTGATGGCCTACTCTTCACCGTGATGTCAAACGTTTCGTCTCTGCATGTGCTGTTTGTGCTCGAAAAAATAGTACCCATCAACCTCCTGCGAGACTGCTCCAGCCCCTTCCCGTTCCTGGTCGCCCTTGGTCTCACATCGCTCTGGATTTCGTGACGGGCCTACCCCCTTCTGAAGGTAACACCGTCATCCTCACCATTGTTGACAGATTTTCTAAGGCTGCGCATTTTGTCCCACTAACCCAACTCCCCTCAGCTCTGGAGACCGCTCACCTCTTCATCCAACATGTCTTTCGACTTCACGGCATACCTTGTGACATCGTCTCGGATCGTGGTCCTCAATTTGTGTCCCAGGTTTGGAAGGGTTTTTGTCGAGCTCTTGGTGCCACGGTGAGCTTGTCTTCTGGTTATCACCCCCAAACTAACGGTCAGTCTGAACGATGTAACCAAGCCCTTGAGTCCTCTCTTCGCTGTATCATTGAGGATAACTTTGCGGATTGGTCCTCTCTTCTTCCCTGGGTCGAGTATGCCCATAATTCTCACACGTCCTCAGCTACTGGTCTCTCCCCGTTTGAGGCATCTCTGGGTTACCTGCCCCCTCTGTTTCCCCACCAGGAGGTCGATGTATCTGTCCCCTCAGTCCAGCACCACCTACGTCGTTGCAGACGAATCTGGAGGCAGACCAGGAAGGCTCTTCTATGGACCCGTGATCAGGCCAAGAGGTGGGCTGATCGTCACCGTGCCCCGGCTCCTCTGTATTCTGAGGGGGCAAAAGGTATGGCTCTCCACCCAGAACATCCCCCTCAAGGACACCTCCAGGAAGCTGGGACCCAGGTTTATTGGCCCCTTCTCTGTTATCGAACTTGTTAATACCACGGCCGTCAAGCTCCGACTCCCTCGCTCTATGCGGGTTCATCCCACTTTTCACGTTTCTCAACTCAAGCCTTTCGTGGAGGATCCGTTGCTTCCTTCTGACCTGGATCGTCTGCTCCCTCGCCTTGTTGATAATCAGCCTGTCTTCACCGTTCACATGATCCTAGAAGTTCGACGACGGGGTCGTGGACATCAGTTTTTAGTTGAAAGGGAGGGTTATGGTCCTGAGGAGAGATTGTGGATCCCCAGGTCCTTCTTCTTGGATCTTGGTCTCATCAAGGACTTTTTTCTGAGTCACCCTGTTTTCTGAGTCACCCTGACAAACGTCTCCGATCGCCTAGAGGCAATGTTTGGGGGGGGGGGGGGGTTTACTGTTAGGCCTGTGCCGTTTGAGTGTACTCACCCTGCAATTGCTGAGTGCTGGTGACGGAGTTCCTGAGCAACC
>NC_056515.1:7510515-7518826 GCF_014905685.2 Nematolebias whitei
TCAACATACCTGAACCAATGACTTGGTGGTGTCCCTGAAAAGGACGTCAAGGCTCTCTTTTCTACCTCCTCCATGTACAGGTTGGCAACAATAGGAGAAACTGGAGACCCCATAGCACACCCATGTTTCTGCCTATAATATTGCTCCCCATATGTGAAGTAGGTTGACTGCAGGCACAGTTTCAAGAGTTGACACAGTTGTTCTGTGGAAAGCGTGGTCCTGCTGCTCAGCGTGGTGTCTGATTTTAATCTTAAACTGACCACCTCTACTGCATCATCAACAGGAATGCACGTAAAGAGTGATGTGACATCAAAAGAGACCATTGTTTCATCAGTCTCCATGATGACATCCCTCACCTTATCCACAAAGTCCATGGTGTTCTGTATGTGGTGTTCTGAGCTGCCAACTAAAGGGATGAGTACAGACGCCAGATATTTGGAAACATTGTAAGTGACAGAGTTAATCATGCTAACAATAGGTCTTAAAGGTACACCTTGTTTGTGGATTTTAGGTAAACCATACAGACTACGTGTGGCCTCCCCTGGGTACAGTCTGTGGTACAGAAAACGGTCAATAGCCTTGTCCTGCTCCAAATTTTTCAGGCAATCTATTAACTTCTTCTTGTAACCACTTCCTAGATCTCTTTTCAGAGGTTCATAAGTGGTTAAGTCACTAAGGAGTGTCATAACTTTCTCATGATAGTCTTTCTGGTTCAAAATCACTGTGCACCTTCCTTTGTCTGCTGGGAGAATGATGATGTTTTTGTCCTTGCTAAGAGTGCTGAGTGCATCCCTCTCCTCTCTACTGATGTTGGAAGGTGGTGGTTTGGCATTGCTGAGGCAGGATGAAACTTTGATTCTGAGCTGTTCTGCTTCACCCTCTTTCATTTTGTTGTTGCGGATGGCTGATTCTGTGGCTGTGATCATCTCCACCAGAGGAATTGTACTTGGTGCAACCGCAAAGTTCAGTCCCCTGGCAAGAATCTCTGTCTCCGGCTGGGTGAGCTGTCTGTCAGATAAATTCTTCACCCACTTTTCTGTCTCCCTGGCATGTAATTGACTACTGGCGTGTTGTCCTACACTGAATGTGTTGTTATTGGAATAGTGATGGTGTTGATGAGTTATTAGTAAGTTAAACTTATTTTGTTGCCGAGTCTTGGACTTGACATGCTGTGCTAAGCGTGCCTGATCTGTACAGTCCAACACTTGCTGAAGTGTGGTCTGATCTAGACACATAGTTAGTTTCTGTTTAATGTGCTCTTCTTTGGCCTTCAAGGCCTCAATAGTAAAATTGGTCTGTCTCACCCGTTCATTCAGCAGCTGAGTTTGTGCCTTCTGAAGGATCTTGCTTGCCCGGTGCCCGCTGACCGATGATTTTAGTTCCAGGCTCTTGGGAATGATGCCACTTTGTCGACATCTGAGGTTGAATCGCAAGTGGTTCCTGTAGTCTGCCCTCTTCCTTGCTGTTTTCTCAAACTCTCTTACTAGTTTGAGGCAATCCTGGCCAAAGTGATTCAAAATATCCTGATGCATGCTCAATAATCCAGAAAGAAAAATCCAAAAAAGTTCAATCTGGTCCTCTGGACATTCAAAAAAAAACAAAAAACAAAAACAAAACAAAGCAAAAAAATCTAGAAACGTTTCGGCCCACCTCCAAGAGACTTCCTCAGTCTGAGGTGCTGTTTTCAGCTCAGTCTCTTAAATAGCACATTCTCAGGGTGGATCAACCAGTTTTGCTGCTGACAACCAAAACCAACTGATCACATGCTCAAGAAGGACCATCAGCCTAACAATGGATCATTAGCACACTGATGGCTGTTTACTACTCACAGAGGGCTGAGTGATACTAGCAATCACAGCATTGTAAGAGGGGGACAGTTGAACCCGGAGGCCTCCACCCCTGTTTAATGATGGACGATTTCTTTTCACACAACACAACTGATTCTTCCCCCAACAGCTTACTCCAAAGTGGAACAAACCATTTCTGCTTGTGATAGGATGGTCTATTTGGTACGCCCCTCCTCCATTTCCATCCCTCTCCCTTGTTGACAGTCTTGTCAAACTGATTAAAATCAACAAAGTCCATGCTCAATAATCCAGGTATACAATCCAACATTTTTCAGTCAGGTCATCTGGACAGTTTTTTTTTTTTGTGCTGAAACATTTTGCCTTCGATCCTGAAGGCTTCATCCGTCAAGGAAATACACAACAAAACTGATTCTTCTTCTAACAGCTTATTCCAAAGTGGAACAAACCAGTTCTGCTTGTAATAAGATGGTCTCTTTGGTATGCCCCTCCTCCATCGCCATCCCTCTTCCTTGTTGACAGTCTTGTCAATGTAAGGGTCCCACTGCCTGCAGCCTGCCTTGCTAATGGCAGCTGATTACCAAGACCTGGCGGCCATCAGCCTGATGAGCCTTTCCATCTACAAAAGGCTGCAGCCCAGTGTGACTCATCGCTGGAGCATATCACCTCTCATGGTATAGTACTGTTGAGCTAGATATGTCTAGGTGAAAATAATTTGTTCACCTGTGTTCTCTTTTCCAGTTTCCTGTTTCCTCGTGTTTTTGGATTCTCCTCGTGACCTGATCTGGATCCCTCGGCCTGTTAGGTATTCCTCGTGCCATTTTTGTCTCCAGTTGCTAGCCTTCCTCGTGCCCTTGGACCCTAGTTGGTTTCCCTTCTGCTGCTCTCTCCCTGGACTGAAGGACCAGCTCCCCTCCAACGGGTTTGGACTGTAAGGACAAGAACCTCCTTCAAACAACCACTCAGGTCTTCCCCTTGGACCAACACTAACCTGTCATCCCTCTTTCCAGGAGTGCTGAGTTCCAACGTGTGAAACATTCACTGTACATAATAAACACTGTTCTTTTGTATTTCCCCTGTGTCTGCCTCGTTCTGGGTCTCAAACTATCTGGGTTCCCCACGTAATCCTAACAGAAATGCTCCAGCCCAAAAAGACCCAGAATGAGACCAAGAGCGAGCAGACAACCCCCGGTTCCACGGAAGAACGGATCGACCGGTTGGACAAAGTTCTACATCAAGTGCTGACTCACCAAACCACGGTCCAGTCCAACCTTCAGGAGCTCAGAGGTATGATTTATTCCATTAAACATCAGCTGCAAGCTTCTGCCTCCTCAGAAGGCGTTCCGCCAGCCCCCGTGTCTCCTGGTCCCACTCCTCCTGTTCAACAAATATTCGTTAAACCTTCTGAGTTCTTCACCAGAGACCCTGACCAATGTGGCGGCTTCTTGCTGCAGTACAGACTCGCCTTCGAGGGGGCTCCCTCCCAGTTCTCCTCGGACGCGGCCAAGATCACCTTCTTCGTAAGCCAGCTCAAAGGTAACGCTATCCTGTGGGCTCACTCGTTCCTTCTGAGCCATGATAATCCCCCTGCTTCCTATGAACTATTTCTACGTGAGTTTCGTAGGATTTTTGATCGCCCCCTACAGACGTCAAACCCCGCCAAGAGTTTGCTGAATTTATGACAGGGCCGTCGTAATGCCTCGGAGTTCGCCTTGGAGTTTCGTATCCTTACCGCCCAGACAGGATGGGACGAATCAGCCCTCTAAGGTATTTTCTTAAATTCCTTATCTGATTTTCTCAAAGACCAGATGGCCACGCGAGACGAGCCCGAGACTTTCGACAAGCTAATAGACCTTGCCATCTCCATCGATGACCGTTTCCAGGAAAGGAGGAGAGAGGCAAACTACAATTCCCATCGACCCTCGACTTCCGGGTTTCCGGCTTCTCCAGGTGAGCCCAAGCCTGCACCTTTGTACTATGTTTCCCAGAATCCTCCCACTTCCGGGTTCACGACCCCTCGCCATGAGTCCGCTTCACCCAAGCAGTCCCCCTTGAACTACAACTCCCAGTCTTCCATGCTTCTTGGTTTCAACCAATCATCTTCTTTTTCTCCACAGGATCGCTCCCCCGAGCCCATGCAGGTGGGGTGCGCACGGCTGACTCCTGCAGAGAGACAGCGGCGTGTATCCACCCGTCTCTGCATTTATTGTGGTAACCCCGGTCATTTTCTGCTCCACTGTCCGTTTCGGGGAAACGAGAACTTCCACCAGTAAAGCGGGAGTTACTGGTGGGAGCGTCTGCGTTAACCTCCCCATTCAAACTATTACTTCCCATGGTCATTCAGACACCTGACCATCGCTTTTCGTTTTCTGCTCTCATCGACTCGGGTGCTGAACAAAACCTTATCAGCGCCGATTTAGTTAAAGAATATTCTTTGCCCACTCGCGAGATTCCTTCCATTTCTGTCGCCGGCTTAACCAGAGACACTTTGACTCGTATAAACCTGAAGACTACCGAATTGCATGTCATAATCTTGGGAAATCATCATGAAATGACTGATTTCTTCGTGTTTAATTCCCGTACGCCCCAAATAATTTTAGGTTTTCCCTGGCTCCGAAACCATAACCAAGTTATTAATTGGGAGCGCGGCTGCGTTGACAAATGGAGCAACAAGTGTCTCAGTAACTGTCTTCGCTCCGCCATTAAGGAGTTCCCTCGGAACGCACCTCCTCTAGAGGAGATCAACCTCACCTCTGTTCTTGCTGAATACCACGACCTGGCGGCCGTCTTTAGCAAGCAACGCGCCTTGTCTCTTCTTCCACACCGTCCCTATGACTGCTCGATTGACTTATTACCTGGCGCCACCTTGCCGTCAAGTAGATTTTATAATCTTTCTGGTCGCGAAAGGGAGTCTATGTCCGATTACATTAATGTATCCCTTGCCTCTGGTATTATTAGACCCTTGACCTCCCCTTTGGGAGCCGGTTTCTTCTTCGTTTCTAAAAAGGATAAAACTCTCAGGCCATGTATTGATTACCGCGGCTTAAACAACATAACTGTTAAAATTAAAGTATCCGCTCCCCCTCATTGACTCACTGCAGGAACAGTTACAGTCGGCTTCTGTTTTACTAAACTCGACCTAAGAAATGCTTACCACCTCGTTCGTATTAAGGAGGGCGACGAGTGGAAACAGCTTTTCGCACTCCTTTGGGTCATTTTGAGTATTTAGTTATGCCTTTTGGGTTGACCAATGCCCTCGCAGTTTTTCAGGTGCTCGTCAATGACGTCTTGCGTGACCTTATTGGTAATTTTGTTTTCGTTTACCTCGATGACATCCTTATTTTTTTCCCGCGACCCCTCTCAACACACGGCTCACATCCGCATGGTTCTTCAGCGGCTGCTGGAGAATCAGTTATTCGTTAAGGCGGAGAAGTGTGAGTTTAATACCTCCACCGTCTCATTCTTAGGTTTTATTTTTGAGGGCGGACATTGTCGAACCGACCCCGAGAAGACCAGGGCGGTAGTTGACTGGCCGACCCCCGAGTCTAGGAAACAGTTACAACGTTTCCTGGGCTTCGCAAATTTCTACAGGTGATTTATAAAAAATTATAGTCGTGTCGCCGCCCCCCTGTCTGTGCTCACTTCCACCGCTCGAGCCTTTCACAGGCTCTAAGAACATTAAGCCTGATGCCCTGTCCAGGCAGTTTGCCCCTCCTGACTCGCTTGAAGTTTCTAATAATATTGTTCCTCCCACTTGTATTGTCGGCTCCCTCTCCTGGCCCATCACCGCTACCGTTCAGCAGGCTCTCCTCTCTGAACCCAATCCTGGTGGTGGTCCCCCCAGTACCCTCTTTGTTCTCTCCAGCGTGCGGTCCCAAGTGCTCCAGTGGCTCCACTCTAACAAGCTTTCCTGCCACCCCAGAGTCAACCACATGCTCGCCCTCACAAGAACTCATTTCTAGTGGCCCTCCATGTCCAGAGACATCAAGGACTTTGTTTCAGCCTGTCCCGTCTGTGCCAGAAACAAGTCTGGTACACAACCTCCGGCTGGCCCTCTGCTTCCCCTCCCGACCCCTAGTCGCCCTTGGTCCCACATCGCCCTCGAATTTGTGACCGGCCTTCCCCCATCTGACGGCAACACCACCATCCTCACGGTTGTTGACCGTTTTTCCAAGGCCGCTCACTTTGTCCCCCTCCCTAAGCTCCCCTCTGCCCTTGAAACTGCTCACCCTCCATGTTTTCAGGCTCCATGGGATCCCTTCTGACATCGTCTCCGACCAAGGCCCGCAGTTCATCTCTCAGGTCTGGTACTCCTTTTGCAAGTCGCTCGGGGCGTCCGTTAGCCTTACCTCCGGCTACCATCCTCAGGCTAACGGACAAGCTGAGCGCTGCAATCAGGAGTTGGAGTCCACCCTGCGTTGCCTGGTCGAGTCCAACCTGTCATCCTGGAGTCAACACTTGGTTTGGGTGGAATACACCCACAACTCTCTCCGTTCCTCTGCCACTGGTATGTCCCCCTTTGACGCTTCCCTCGGTTACCTTCCTCCTCTTTTTCCCAGCTCTGAGTCCGACTGCTCGGTCCCATCCGTTCAGTATCCCTTTCGGCGGTGTCGTCGTATCTGGCGCCAGGCCAAGGCGGCCCTCCTTAGGACCGCAGCCCAGGCTAAACGGTTTGCTGACCGCCACCATTCAGAGACACCCGCCTACCAGGTCAGCCAGCAGGTTTGGTTGTCCACCAGGGACATCAAACTGTGGGACACCCCCCGTAAACTGGCCCCCCGCTTCATTGGTCCCTTCCCCATTACCCGCATCGTCAACCCCTCTGCGGTCCGCCTCCAACTCCCCAGGGCCATGAGGATTCACCCAAACGTTCATGTGTCCCAGGTAAAACACGTTTCCCTCAGTCCTTTGTGTCCCCCTTCTGACCTCCATCTGCCGCCCCACCTGATCAACAACCACCCTGCGTTCACCGTCCGATCCATGTTGGACGTGCGACGCAGGGGTAGGGGTTTCCAGTACCTGGTCGATTGGGAGGGGTATCATCCTGAGGAGAGGTCATGGATCCCCGGGTCCTTCATCCTCGACCCCAGCCTCATCTCTAGGTTTTTCAGAGACCACCCCGAGAAGCGCCTCAGGTCGCCTGGAGGCGATTCTTGAAGGGGGGGGGGGGTACTGTAAGGGTCCCACTGCCTGCAGCCTGCCTTGCTGATGGCCGCTGATTACCAACACCTGGCGGCCATCAGCCTGATGAGCCTCTCCATCTACAAAAGGCTGCAGCCCAGTGTGACTCATCGCTGGAGCATATCACCTCTCATGGTATAGTACTGTTGAGCTAGATATGTCTAGGTGAAAATAATTTGTTCACCTGTGTTCTCTTTTCCAGTTTCCTGGTTCCTCGTGTTTTTGGATTCTCCTCGTGACCTGATCTGGATCCCTCGGCCTGTCAGGTATTCCTCGTGCCATTTTTTCCTCCAGTTGCCAGCCTTACTCGTGCCCTTGGACCCTCGTTGGTTTCCCCTATGCTGCTCTCTCCCTGGACTGAAGGACCAGCTCCCCTCCTTCAGGTTTGGACTGTAAGGACAAGAACCTCCTTAAAAACAACCACTCAGGTCTTCCCCTTGGACCAACACTAACCTGTCATCCCTCTTTCCAGGAGTGCTGAGTTCCAGCGTGTGAAACATTCACTGTACATAATAAACACTTTTCTTTTGTATTTCCCCTGTGTCTGCCTCGTTCTGGGTCTCAAACTATCTGGGTTCCCCGCGTAATCCTAACAGTCAAACTGGTTAAAAACAACAAAGTCCATGCTCAATAATCCAGGTATAAAGTCAAACATTTTTCAGTCAGGTCATCTGAACAGTTTATTTGTTTGTGCTGAAACGTTTCACCTTCGATCCGGAAGGCTTCATCCGCCAAGGAAACACACAACAAAATTGATTCTTCTTCTTACAGCTTACTCCAAACTGGAGCAAACCATTTCTGCTTGTGATAGGATGGTCTCATTGGTATGCCCCTCCTCCATTGCCATCCCTCTTCCATGTTGACAGTCTTGTCAAACTGGTTAAAACAACAAAGTCCATACTCAATAATCCAGGTATAAAATCCATCAATTTTCAATCGGGTCATCTGGACAGTTTCTTTTTTTTGCTGAAACGTTTCACTTTCAATCCGGAAGGCTTCATCAGTCAAGGAAACACACAACATAACTGATTCTTCCTCCAACAGCTTACTCTAAAGTGGAACGAACTAGTTCTGCTTGAGAAAAGATGGTCTCTATGGTACGCCCCCTCCTCCATTGCCAGCCGACTTCGTTTATGACAGTCTTGTCAAACTGGTTTAAACAACAAAGTCCTTGCTCAATAATCCAGGTATACAATCCAATATTTTTCAGTCAGGTCATCTGGACAGGTTCTTTTTTTTTGGTGCTGAAATGTTTAGCCTTCGATCCAAAATGCTTCATCAGTCAAGGAAACACACAACAAAACTGATTTTTCCCCCAACAGTTT
>NC_056515.1:7518926-7527447 GCF_014905685.2 Nematolebias whitei
CCCCCCCCCCCCCCCCCCATCCAATGCTGGCCATCGTCCTTGTTGACAGTCTTGTCAAACTGGTTGAAAAAAACAAAGTCCATGCTCAATATTACAGGTATACAATCGAAAATTTTTCAGTCAGGTCATCTGGACAGTTTCTTTTTTTGTGCTGAATTTTATTGCCTTCGATCCGGAAGGCTTCATCAGTTGAGGAAACACGAAACATAACTGATTCTTCCTCCAACAGCTTACTCTAAAGTGGAACGAACTAGTACTGCTTGAGATAAGATGGTCTATTTGGTACGCCCCCTACTCCATTCCCAGCCCTCTTCCTTTTTGACATCTTGTCAAACTGGTTGAAAACCTTAAAGTCCATGCTCAATAATCCAGGTATACAATACAAATTTTTTCAGTCAGGTCATAAAAACAGTTACTTTTTTTGTGCTGAAACATTTTGCCTTCGATCTGGAAGATTTCATCAGTCAAGGAAACACACAACAAAACTGACACTTCCTTGACACTGATACGTTTCGTGTTCGATCAAGGAAGGCTTCATCAGTCAAGGAAACACACAACAAAACTGATTCTTCCCCCAACAGCTTACTCCAAAGTGGAAAAAAACATTTCTGCTTGTGATAGGATGGTCTCTTTGGTATGCCCCTCCTCCATTGCCATCCCTCTTCCTTGTTTTAGTGCTGAAACATTTTGCCTTCGATCTGGAAGATTTCATCAGTCAAGGAAACACACAACAAAACTGATACTTCCCCCAACTGCTTACTCCAAAGTGGAACAAACCAGTTCTGCTTGTGATAAGATCTTCTTTTTTGTAGGTCCCTCCTCCATTACCAGCCCTCTTCCTTGTTGACAGTCTTGTCAAACTGGTTAAAAACAACAAAGTCCATGCTCAATAATCCAAGTATAAAGTCAAACATTTTTCAGTCAGGTCATCTGGACACTTTCTTTTTTGTGCTGAAACGTTTCGCCTTCTATCCGGAAGGCTTCATCCTCCAAAGAAATACACAAAAAAATGGATTCTTCTTCTTACAGCTTACTCCAAACTGGAACAAACCATTTCTGCTTGTGATAGGATGGTCTCTTTGGTATGCCCCTCCTCTATTGCTATCCCTCTTCCTTGTTGACAGTCTTGTCAAACTGGTTAAAAACAACAAAGTCTATGCTCAATAATCCAGGTAAACAATACAAAATTTTTCAGTCAGGTCATCTGAACAGTTTCTTTTTTTGTGCTGAAACATTTTGCCTTCGATCTGGAAGATTTCATCAGTCAAGGAAACACATAACAAAACTGACACTTACCCCAACTGCTTACTCCAAAGTGGAACAAACCAGTTCTGCTTGTGATAAGATCGTCATTTTTGTAGGTCCCTCCTCCATTGCCAGCCCTCTTCCTTGTTGACAGTCTTGTCAAACTGGTTGAAATCAACAAAGTCCATGCTCAATAATCCAGGTATAAAATCCAACATTTTTCAGTCAGGTCATCTGGACAGTTTATTTTTTTTGCTGATACATTTCACGTTCGATCCAGGAAGGCTGGTCAGCAGCAAACTGGTTGATCCACTCTGAGATTGTGCTATTTAAGAGACTGATCTGAATACAGCACCTCAGACTGAGGAAGTCTCTCTGATGAGAGACGAAACGTTTCTATATTTTTTTTATTTAGTTTAGTTTTTTGTTTTTTTTTAATGTCCAGAGGACCAGATTGAACTTTTTTGGATTTTTCTACATGGATTATTAAACATGCATCAGGATATTTTGAACCACTTTGGCCAGGATTGCCTCAAACTAGTAAGACAGTTTGAAAAAACAGCAAGGAAGACGGCAGACTACAGGAACCACTTGCGATTCAACCTCAGATGTTGACCAAGTGGCATCATTCCCAAGAGCCTGGAACTAAAATCATCTGTCAGCGGGCACCGGGCAAGCAAGATCCTTCAGAAGGCACAGACCAAGATTCTGAATGAATGGGTGGGACAGACCAATTTTACTATTGAGGCCTTGAAGGCCAAAAAAGAGCACATTAAACAGAAACTAACAATGTGTCTAGATCAGACCACACTTCAGCAAGTGTTGGAATGTACAGATCAGGCACGCTTAGCACAGCATGTCAAGTCCAAGACTCGACAACAAAACAAGTTTAATTTCCTAATAACTCATCAACACCATCACTATTCCAATAATAACACCTTCAGTGTAGGACAACACTCCAGTAGTCAATCACATGCCAGGGAGACAGAAAAGTGGGTGAAGAATTTATCAGACAGCTCATCCAGCCGGAGACAGAGATTCTTGCCAGGGGACTGAACTTTGCGGTTGCACCAAGTACAATTCCTCTGGTGGAGATGATCACAGCCACAGAATCAGCCATCCGCAACAACAAAATGAAAGAGGGTGAAGCAGAACAGCTCAGAATCAAAGTTTCATCCTGCCTCAGCAATGCCAAACCACCACCTTCCAACATCAGTAGAAAGGAGAGGGATGCACTCACCACTCTTAGCAAGGACAAAAACATCATCATTCTTCCAGCAGACAAAGGAAGGTGCACAGTGATTTTGAACCAGAAAGACTATCATGAGAAAGTTATGACACTCCTTAGTGACTTAAACACTTATGAACCTCTGAAAAAAGATCCAGGAAGTGGTTACAAGAAGAAGTTAATAGATTGCCTGAAAAATTTGGAGCAGGACAAGGCTATTGACTGTATTCTGTACCACAGACTGTACCCACGGGAGGCCACACGTAGTCTGTATGGTTTACCTAAAATCCACAAACAAGGCGTACCTTTAAAACCTATTGTTAGCATGATTAACTCTGTCACTTACAATGTTTCCAAATTTCTGGCATCTGTACTCATCCCTTTAGTTGGCAGCTCAGAACACCACATACAGAACACCATGGACTTTGTGGATAAGGTGAGGGATGTCATCATGGAGACTGATGAAACAATGGTCTCTTTTGATGTCACATCACTCTTTACGTGCATTCCTGTTGATGATGCAGTAGAGGTGGTCAGTTTAAGATTAAAATCAGACACCACTCTGAGCAGTAGGACCACGCTTTCCACAGAACAACTGTGTCAACTCTTGAAACTGTGCCTGCAGTCAACCTATTTCACATATGGGGAGCAATATTATAGGCAGAAACATGGGTGTGATATGGGGTCTCCAGTTTCTCATATTGTTGCCAACCTGTACATGGAGGAGGTAGAAAAGAGAGCCATGGCGTCCTATTCAGGGACACCACCAAGTCATTGGTTCAGGTATGTTGATGACACCTGGGTTAAAATTAAATCTCAGGAAGTCCAACATTTTACTGACCACATCAACTCTGTGGATAAATACATCAAGTTCACACGAGAAGATGTAAAAAAATGGCAGGTTGGCTTTCTTGGACTGTGAGGTCTCA
The DNA here is from genome assembly GCF_014905685.2 of Nematolebias whitei. Lineage (NCBI taxonomy): Eukaryota > Metazoa > Chordata > Actinopteri > Cyprinodontiformes > Rivulidae > Nematolebias > Nematolebias whitei. The sequence goes on from NC_056515.1 coordinate 7,522,329, forward strand.
GTCTCTGATAGAGGACAAACCGAGGTGTACCACAAACGCACCCACACAGACCAATATTTGCAGTTTGACTACCATCACCCTTTGGAGAACAAGTTAGTAGTCATCAGGACTCTGTATCACAGAGCAGACAGCATCCCCACTAACTCAGGCAGGCAGAAGGAGAAATCCTACACAAAACAGGCTCTAGAGCAATGTGGATATTGTAGTGAACCAGATGACCTCAAATCTACCAGATGGACAGAGACTGTTATTTTCATTGATCTGAATAAGTCTGAACCATCTGATGACTTTCTTTATTGAATTAATCAAGCAGAAAAGACAATCCTCTATAATCATTACTGTTTTACAAATGTTTTAATAATCAAATTGTGTTAGTTCACTCAATGCTTTACAGGTTGAAAAGAACTACTCATTTTTATTTTACATAAACAGTAAGTAATGATTTTTATTCCTCATTCCAAGAAGAAATCACCTGAATATGCATTTCGTGATTTTCTGTCTGAAATGAGCAAGCTGTCGTAAGTATGTGAAAGGTTGGTTTTCGGTCAACTAAAATGTTTACTGAAGAAGAAATGTCATGTTTAACTATTTGAGAAGATATCAGAGTAAATGACTCCACGAAGTCTGCTGCTTCTGCAATAATCTTTTCTGTATGTGAAAACAGATTCATTCCCTGACCTTGATTTTGATAACAACTTACGTCACGAAAACACACCTCTTTCTGGTACATCCACGAATCAGAAAGCTCTAAATTGAACAGGAAGTCGACCCAAATAAAATGTGGCAACTTCCCAGTTGATGTTAGATTGAGAGTTCATGGAAGAGTGAGAGTCCAACAGAGAAAGAGAATGAAAAAGATTCCATGGAGAATGGAAAAGTTCTGAAGGAGTTCAGAAGAGAACTAGAGTTATGAAGAGTTTGGAGTGCCGAGGATCCAGAGACGTGTTGGGATTATAATTCTGTTTTGAACTAACCACGCACGACTCTCCGAGGATTTTAGCTGTTCTCAACGGAGGCGCTGGAAACGGTCTGAAGGATGCTTACTGAGCTGATCTATCGTCAAACCAGGTAAAGACTTCTTCTTCGACTAAAGTGTACCGTGGACGGGCTGAGGATCTGACGGAGCGTGCAACTTCTGGTCAAACAGATTAAATTCCCTCACATAGTTCTCTGTAAGATAATCTCCTTTCATCTTAAACTCTTCTCTCTCACAAAATCAGTACAGATATTTTAGAAATATCTGAAGCAAAGTCCTCAAATCACCGCCGAGTGATTTGAAGTTCATTTTCTGTGAAACTGTCTGTTATTATTTTCATATTTTGCCAAATTAATGTAAATGTTTGATGTTAAACTTTGATTCTGAAAATAAATGATTCCATTCATTTGATGGGTCAAAGGTAATAACGTCTCTCGTTCGCATTTCTGTTAAATTCAATGCACGGCATTATACAGTCAGAAAAATGAAGAACTCGTGAATATAGTATGCATATAAACGGGGATATATTGTCATACTACAAGTGACACGTACCTCACGTGACTCACTACAAACTGGTGGCCCGTTAACGTGTTCATGAATGACTGTTAATACGTGTAAGATTGATTTTTAAATGTTGGCATGTTGAAATAGTAACGGTTAAACAGCTGTGCTGAAACCGTGCGTCTTTACGCAGCGCGCTTGGAGCTGCACCTTTCAAGCAAACGCTGCATGTTCTAAGCGTTACGCTGGCAATGTTTTAAAAGCTGAAATTGTGTCATTGAGTCTTTATAAAGCTGAATTGTACGTCTGTATGTGTAACATAAGCTGGCTTTGAGCTGTGGAAACGCTTTATTCTGTTTAAACTGTGTTGAATTCGCTGTTCTGGTCCAGTTCGGTTCTGTGGTTCCGACTCCGTTCTGGAACAGTTCGAACGAGTCGTTAAATAGCTAGAAAGACGTTTTGTCACGGAGCGCCGTTCTCTGTGCAGCTCAGGGGGTTTATTCGTTACAAATCTTAACAGAAAAAGTGCATTTTGATGGTTTAAAAGACGAAAAAGTGACGAACTATTTTACGCTAATCTAACTTGCTAGTTGGAGAATACGCTTCCTGATTGGTTGAATTCGCTGTTGTGGAGCGCTTTGATTGGTTGAGAAAGCTGACTGGCGTGGCTACGTCACTCCCTCTCACCCTGCGCTGCTTTGCCATTGGTGATTTCAGTCACGTGACCCGGATATGAAATTCGTTTTCATAGGGAAATAAAATCTGCTTTTTAAAGCTAAAAAGCGCCTTTTAAAGTGATTCTGAAACGCTGTTAAGTGCTTCGAAGCCTGCTCGCTGAAATTCTGCCACGTTACAGTTTAAAATTCGTCAAAAAATGATGTTTTTAAACAACGCTAGCGATGCTAATTTTAAGCTAACAAGCTAACGACCGGAGCTTAAACTACGCTTAAAATCACTAAATGAAGCTACCAACAGACCCAAAAACTCATGTTTGAAGCTATAAAGTCTGATTGCAAAACTTTTGCCACGTTTGTGTAAAAAATCCGTTCAGAAATGTTGATTTTAACCGAGTTTAGCCGAAGCTAACTTCAAGCTAAGCGGCTAACAACAGGATGTCAACCGAACGCCACAGGAAGTTATAGCTCCCCTAGTGGATAACACAAACATTGTCGGAGTTAAAATTGTGGAGGTAATACTGACATCTTCTGGCGAACCTTGAGAAGACAGGTTTCACTCGCTTATTAGGTCTAAATAGTGAAATTAAACGTTTTAATCTTTCTAAAAGCATTTTCGAGTCAATAAACGTTCCTTAAAGCTGAAAATTACTGTTATCTTGCATTTTAAAAGTTAGAAGGTATTCATGCAAACGAGCATTCACCAAAAAGTTTTATTTCACTGGTAATCCCTTAAAGCTAAGGTACAAAAATAAACATTAACTTTTTAAAAATAGAAACAGTTACAGATTTTCACAAAGTTGGAAAAAGTTTACTCATTTGCTAAAAGGATAGTGCACGTTTAATTAATAAATCACTAAATAAAAGTAAATATATCAGACGAAGAGACTTTGCTGATTTTATTTATTTTGAAAAACCTAAAACATTAAAATTCTCCTGTTTAAACTTTAAATAGAAGAAAAATGGCAAGCGACGAAGAAGAAGACACCTCTCCAAAACCAACAAATGATGACATCATTTGGGGGCCTTACATATTTTAACAACTCCACTTATTGGCAGGAGAAAGGAGTACAGTTTTTCTGAAGAAAGACTGATTATTCCTCATCATCAATTTCTTTTCTCTTTTCACCCACCTGGGTTGATGAGTAACTGTTTAAAATAGCAAATTTCTGGAACAGAACGGTTTAAAAAACGCTTTAAACTGATATTGCTGTGAGACTAAAGAAAATTTGCAGGTTTATGAAAAATTCAGTGTTTTACAGTCAAAACACTAAAAAACAGCTTGGTAACTGATATCTGTTAAAAAATAAGCACAAAAAGTAACACTGCCAGGAGAGCATTTACTTAAATATTCATCAATTGGGGTAAAACCTGAGAAAGGTACCCACATTTGAATAAGTGACTTATAACAGTACTTCTGTGTAAACCCAAAGCTAAAATAAGTGTGAAAACTCATTGACTTGAATACAAATATTTACCTGTAAAATATCTAAAGCTTGCAACTGTTCAAACAGATAAATTGCTACACAGTGAAAACATGACAGGTGTGTTAGAAAAAGATTTTGACCCAAAAGGAGTGGCGGACTGCCTGGAGAATGCGTTCGCACTACTGGCACCGTCCCTACATCCATATATGACTCAGACAGAGCGCATGAACCCAAAAGAGTTATTGGACAATCTGAAGGGGGTTGCAGAAAGTGTGACCTCTGCAGAAATCAAAAAGTCAAGTTATGAAAAGCTGGCTAAAATTGCAATTTTGTTGAAAGAATCATTCTATACGGTTGTTGAGAAAGCTGATTACCTTGCATTAAGGTTATACAGCGAAAAAGAGGTGGTTCAGAGAATTGAAGAACACTTCCTTCAATTTAAAGGTGAACACGAAATCCTCACAAAAAAACATTCTGAACAGATGTTTCAATTACAGCAAAATGCAAATGCAGAAATTGATTCGCTGAATAGCAAAATAAATGTGCTTAACAAAAAGCTGGAAGAACTCAGAATGGATAAACACATATTGCAACAGCTAATGATGCGTTTAGAAAGTGATTATCACACATCACAGGAACGCTTAAAAACATGTGAAGAAAATCTAAGAGCAGCAACAAACAAGATTTCTGACGTGGGGCGAGTTTGTCTGGAACTCAGAGAAGACCGTGGACAGAGTCCAGGTCACCCACAAAAACCTCAGAAAGACGTTGTTGCACTTCCTGCTCTTAATCCACCCTCACATAAAGTGGTAGGAACAGACCTGAACAGGCCTCCTCCACCAAACATGCAACAGAGTGCATGGCAACTTCCTCTTTCAATGGATGTTCTGTTAAAACTCTCAAAATATGTACAACGTTTCATCCCTGAACCGTTGGGCTCCGCTGGAACGAAAGCGTACCTCAGAGATCTGGATTTCAGATTGAGAGCTTATCCAAACGCAACGGTAGAAGATAAAATCAGTCTGATACGACTCACTTCGGACAGAGATGTGTTTACCTTCATCGAGCGTTTACCAGATGCAACGAGAAGGGATTACAAACTTCTGTGTGAAGCTCTGATCAAAGAGTACGACACCTGCGCAGGACCTACTGGGTATCCAGCCGCAGACAAGGTCACGCAGGGCAAGAATGAACATCCAAAAGTTTATTACAAAAGAATCTTCCAAGCTTATTTTGGTAACAGAAATGAAACCGGAATGGAGGAAGAAGATGGTTTTAAATTTGTTTTCAGCAAAAATCTCCATCCTGACATTCAAACGTCAGTGCAAATGATGGCAAATTACAGAGAAAAATCCATCAGTGAGATTAAACAGTGCGCTGTGAACGTGTTTGAGGCACGTTGTCATGCCAAGACGCCCATAGAAGTGTTTCCTGGTGTAAAGGTTAAACCCCACTCCCTAGAATTAGAAGGAAGGCGTGCATCGCCACCCCCTCCTAAAAAGGGAGAAAAAAGGCAGTATTTTCAGACTAACAAACCGCAT
>NC_056515.1:7527547-7530768 GCF_014905685.2 Nematolebias whitei
GGAACACTGGACCAGCTCTACACTCTCAGCAGGGTCCTGGAGGGTGCATGGGAGTTTGCCCAACCAGTCTACATGTGCTTTGTGGACTTGGAGAAGGCGTTCGACCGCGTCCCTCGGGGGGCCCTGTGGGGGGTACTCTGGGAGTATGGGGTACCAGGCCCTTTGATACGGGCTGTTAGGTCCCTGTATGACCGGTGTCAGAGCCTGGTCCGCATCGCCGGCAGTAAGTCGGGCTTGTTCCCTGTGAGAGTTGGACTCCGCCAAGGTTGCCCTTTGTCACCGATTCTGTTCATAACTTTTATGGACAGAATTTCTAGGCGCAGCCAAGGTGTTGAGGGGATCCATTTTGGTGGCCTCAGAATTGCGTCTCTGCTTTTTGCAGATGATGTGGTCTTATTGGCTTCATCAGATCGTGATCTACAGCTTTCGCTGGAGCGGTTCGCAGCCGAATGCGATGCGGCCGGGATGAAGATCAGTTCCTCCAAATCCGAGGCCATGGTCTTGAGCCGGAAAAGGGTAGAGTGCCCTCTCCGGGTCAGGGAGGAGGTCCTACCCCAAGTGGAGGAGTTCAAGTATCTTGGGGTCTTGTTCACGAATGAGGGAAAAATGGAGCGTGAGATCGATAGGCGGATAGGTGCAGCGTCTGTAGTGAAGCGGGCGCTGTACAGGTCTGTCGTGGTGAAGAGAGAGCTGAGTCAAAAGGCGAAGCTCTCAATTTACCGATCGATCTACGTTCCCACCCTCATCTATGGTCACGAGCTTTGGGTTGTGAACGAAAGAATGAGATCTCGGATACAAGCGGCCGAAATGAGTTTTCTCCGCAGGGTGTCTGGGCTCTCCCTTAAGCCCCTTATCCACGGGTTTTTTTGGTACTCCTATGTAACTAGTTGTGGCCGATTGCAGGATTTATCAACAATGCCTCTAGTGGTGGAACCCACCCCATTTTTGGGACCTAAATCACTGAGGTCCCAGGTCTGGTTCTTTTAGGGTCTAGTTGTGACATCAGCGCACTGTAGGTCACTGATTGGTCAGGGGGCGTGTTCATTGGTGGAGGGCGGAGATTCAGTCTTCCACCGGAAATCACAATCCACCATTTTCTTTTTCACCCGCATAACAGACAACAAGAAATCGGAGGAGCTTATTTTGGAATATTTTATAAGGTAAAACAAATAATCATGGCACAACCGTGGTCGAATGCTGAAGTTCAGGCATTTCTCTGTTTGCTGGCCGATGAACAAGTGCAGAGCGAGCTAGATGGAACGAAACGAAATAAAAAGATTTTTCAAGAGGTGTCTGCGCAGATGGCGGTGCAGGGCTTCCATCGCACACCAAAGCAAAGAGGAAAGCTTAAAAAACTAATAGTTGATGGTGAGTGTATTTTATTTACTTTAAGCATATTTCCTTTCCCTCATGCAACCGTTTCTTTGCGTTTTCTGAAAGTACTCTGAACAAACGAGGCTGACGCGGTTACGTCGTCATTAGTTAGCATCATTGCTAACTGTACTCTGTTGCTGTTTTTCCACTCTTATTTTGATGCAGAAAGTCCCACTGAACATGAAGGTTCGCCAGATTCTGCTTTTGACTGTCCAATCCTCCCCGCTTCTGACCCTTCCCGACCACACCAGCTCCGAGTACATCTACACCACCGAGTACATCTACGCCACCGGGCAACACGCAGCAGAGCGGCACCAAACAGCACCCGTTACTAGGTAAGAAGAAGCAACAATCGTGTTTAACATCACATTGATCATGTTGATATGAATGTTGTTTTGTTTTTGTTGTAAAACACCTTGCATGTATTCAAACTACTTGTTTATTCAGTTGTAATGTATAAATGTTAAATTTAATTATTCATTTATTACTTAAACTTTCATTTATGAAGTTTATTATTGAAATTATACAGGGTGTAGTGATTTTTGTTCAGATTAACGATGCTCTGTTCTTTTTCTAAATTAGCACAAACCGTTGTAAATGACTACATGTAGTTTATTTATGCCCACCTGCTTACTATCATTAAAGTACTAGACTGCTTTATGAACAGAATCATTTCTGATCTTGTGAACAAACACCTTTTGAAATTAGCAGGAACTTTAATGTAAATAATTTATTTAAAAACTCTACCTGTACTTCATCATCTAACAGCCATTTTCTTGTGTGTTATTCCTAGGCAATAGAAAGCGCAGATCAACAAGTGCAGCAGAGAGCTTTGTTTCTGCGCATACTGAACAAGAGGAGATGAACCAGAAGCAGAGAGAGGAACACTTCCATTTTATTTGTGAGGATGCCAAAAAGGCAAGGCAAGAAGAAGCTGCAGCAGCGAGGAAGCAGGAGAAGGCAATTAGGAGGGAGGAGATGGCCTTGAGGAGAGAGGAAGCAGATGTTCGCAGAGAGGAAGCAGCACAGCGAAGGCAGGAGGCTGAACAGAGTGCTGCTTTCAGTCAGGCACTCCTTGGGGTGCTGGAATCCATTGCCCGTTCCATGGCAAACAGACATGTTTAAAAATATTTAGAGTAGATCATAGTTGATCTATAGAAATGTAGATCCTGCAAGGTAAGCCCACAAATGCATATTGCATAAATATGCATGTTGCATATATAATTAGTGTATAATTGTTTTTTTTGTACAGGTCTTTATTTCTAATAAAAGAAACATTTTCAAGTCTTGAGCTTCCATCTGATCATCAAAAGTGAAGTGCTTACAGTGTTTTTTTACGTCAATAGTGTAGGATAAGTGAAGTAATTGTTTTTTTACCTGTAACAATGCTGGTGAAGATTCTCAGTTATCCTTGACACGGCAAATCACCCCCAAAACAGATAAAAACAAAACCACAGGACTTTTTTTTAAAACTGAAGACGTTTCGCTAATCATCCGAGGAGCACTCACAATTCAATGAAAAAAGGAATCTGGGATTAAAGTTATAAATCTGTGGTGTTCTGTAAGCTTGCTGGAGGTTTTCAGTCATTGCATGTCAAACACCTCGGCCATGATGTCCATCCTGTGGATCCAGCAGCTTCTGTGTCTTTTTCACCCAAGGTCAAAAATTCTCTCCACGACTTTCACTGTGATACAAAGGAGCACTAACTTAATATTACTAAACAGCACTTCAATCATGAAGATAATTTGCGACAGCTTAATTTAAAGAGCTGCGTGGTAAGCAACAACTGAAAGAGTTGTTAAATATCAAATCAAATGTAGGTTATTATGTAATGTACGTAATATAT
>NC_056515.1:7530868-7536476 GCF_014905685.2 Nematolebias whitei
CCTTCCCCACCAGTGAGGTGACATTCCACGTCCCAATAGCCAGCTTCAAGTTTTTTTTTTGTATGCTTAATAATTTGCCTTCGAACCAGAAGGCTTCATCAGTCAACGCAACACAAAAAGAAACTGATTCTTCCCCCAACAGATTACTCCAAAGTGGAACAAACTAGTTCTGCTTGTGATAAAATGGTCTCTTTGGTACGCCCCCTCTTCCATTCCTTGCCCTCTTCCTTCTTGACATCTTGTAAAACTGGTTGAAAACAACAAAGTCCATGCTCAATAATCCAGGTATACAATCCTACCTTTTTCAGTCAGGGAATCTGGACAGTTACTTTTTTTGTGCCGAAACGTTTCGCTTTCGAAACGGAAGATTTCATCAGCCAAGGAAACCCATAACAAAACTGATTCTTCCCACAAAGATTACTCCGAAGTGGAACAAAACAGTTCTGCTTTTGATAAGATGGTCTCTTTGGTACACCCCCTCCTACATTCCCGGCCATCTTCCTTGTTGACATCTTGTCAAACTGGTTGAAAACCTCAAAGTCCATGCTCAATAATCCAGGTATACAATCCAACATTTTTTAGTCAGGTCATGTGGACAGTTTTTTTATTGTTCTGACACATTTCACCTTCGATCTGAAAGGCTTCATCAGTCAAGGAGACACAAAACAAAATGGATTCTTCCCCCACCAGCTTACTCCAAAGTGGAACAAACCTGTTCTGCTTGTGATAAAATGGTCTGTTTGGTACACCAACTTATCCATTGCCGGCCCTCTTCGTTGTTGACAATCTTGTCAAACTGGTTGAAAGCAACAAAAGCGTCATGTTCAATAATACAGGTATACAATACAAAATTTTTTAGTCAGGTCATCTGGACAGTTTTTTATTTTTTTGTGCTGAAAGGTTTCGCTTTTGAAACGGAAGATTTCATCAGCCAAGGAAACACATAACATAACTGATTCTTCCCCCCAAAATTACTCCGAATTGGAACAAATCAGTTCTGCTTGTGATAAGATGGTCTCTTTGGTACTCCCCTCCTCCATTTCTGGCCCTCCCCCTTGTTGACAGTCTGGTCAAACTGGTTGAAAAAAACAAAGTCCATGTTCAATAATCCAGGTATCAATAAAACATTTTTCATTCAGGTCATCTGGACAGTTATTTTTGTGCTGAAACGTTTCCCCTTCAATCCGGAAGATTTCATCAGCGAAGGAAATGCACAACAAAACTGATTCTTCTCCCAAAGATTACTCCAAAGTGGAACAAACCAGTTCTGCTTGTGATAAGATGGTCTCTTTGGTACATCTGCTCCTCCCATGCCGGCCCTCTTCCGTCTTGACATCTTGTCAAACTTGTTGAAATCAACAAAGTACATGCTAAATAATCCTGGTATATAATCCTACCTTTTTCAGTCAGGTCATCTGGACAGGTTTTTTTTGTGCCTAAATAATTTGCCTTTGACCCAGAAGGCTTCATCAGTCAAGGCACCACAAAACTAAACTGATTTTTCCCCAACATCTTACTCTGAAGTGGAACAAACGAGATCTGCTTGTGATAAGATGGTCACTTTGGTACGCCACCTCCTCCATTGCCAGCCCTCTTCCTTGTTGACAGTCTTGTCAAACTGGTTGAAAACAACAATGTCTATCCTCGATAATCCAGGTAAACAATCCTACCTTTTTCTGTGAGGTCATCTGGACAGTTTCTTTTTTTTTTGTGCTTAAACGATTTGCCTTCGATCCAGAAGGCTTCATCAGTCAAGGAAACAGACAACAAAACTAATTCTTCCCACAACAGCTTACTATAAAGTGGAACAATCCAGTTCTACTTTTGATAAGATGGTCTCTTTGATTCACCCCCTCATCCATTGCTGGCTCTCTTCCTTGTTGACAGTCTTGTCAAACTGGTTGAAAATCTCAAAGTCCATGATCCAGGTAGACAATCCTTCCTTATTCAGTCAGGTCATCTGGAAAGTTTTTTTTGTATGCTTAAACAATTTGCCTTCGAACCAGAAGGCTTCATCAGTCAAGACAACACGAAACAAAATTGATTCTTCCCCCAACAGATTATTCCAAAGTGGAACAAACCAGTTCTGCTTGTGATAAGATGGACTCTTTGGTACACCCCCTCCTCCATTCCCGGCCCTCTTACTTCTTGACATTTTCTCTAACTGATTGAAAACCTCAAAGTCCATGCTCAATAATCCAGGTATACAATCCAACATTTTTCAATCAGGTCATCTGGACAGTTTATTTTTTTGTGTTGAAACATTTTGCCTTCGTTCCGGAAGATTTTATCAGTCAAGGAAACACACATCAAAACTGATTCTTCCCCCAAAGATTACTCTGAAGTGGAACAAACCAGTTCTGCTTGTGATAAGATGGTCTCTTTGGTTCGCTGCCTCCATCCATTTCTGGCCCTCTTCCTTGTTGATAGTCTTATCAAACTGGTTGAAGACAACAAAGTCCATGCTCAATTATCAAGGTATACAATCCAATAATTTTCAGTCAGGTCATCTGGACAGTTTCTTATTTGTTGCTGACACGATTCGCCTTGGATCCGCAAGGCTTCATCAGTCAAGGAAACATACAACATAACTGATTCTTCCCCCAACAGCTTACTCCAAAGTGGAACAAACAAGTTCTTTTTGTGATAAGATTGTCTCTTTTGTACACCCCCTTCTCCAATCCCAGCCCTCTTCCATCTTGATATCTTGTGAAACTGGTTGAAATCCTCAAAGTCCATGCTCAATAATCCAGGTATACAATCCAACATTTTTCAGTCAGGTCATCTGGACAGTTTTTTTATTGTTCTGAAACGTTTCACCTTCGATCTGAAAGGCTTCATTAGTCAAGGAAACACACAACAAAACTGATTCTTCACCCAACAGCTTTCTCCAAAGTGGAACAAACCTGTTCTGTTTGTGATAAGATGGTCTCTTTGGTACACCCCCTCCTCCATTCCCGGCCCTCTTCCTTGTTGACATCTTGTCATACTAATTGAAAACTTCAAAGTCCATGCTCAATAATCCAGGTATACGATCCAACATTTTTCAGTCAGGTCATCTGGAAAGTTTTTTTTTTGAGCTGACACATTTCGCCTTCGTTCCGGACGATTTCATCAGCCAAGGAAACACACAACAAAAGTGATTCTTCCCCGAAAGATTATTCTGAAGTGTAACTAACCAGTTCTGCTTGTGATAAGATGGACTCTTTGGTACACCCCCTCCTACATTCCTGGCTCTCTTCCTTGTTGATATCTTGTCAAAATGGTTGAAAACCTTAAAGTCCATGCTCAATAATCCAGGTATACAATCCAACATTTTTATCTGGACAGTTTTTTTATTGTTCTGAAACTTTTCACCTTCGATCTGAAAGTCTTCATTAGTCAAGGAAACACACAACAAAACCGATTCTTCCCCCAACAGCTTACTCCAAAGTGGAACAAACCTGTTCTGCTTGTGATAAGATGGTCTCTTTGGTACGTCCCATCCTCCATTGCCGGCCCTCTTCCTTGTTGACAGTCTTGTCAAACTGTTTGAAAACAACAAATTCCATGCTCAATAATCCATGTATACAATCCTTCCTTTTTCAGTCAGGTCATCTGGACAGTTTTTTTTTGTATGCTTAATAATTTGCCGTTGAACCAGAAGGCTTCATCAGACAAGGCAACACAAAAAAACCTGATTCTTCCCCGAAAAATTACTCCGAAGTGGAACAAACCAGTTCTGCTTGTGATAAGATGGTCTCTTTGATACACCCCCTCATCCATTGCTGGCTCTCTTCCTTGTTGACAGTCTTGTCAAACTGGTTGAAAACCTAAAAGTCCATGCTCAATAATCCAGGTATAAAATCTTACCTTTTTCAGTCAGTTCATCAGGACATTTTCTTTTTTTTTCGTGATTAAACGATTTGCCTTTGATCCAGAAGACTTCATTAGTCAAGGAAACACAAAACAAAACTGATTATTCCCCACAACAGATTACTCCAAAGTGGAACAAACCAGTTCTGCTTGTGATAAGATGGTCTCGTTGGTACGCCACCTCCTCCATTTCTGGCCCTCTTCCTTGTTGACAGTCTTGTCAAACTGGTTGAAGACAACAAAGTCCATGCTCAATTATCCAGGTATACAATCCAACATTTTTCAGTCAGGTAATCTGGACAGTTTCTTTTTTGGTGCTGAAATGCACCCATCAGTCCTCAATGACTATAGACCTGTTGCCCTGACATCCCACATCATGAAGGTCCTAGACAGACTTCTGCTGACCCACCTGACTAGACAAACAAGCACATATCAGGACCCACTGCAGTTTGCTTATCAGCGTGGACTTGGAGTTGAAGATGCCATCATACACCTGCTTCAGCAAACTCACTGTCATCTAGAAAAGGCAGACAGCACTGTGAGAGTCATGTTCTTTGATTTCTCCATTGCATTTAACACAATCCAGCCTGATTTGCTTTGTCAGAAACTTCAGAAGACAAAGGTGGAGGCCTCCACAATGGCCTGGATCAAAGACTACCTGACAGACAGACCACAGTTTGTGAGACTGAAGGGTTGTGTGTCTGACCAGGTGGTCAGTAGCTCAGGAGCACCACAGGGGACTGTACTCTCACCATTCCTTTTCACTCTGTACACCTCAGATTTCCAGTACAAAACAGACTCCTGTCATCTGCAGAAATATTCGGATGACTCTGCAGTAGTCGGGTGTATCAGAGATGGACAAGAAGCTGAGTACAAGGAACTGGTGGACCGCTTTGTGGCATGGTGTAGAAACAATCATCTCATCTTGAATGTGAACAAAACAAAGGAGCTGATTGTAGATTTCAGAAGAATCAGGAACAGATCCAACCCTATTTTCATCATTGGAGAAGAAGTGGAGGTGATGGAGAAGTATAAATAACTTGGAGTTCACATGGACAATAGACTGGACTGGAAATGCAACAGTGAAGTCATGTACAAGAAGGGACAGAGCAGACTGTACTTCTTGAGGAAGCTGAAGTCCTTCAACGTTTGCAGCAAAATGCTGCATATCTTCTATAAGTCTGTTGTAGAGAGTGCCATCTCTTCTGCCATCATCTGCTGGGGTAGCAGCACCAGAGCAAGTGACTTAAAAAAGATCAACAAGCTCATAAAGAAGGCTGGCTCAGTTCTGGGGATTCCTCTAGAACCTTTGGAGATGATTGTTCAAAGAAGGATTCTTCACAAAATGAAGAACATTATAGACAACCCTCAGCATCCCCTTCATCAGACTGCCGTCTGATGAAGACACAAAGTGTCTTCAGTTAGAGGCTTATTCAGATCTGTTGTAGGACAGACCGCTCCAAGAGATCCTTCCTGCCCACAGCCATCAGCATCTATAACAACACTTTAATGAAACCAGGATGGTGAGTTACAACAACATTTAATTTCCCTCTGGGATTAATAAAGTATTTCTGAATTGAATTAAATTGACATGAATAGAATTGAAACGATTGCCTTGGATCCGCAAGGCTTCATCAGTCAAGGAAACACACAACAAAACTGATTCTTCCCACAACAGCTTACTCTAAAGTGGAACAATCCAGTTATGCTTGTGATAAGATGGTCTCTTTGGTACGCCACGCTCTCCATTGCC
>NC_056515.1:7536486-7556642 GCF_014905685.2 Nematolebias whitei
CAGTCTTGTCAAACTGGTTGAAAACAACAAAATCCATGCTCAATAATACAGGTATACAATCCATTGTTTTTAAGTCAGGTCATCTGAACAGTTTCTTTTTTTTGTGAAGAAAAAAATTGCCTTTTTTCCGTAAGGTTTCATCAGTCAATGAAACATACAACATAACTGATTCATACCCTAACAGCTTCCTCTAAATTGGAACAAACCAGTTCTGCTTGTGATAAGATGGTCTCTTTGCTACGCCACCTCCTCCATTGCGACCCTCTTTCTTGGTGACAGTCTTGTCAAACTGCTTGAAAACAACAAAGTCCATGCTCAAATATCCAGGTATACAATCAAACATTTTTCAGTCATGTCATCTGGGCAGTTTTTTTATCTTGCTAAAACGTTTCACATTCGATCCGAAAGGCTTCAACAGTCAAGGAAACACAAAACAAAACTGATTCTTCCCCCAACATCTTACTCCAAAGTGGAACAAACCAGTTCTGCTTGTGAAAAGATGGTCTCTTTGGTACACCCCCTCATCCTTTGCCGGCCGTCCTCCTTGCTGACAGTCTTGTCAAAATGGTTGAAAACCTCAAAGCCCATGATCAATTATCCAGTTATACAATCCAAAATTTTTCAGTCAGCTCATCTGGCCGTTTTTTTTTTTGTCATGATACTTTCCGCCTTCGATCTGGAAGATTTCATCAGTCAAGGAAACAAACAACAAAACTGATTCTTCTCCCAAAGTTTACTCCGAAGTGGAACAAAGCAGTTCTGCTTGTGATAAGATGGTCTCTTTGGTATGCCCCTCCTCTATTGCCAGCCCTCTTCCTTATTGACAGTCTTGTCAAACTGGTTGAAAATAACAAAGTCCATGCTCAATTATCCAGGTATACAATCCAACATTTTTCAGTCAGCTTATCTGGCCATTTTTTTTTTTTTGTCATGATACGTTCCGCCTTCGATCCGGAAGATTTCATCAGTCAAGGAAACAAACAACAAAACTGATTCTTCCCCCAAAGTTTACTCTGAAGTTGAACAAACCAGTTCTGCTTGTGATAAGATTGTCTCTTTGGTACACCCCCTCCTCCATTCCCAGCCCTCTTCCTTGTTGAGATCTTGTCAAAGTGGTTGAAAACCTCAAAGTCCATGCTCAATAATCCAGGTATACCATCCAACATTTTTCAATCAGGTAATCTGGATTATTTTTTTTGTGCTGAATCGATTTGTGTTCGATCCGGAAGGCTTCATCAGTCAAGGAAACACACAACAAAACTGATTATTCCCCCAACAGCTTACTCCAAAGAGGAACAACCCAGTTCTGCTTGTGATAAGATGGTCTCTTTGCTAAACCACCCTCCTCCATTCCCAGCCCTCTTCCTTCCTTTCATCTTGTCAAACTGGTTGAAAACCTCAAAGTCCATGGTCAATAATCCAGGTGTACAATCCAACATTTTTCAGTCTGGTCATCTGGACAGTTTCTTTTTTTGTGCTGAAACGTTTCGCCTTTGAAACGGAAAATTTCTACAGTCAAGGAAACACACAACAAAACTGGATCTTCCCCCAACAGCTTACTCCAAAGTGGAACAATCCAGTTCTGCTTGTGATAAGATGGTCTCTTTGGTACGTCCCCTACTCCATTGCCGACCCTCTTCCTTGTTGACAGTCTTGTCAAATTGGTTGAAAACAACAAAGTCCATGCTCAATAATCCAGGTATACCATCCAACATTTTTCAGTCAGGTCACCTGGATTTTATTTTTGTGCTGAATCGATTCGCTTTCCATCCTGAAGGCTTCATCAGTCAAGGAAACACACAACATAACTGATTCTTCCCCCAACAGCTTACTCCAAAGTGGAACAAACCAGTTCTGCTTCTGATAAGATGGTCTCTTTGGTATGTGCCCTCCTCCATTGTCGGCCCTCTTCTTGTTGACTATCTTGTCAAACTGGTTGAAAACAACAAAGTCCATGCTCAATGATTCAGGCATAAAGTCCAACATTTTTCAGTCAGGTCATCTGAACAGGTTCTTTTGTGGTTTTTTGTGCTGAAACGTTTCGCTTTCGATCCGGAAGGCTTCATCAGTCAAGAAACACACAACAAAACTGATTCTTCCCCCAACAGTTTACTGCAAAGTGGAACAAACTAGTTCTGCTTGTGATAATATGGTCTCTTTGGTATGGCATGGGTGGCTTATTTTTTTTAAAGTTTTAACAATCAGAAGACTTTAGTCATTGTCTTTAGCCCTTGCTCAACCGTTACCTTTGATCCTGTCAACTTTGACTCCCTTCAGCCATATCTTAAGCCATCAGGAAAAATCACAGGATGGTCTTAGTGTCTGACTTTGTTTGACCCAGCCCCGACCTTGAGAAACCAGCCCATTCCTTAATGTCATCCAGACATTTTACGAGAGAGTGAATGGAGCAAGCACTTGCTTTTTTCAAAGGCAGGTAAATCTGACAATCATCAGCATAACAATGGCATGAAAAACCATGTTTCCTCAGTATGGACCCCCGTGAAAGTCAATAGAATGAGAACAAAAATGGTCCAAGAATCGAGCCCTGTGGGACCAACTCTTACCAATCTTGACACAAAAACTCCTGTTACGCAGGTATGAACGATCCATTCTAATGCATCACCTGTAATCCCAACCCAGTGTTCCAGCTGTAATATAAGGATAATGTATTCAACAGTAACAAAAGCAGCAGTAAGGTCCAGGAGTACAAGTCCCACTAATTGACCAGAATAATTTGATACCAGAATATCATTACAAACCCTTATTAGTGCTGTTTCAGTGCTGCAAAGTTATTTAAAACCAGACTGAAAAATCTTGAAAATTCTTTTCTCATTCAAAAACTCATTTCATTGAATAAAAACTATTTTCTCCAGGATTTAAGACGGAAAGGGAAGTTTCAAGATTGGTCTGAAATTTGAGCAAGTTGAAGGGTCAAGTCCATGTTTCTTAATGAATGGATTAACTAATGCATGTTTAAAAACATTGGGTACCACTCTTGTAGCAATACTACTACCGGTATTTATAATAATAACAACAGTGGGTCCAATTGTGGGTAAAACTTGTTTAAAAAAAATGAGGCAGGGATGGGATCAGCAGGGGAACTTGAGGGTTTCAAATGACCAACAACTTTGTTTAAAAATGGGAGTGAAATGGGTTCAAACTGATTGAAGACAGATGAGCAAGAAACAAAGGCACAGAGGCACAGACTAGACTAAGACTAGATAAACATAGGTGCAAGCACTTTGAGAATATCCTGAAAAAAGTAACACCAAAGTTCTTTACATAAGAACTGGAGACCAAATTATCACCATTCAGATGAAGTGAAACACTTCAAAGTTTGAGTTATTCAAGTTGTTATGCCCCTATGACAAGTTTGTAATTTAAATAACTTATTGGAATCATCAGGTTACATTGATAAATGACTGAATATTGCCAGCATAACAATGAAAATTTATCGCATTCTATGTAATAACTTTTCATGCATAATGTAAAGAGTATTGGTCTAAGCACTGAACCCTGATAAACTTCATGGCTGACTCTGGTCTCGGAAGAAAATCCATTTTAAGCATAGACAAACTGGAATATATCAGATAAGTGTGATTTAAACCATTTTAGAACATAAACATGTGCACTGTGTGCAGTCTTATCCCATTTGAAGAAGAAGAACATCCTTTCTCGTGATCAGGCCATAACAGAATATTGTAAAACTCTCTCTGCTTGGACGGAATACCTTACACTGTAAAAAGGTTTTGAATTTCCTGTCAGAAATATAGCCAACAGTTCATGTTAGCATTGAAATTCGATCATACAAAGCAAATATGTCCTTCAGGGATATGTACTCAGTCCTTCATTTTTACCTCTGCTGACACATGACTGATAATACAACAGTGGTAAGGGTCATCAGCAATGATGATGAAACATCTTGCAGAGATGAGGTGGAACACAAAAGGGTGCTGCTGACAATCTTTCAACAATCACCATCTCCACCATTAACTGTGGTACAGTTGAGAGCATCCTGACCAGCTGCATCATTTCTTGTGACAACAGCAGTGTTGCTAAAAGCAAGACGCCACATGTGGTAATAATGGCTAAGTGTGCCATGAATTCTCACTGCCCTCATTGGAGAAAGAAAAAGTGTAGTGAAAGACCCTTATCACACCACTCACAAACTGCCATCAGAAAGACAACATTCCATTTTAACAGAAACCAGATATGCACCAGCTTTATTCCTCTGGTGAAAAGACTGCTGAAGCTCCAGAAATACAACCACCATTTGACAAGATGTTTTGTTTCATTGTATATTTATTATGAAATGACAAAGTAGATGACTTGTTACAAGAAATTAGGAGTACAGATACTAACCTAAGAAAACCAAAAGATCGAAACAGGACCCTCCCATCAGAAACCACAGCAATACAAACCACACAGTCCTCATCTCAGAATCAATAATGAGCAATAAATGGGCAGTTGAATAGTGGCCCAGAAAGAAATAGGCAGGAAAGTCTGTGGTGAATCTATGATGTTAAAAGCTATGTCTCACTCATTCTGTCAGCTTCCTTGCAACCATTTTTATGAGTAGATTTACAGAGCTGTCATGCTACGACATAGCAGATGTAACTTGCATGGTTTTGATGTGGATAAAAACTGTGGATAACATCCTGCATGCTGTCACAAATTGACTGAAATATAAAAAGGCCATTGTTAACAAGACAAGCATATGTTTTAAACTTAGAGCTCAGTCAAATGTTTTTTTTTTCCTTTGAGTAAGATGCACATTTGATTTAAAACAGAATTGATTTCTAAAAAAAATCATATATTGTGGACTCAAACAAAATACAAATTAAACAATTTTACACGAGTATGTCACTTTATTTTAATAGTTAATAAGCAGACTTTTGGTTTACACATAAACCTAAACACTTTTTGTTTGTCTTGATATGTTAAACTGCTAGCTCTAGGTTATTATACAGGCTTTGCAGTTTATTGATTCATTTTTGTGATATGGAAGTCTGAAGCTATTCTCACATCCCCACATATCAAACTCTTCTCATTAAAGTGCAACACAGTGTCATTGAGATGTTTTATAGCTTGTTATTCTGTGGTGAATTATTCCTGCCTGTCAGATTTCACCTTCATCATTTTCCACAACGCATTTCCTTCTCATCCTTGTGTTCCTCAGAGTTTGGTGATTCATGAGACCCTCAGTGAAGCACAAAGATGCAGCTGATGAGACAAGCTGAAGGTCATCTGAGGGTGGCTTTAGAACCTGAAATAAGGTGCACACAAAGTGATGTGCTCCTTTGGAACTAAAAACTTGGTTACAGATTTATATCAGAATTATACCAGCTATAAGGTAGTTTGTCAAGTTGTAATTATTTTAAGTAAGAAAGATGTTCCTCATCATTTCTGTTAAGAATCGACTAAAAACAATATTTTATTTGGGTGCAACTATTGGAAATAAGTGGGCAACTCAAAATTGCAAGAAAATAAGCAAACTGTAGTTGCAGTCTTACTGAAATATGAGAGTTCTCAACCAACAAACTGTGCAGCCACATTTTAGAAAAAGCTATTTTAATTTATTATGCTGTTTATTCAAGCTTTAAGAACCTTTTTTTCTTTTGTGTAGCTCTGAGAAAAACATCCCAGTCATAGAGAGCTTCCTTTTTATCAGTGTTTGTGGAACAAACAGAAGTCTGATTAGTTTTTACTTCGAATTATTCCTCATCTTGTTGTATTTCCTGTCTTAGTTTTGCCTCCATCAGAAGTGACTGGAAATAAATAAATTGTAATTTTTTTGGTCTTGTACAGAATCATTGATGTACACTTCAAAAACTCAGATTTTTCTGTTTTTATATTTTACCAGTTCAAACCAGCAGACAGCAACAGAGAGGTTTTACACCTCCACATAGCTGATTTCTTGTGGAAAATGCCGAAGTGCCTAATTGGTCCTTTGGACTATTCAGTGCTCATTCAGTGAGCAGCTGTTCAGTCAACATTTTTCTCCTTGTTCTTCATGATGAGAGGAAAAAGAGATATCCAAACACATCATTCATCTAACACACAGTTCTGCCAAGCACCAAAACTCCATTAAACTACCTTCCCATAGAGTCTGGAGGGATTCTTAGAATCATGATGCAATTTCGATTTATGTTCCAAAATAAAACAGCGAGCAGCCTGAAGCTTTTCACCTTACAACATCCATGTTGCCGTTACTGCAGGCTGACATCATCTGTAAAAGTCCCATCAGCAGGATTCCAATCCAGCCCCACCAACAAGAAAAAAAGTGAATGAAAAGCAAGAAATGTGATCAAAAGTAAATTATATTTTTATTACAAGTATGAAAAGGAAATGTACAGAAGAGAAATGAAAGGAATGAAATGCAGTTATTTTCTCTGAAATGTTTCAATTTTACAGATTCACTGCTTTTAATAAATCAGGCTTATATAAAGTTTATAAATGCCATAAAATGCTAATGCTAAAGAAATTTTAGAAATAAAAGACCAAGTAAAAATCTTGAATTATGGAGTGGTTGGTCTTACAAAAGAAAATAAAACGTTATTCTTTTTAGTTCCTGTAAGGGTTATTATTATGTTATCATTTTAAACTGTTTCATGATTTCTGCACTTCTGTGCATACAAAACAAAGAAGATTCTGGAAAAACAGTCCACGTCCAAGATGATAGGAATTTTCTTTAATTACACAAGCTGTTTTTTTCTTTTGTAAAACCAGAAATGTCAAGGTTTATACGTATCAACTCATATTTCATCAATCTCACACTGTCATTGTTTCTCTTAACTTTAACTGATACAAATGGTATCAGAAACTCGTTACAGTAAGCGTTCAATCAAAATGTTCTAAGATCACCTTGCACTTTTTGTGTAATCTGCCTAATCAAGATGTCCAGTTTTCACTTCTTCCTGTGTAAACAATAAAAAGAAGAGCAGATGCAGAAATCCTTTGAAGTTCACAGTGAGCAGCTTTAGAGGTTGTGACTGTGGATTTCCCTTTTTGCGAAAAGCTTGGTTGAAAATCTGACTCTGTTATCCTGTATGGTTCTTTTTTTTCTAGGTACGAGAATACCTAAGATTTCTTGGCGCCGTGACCCGGATTTCCAACATATCTGTTCGCTGATTGGGCTGAGGAGGGATGCACTGAGACCGTGCATGGCGGGTCGATCTAGCGACCTGAAAGGAAAGCCCCAGGAGGTGTCGTTCCTCGCTGGGTCAGTGATTAAAGGTCTGCCTTTGTCCATCAGTGGCAGATTGACGGAATCCGAGCCTGCACCGAACCACAAAGACGGAGTGAGTAAAAACAAAATGTTTTTCAACAAATCTTGTTTTAGGAAGGAGGGAATGTTTTAGAATTTTTCCTCTGGATGAGTCATTGTCTTTAATAAAGCCAGACTTGAGTTGGCAGGGACAATAAAGGTTTTTAAACGTAAAGTAAAAAAGTAAAACAAAATAATTCTTGTTTTACGAAGGAGAAAGTATTTTAGCGCCCTCTCTCTGAATGAGTCACGGTTCTTAACAGAACCAGACTCGCGTTGGCTGGGAAAAATAGAATTTTAAAACTGAAAGTAAAAAGTGAAAAGAGAATTCTCATTTAAACAGGAAGGCGGGCGTTTTTAGCACTCTCCCTCTGGATGAGTCAAGATCTTTTTAATAAAAAGTGAGACTCGTGTTGGCAGGGACAAAAAGGCATCTATGTATGAATGTTTGAGTGTGAATGAGAGGAGTTTAGGTGCTGTTCAGCGATCTGGAAACCTAGCGGTGTTAATATCCTGATGCATGCTCAATAATCCAGGTAGAAAAATCTAAAAAAGTTAAATCTGGTCCTCTGGACATTCAAAAAAAACAAAAAAAAAACAAAGCAAATCAAGAAAAAAATGTAGAAACGTTTCGTCTCTCATCCGAGAAACTTCCTCAGTCTGAGGAGCTGTATTCAGCTCAGTCTCTTAAATAGCACCGTCTCAGAGTGGATCAACCAGTTTTGCTGCTGACAACCAAAACCAGCTGATCACATGCTCAAGAAGGACCATCAGCCTAACAATGCATCATTAGCACACTGATGGCTGTTTACTGTTCACAGAGGGCTGAGTGATACTAGCAATCACAGCATTGTAAGAGGGGGACAGTTGAACCCGGAGGCCTCCACCCCTGTTTAATGATGGACGATTTCTTTTCACAAAGATGGCCTCCTTTACTCCTCTCTCAAACCATCGTTCCTCTCTGTCCAGGATGTGAACATCTTCATCCCTGAAAGAGTGACCGCTAGCCTGGAGATGAGTGTAGACCGCAAAGTCCTGGCCTGATGATGTTGATCTTCTGTGCTGGGCCATCCTTTTGGCCAGTGGCTGTTTTGTTTCCCCGATGTAAGACTGATCACAGCCCTCCTGACACTGAACAGCATACACAATATTACTCTGTTTGTGCCGGGGGACTGGATCTTTGGGATGAACCAGTCTTTGCCGTAATGTATTTTGGGGTTTAAAAGCCACTGGGACGTTATGTTTAGAAAATAAACGTCTCAGTTTCTCTGATACTCCCTCAACATATGGAATGACCACTGGTCTGGGTCTGGGTTCCTCCTTTTCACCTGTTGGCTGACTGGAGTCCTGTTTGGGTTTCTTCTCTGCTTTCAGGAAGGCCCAGTTAGGATATCCACATTGCTCTAGAGCCTGCCTTGTGTGGGATTTCTCCTTCTGCCTGGCTCCTGAGCTAGTGGGGACGCTGTCTGCTCTGTGATACAGAGTCCTGATGACTCCTAACTTGTGCTCCAAAGGGTGATGGGAGTCAAACTGCAAATACTGGTCTGTGTGGGTGGGTTTGCGGTACACCTCAGTTTGCAAATGTCCTCTATCCGAGACTGAGACCTCACAGTCCAAGAAAGCCAACCTGCCATTTTTTACATCTTCTCGTGTGAACTTGATGTATTTATCCACAGAGTTGATGTGGTCAGTAAAATGTTGGACTTCCTGAGGTTTGATTTTAACCCAGGTGTCGTCAACATACCTGAACCAATGACTTGGTGGTGTCCCTGAAAAGGACGTCAAGGCTCTCTTTTCTACCTCCTCCATGTACAGGTTGGCAACAATAGGAGAAACTGAAGACCCCATAGCACACCCATGTTTCTGCCTATAATATTGCTCCCCATATGGGAAGTAGGTTGACTGCAGGCACAGTTTCAAGAGTTGACACAGTTGTTCTGTGGAAAGCGTGGTCCTGCTGCTCAGAGTGGTGTCTGATTTTAATTTTAAACTGACCACCTCTACTGCATCATCAACAGGAATGCACGTAAAGAGTGATGTGACATCAAAAGAGACCATTGTTTCATCAGTCTCCATGATGACATCCCTCACCTTATCCACAAAGTCCATGGTGTTCTGTATGTGGTGTTCTGAGCTGCCAACTAACGGGATGAGTACAGATGCCAGATATTTGGAAACATTGTAAGTGACAGAGTTAATCATACTAACAATTGGTCTTAAAGGTACACCTTGTTTGTGGATTTTAGGTAAACCATACAGACTAGGTGTGGCCTCCCCTGGGTACAGTCTGTGGTACAGAAAACGGTCAATAGCCTTGTCCTGCTCCAAAATTTTCAGGCAATCTATTAACTTTTTCTTGTAACCACTTCCTGGATCTCTTTTCAGAGGTTCATAAGTGTTTAAGTCACTAAGGAGTGTCATAACTTTCTCATGATAGTCTTTCTGGTTCAAAATCACTGTGCACCTTCCTTTGTCTGCTGGGAGAATGATGATGTTTTTGTCCTTGCTAAGAGTGGTGAGTGCATCCCTCTCCTCTCTACTGATGTTGGAAGGTGCAAAGTTCAGTCCCCTGTACAGTCCATCACTTGCTGAAGTGTGGTCTGATCTAGACACTGCTATTTAAGAGACTGAGTTGAATACAGCTCCTCAGACTGAGGAAGTTTCTCGGATGAGAGACGAAACGTTTCTACATTGTACAGATCAGGCACGCTTAGCACAGCATGTCAAGTCCAAGACTCGACAACAAAACAAGTTTAACGTACTAATAGCTCATCAACACCATCACTATTCCAATAACAACACATTCAGTGTAGGACAACACTCCAGTAGTCAATTACATGCCAGGGAGACAGAAAAGTGGGTGAAGAATTTATCTGACAGACAGCTCACCCAGCCAGAGACAGAGATTCTTGCCAGGGGACTGAACTTTGCAGTTGCACCAAGTAGAATTCCTCTGGTGTAGATGATCACAGCTACTGAATCAGCCATCCGCAACAACAAAATTAAAGAGTCTGAAGCAGAACAGCTCAGAATCAAAGTTTCAGCCTGCCTCAGCAATGCCAAACCACCACCTTCCAACATCAGTAGAGAGGAGAGGGATGCACTCACCACTCTTAGCAAGGACAAAAACATCATCATTCTCCCAGCAGACAAAGGAAGGTGCACAGTGATTTTGAACCAGAAAGACTATCATGAGAAAGTTATGACACTCCTTAGTGACTTAAACACTTATGAACCTCTGAAAAGAGATCCAGGAAGTGGTTACAAGAAAAAGTTAATAGATTGCCTGAAAATTTTGGAGCAGGACAAGGCTATTGACCGTTTTCTGTACCACATACTGTACCCAGGGGAGGCCACACCTAGTCTGTATGGTTTACCTAAAATCCACAAACAAGGTGTACCTTTAAGACCAATTGTTAGTATGATTAACTCTGTCACTTACAATGTTTCCAAATATCTGGCATCTGTACTCATCCCGTTAGTTGGCAGCTCAGAACACCACATACAGAACACCATGGACTTTGTGGATAAGGTGAGGGATGTCATCATGGAGACTGATGAAACAATGGTCTCTTTTGATGTCACATCACTCTTTACGTGCATTCCTGTTGATGATGCAGTAGAGGTGGTCAGTTTAAAATTAAAATCAGACACCACTCTGAGCAGCAGGACCACGCTTTCCACAGAACAACTGTGTCAACTCTTGAAACTGTGCCTGCAGTCAACCTACTTCCCATATGGGGAGCAATATTATAGGCAGAAACATGGGTGTGCTATGGGGTCTTCAGTTTCTCCTATTGTTGCCAACCTGTACATGGAGGAGGTAGAAAAGAGAGCCTTGACGTCCTTTTCAGGGACACCACCAAGTCATTGGTTCAGGTATGTTGACGACACCTGGGTTAAAATCAAACCTCAGGAAGTCCAACATTTTACTGACCACATCAACTCTGTGGATAAATACATCAAGTTCACACGAGAAGATGTAAAAAATGGCAGGTTGGCTTTCTTGGACTGTGAGGTCTCAGTCTCGGATAGAGGACATTTGCAAACTGAGGTGTACCGCAAACCCACCCACACAGACCAGTATTTGCAGTTTGACTCCCATCACCCTTTGGAGCACAAGTTAGGAGTCATCAGGACTCTGTATCACAGAGCAGACAGCGTCCCCACTAGCTCAGGAGCCAGGCAGAAGGAGAAATCCCACACAAGGCAGGCTCTAGAGCAATGTGGATATCCTAACTGGGCCTTCCTGAAAGCAGAGAAGAAACCCAAACAGGACTCCAGTCAGCCAACAGGTGAAAAGGAGGAACCCAGACCCAGACCAGTGGTCATTCCATATGTTGAGGGAGTATCAGAGAAACTGAGACGTTTATTTTCTAAACATAACGTCCCAGTGGCTTTTAAACCCCAAAATACATTACGGCAAAGACTGGTTCATCCCAAAGATCCAGTCCCCCGGCACAAACAGAGTAATATTGTGTATGCTGTTCAGTGTCAGGAGGGCTGTGATCAGTCTTACATCGGGGAAACAAAACAGCCACTGGCCAAAAGGATGGCCCAGCACAGAAGATCAACATCATCAGGCCAGGACTTTGCGGTCTACACTCATCTCCAGGCTAGCGGTCACTCTTTCAGGGATGAAGATGTTCACATCCTGGACAGAGAGGAACGATGGTTTGAGAGAGGAGTAAAGGAGGCCATCTTTGTGAAAAGAAATCGTCCATCATTAAACAGGGGTGGAGGCCTCCGGGTTCAACTGTCCCCCTCTTACAATGCTGTGATTGCTAGTATCACTCAGCCCTCTGTGAACAGTAAACAGCCATCAGTGTGCTAATGATGCATTGTTAGGCTGATGGTCCTTCTTGAGCATGTGATCAGCTGGTTTTGGTTGTCAGCAGCAAAACTGGTTGATCCACTCTGAGACGGTGCTATTTAAGAGACTGAGCTGAATACAGCTCCTCAGACTGAGGAAGTTTCTCGGATGAGAGACGAAACGTTTCTACATTTTTTTCTTGATTTGCTTTGTTTTTTTTTTGTTTTTTTTGAATGTCCAGAGGACCAGATTTAACTTTTTTAGATTTTTCTACCTGGATTATTGAGCATGCATCAGGATATTAACACCGCTAGGTTTCCAGATCGCTGAACAGCACCTAAACTCCTCTCATTCACACTCAAACATTCATACATAGATGCCTTTTTGTCCCTGCCAACACGAGTCTCACTTTTTATTAAAAAGATCTTGACTCATCCAGAGGGAGAGTGCTAAAAACGCCCGCCTTCCTGTTTAAATGAGAATTCTCTTTTCACTTTTTACTTTCAGTTTTAAAATTCTATTTTTCCCAGCCAACGCGAGTCTGGTTCTGTTAAGAACCGTGACTCATTCAGAGAGAGGGCGCTAAAATACTTTCTCCTTCGTAAAACAAGAATTATTTTGTTTTACTTTTTTACTTTACGTTTAAAAACCTTTATTGTCCCTGCCAACTCAAGTCTGGCTTTATTAAAGACAATGACTCATCCAGAGGAAAAATTCTAAAACATTCCCTCCTTCCTAAAACAAGATTTGTTGAAAAACATTTTGTTTTTACTCACTCCGTCTTTGTGGTTCGGTGCAGGCTCGGATTCCGTCAATCTGCCACTGATGGACAAAGGCAGACCTTTAATCACTGACCCAGCGAGGAACGACACCTCCTGGGGCTTTCCTTTCAGGTCGCTAGATCGACCCGCCATGCACGGTCTCAGTGCATCCCTCCTCAGCCCAATCAGCGAACAGATATGTTGGAAATCCGGGTCACGGCGCCAAGAAATCTTAGGTATTCTCGTACCTAGAAAAAAAAGAACCATACAGGATAACAGAGTCAGATTTTCAACCAAGCTTTTCGCAAAAAGGGAAATCCACAGTCACAACCTCTAAAGCTGCTCACTGTGAACTTCAAAGGATTTCTGCATCTGCTCTTCTTTTTATTGTTTACACAGGAAGAAGTGAAAACTGGACATCTTGATTAGGCAGATTACACAAAAAGTGCAAGGTGATCTTAGAACATTTTGATTGAACGCTTACTGTAACGAGTTTCTGATACCATTTGTATCAGTTAAAGTTAAGAGAAACAATGACAGTGTGAGATTGATGAAATATGAGTTGATACGTATAAACCTTGACATTTCTGGTTTTACAAAAGAAAAAAACAGCTTGTGTAATTAAAGAAAATTCCTATCATCTTGGACGTGGACTGTTTTTCCAGAATCTTCTTTGTTTTGTATGCACAGAAGTGCAGAAATCATGAAACAGTTTAAAATGATAACATAATAATAACCCTTACAGGAACTAAAAAGAATAACGTTTTATTTTCTTTTGTAAGACCAACCACTCCATAATTCAAGATTTTTACTTGGTCTTTTATTTCTAAAATTTCTTTAGCATTAGCATTTTATGGCATTTATAAACTTTATATAAGCCTGATTTATTAAAAGCAGTGAATCTGTAAAATTGAAACATTTCAGAGAAAATAACTGCATTTCATTCCTTTCATTTCTCTTCTGTACATTTCCTTTTCATACTTGTAATAAAAATATAATTTACTTTTGATCACATTTCTTGCTTTTCATTCACTTTTTTTCTTGTTGGTGGGGCTGGATTGGAATCCTGCTGATGGGACTTTTACAGATGATGTCAGCCTGCAGTAACGGCAACATGGATGTTGTAAGGTGAAAAGCTTCAGGCTGCTCGCTGTTTTATTTTGGAACATAAATCGAAATTGCATCATGATTCTAAGAATCCCTCCAGACTCTATGGGAAGGTAGTTTAATGGAGTTTTGGTGCTTGGCAGAACTGTGTGTTAGATGAATGATGTGTTTGGATATCTCTTTTTCCTCTCATCATGAAGAACAAGGAGAAAAATGTTGACTGAACAGCTGCTCACTGAATGAGCACTGAATAGTCCAAAGGACCAATTAGGCACTTCGGCATTTTCCACAAGAAATCAGCTATGTGGAGGTGTAAAACCTCTCTGTTGCTGTCTGCTGGTTTGAACTGGTAAAATATAAAAACAGAAAAATCTGAGTTTTTGAAGTGTACATCAATGATTCTGTACAAGACCAAAAAAATTACAATTTATTTATTTCCAGTCACTTCTGATGGAGGCAAAACTAAGACAGGAAATACAACAAGATGAGGAATAATTCGAAGTAAAAACTAATCAGACTTCTGTTTGTTCCACAAACACTGATAAAAAGGAAGCTCTCTATGACTGGGATGTTTTTCTCAGAGCTACACAAAAGAAAAAAAGGTTCTTAAAGCTTGAATAAACAGCATAATAAATTAAAATAGCTTTTTCTAAAATGTGGCTGCACAGTTTGTTGGTTGAGAACTCTCATATTTCAGTAAGACTGCAACTACAGTTTGCTTATTTTCTTGCAATTTTGAGTTGCCCACTTATTTCCAATAGTTGCACCCAAATAAAATATTGTTTTTAGTCGATTCTTAACAGAAATGATGAGGAACATCTTTCTTACTTAAAATAATTACAACTTGACAAACTACCTTATAGCTGGTATAATTCTGATATAAATCTGTAACCAAGTTTTTAGTTCCAAAGGAGCACATCACTTTGTGTGCACCTTATTTCAGGTTCTAAAGCCACCCTCAGATGACCTTCAGCTTGTCTCATCAGCTGCATCTTTGTGCTTCACTGAGGGTCTCATGAATCACCAAACTCTGAGGAACACAAGGATGAGAAGGAAATGCGTTGTGGAAAATGATGAAGGTGAAATCTGACAGGCAGGAATAATTCACCACAGAATAACAAGCTATAAAACATCTCAATGACACTGTGTTGCACTTTAATGAGAAGAGTTTGATATGTGGGGATGTGAGAATAGCTTCAGACTTCCATATCACAAAAATGAATCAATAAACTGCAAAGCCTGTATAATAACCTAGAGCTAGCAGTTTAACATATCAAGACAAACAAAAAGTGTTTAGGTTTATGTGTAAACCAAAAGTCTGCTTATTAACTATTAAAATAAAGTGACATACTCGTGTAAAATTGTTTAATTTGTATTTTGTTTGAGTCCACAATATATGATTTTTTTTAGAAATCAATTCTGTTTTAAATCAAATGTGCATCTTACTCAAAGGAAAAAAAAAACATTTGACTGAGCTCTAAGTTTAAAACATATGCTTGTCTTGTTAACAATGGCCTTTTTATATTTCAGTCAATTTGTGACAGCATGCAGGATGTTATCCACAGTTTTTATCCACATCAAAACCATGCAAGTTACATCTGCTATGTCGTAGCATGACAGCTCTGTAAATCTACTCATAAAAATGGTTGCAAGGAAGCTGACAGAATGAGTGAGACATAGCTTTTAACATCATAGATTCACCACAGACTTTCCTGCCTATTTCTTTCTGGGCCACTATTCAACTGCCCATTTATTGCTCATTATTGATTCTGAGATGAGGACTGTGTGGTTTGTATTGCTGTGGTTTCTGATGGGAGGGTCCTGTTTCGATCTTTTGGTTTTCTTAGGTTAGTATCTGTACTCCTAATTTCTTGTAACAAGTCATCTACTTTGTCATTTCATAATAAATATACAATGAAACAAAACATCTTGTCAAATGGTGGTTGTATTTCTGGAGCTTCAGCAGTCTTTTCACCAGAGGAATAAAGCTGGTGCATATCTGGTTTCTGTTAAAATGGAATGTTGTCTTTCTGATGGCAGTTTGTGAGTGGTGTGATAAGGGTCTTTCACTACACTTTTTCTTTCTCCAATGAGGGCAGTGAGAATTCATGGCACACTTAGCCATTATTACCACATGTGGCGTCTTGCTTTTAGCAACACTGCTGTTGTCACAAGAAATGATGCAGCTGGTCAGGATGCTCTCAACTGTACCACAGTTAATGGTGGAGATGGTGATTGTTGAAAGATTGTCAGCAGCACCCTTTTGTGTTCCACCTCATCTCTGCAAGATGTTTCATCATCATTGCTGATGACCCTTACCACTGTTGTATTATCAGTCATGTGTCAGCAGAGGTAAAAATGAAGGACTGAGTACATATCCCTGAAGGACATATTTGCTTTGTATGATCGAATTTCAATGCTAACATGAACTGTTGGCTATATTTCTGACAGGAAATTCAAAACCTTTTTACAGTGTAAGGTATTCCGTCCAAGCAGAGAGAGTTTTACAATATTCTGTTATGGCCTGATCACGAGAAAGGATGTTCTTCTTCTTCAAATGGGATAAGACTGCACACAGTGCACATGTTTATGTTCTAAAATGGTTTAAATCACACTTATCTGATATATTCCAGTTTGTCTATGCTTAAAATGGATTTTCTTCCGAGACCAGAGTCAGCCATGAAGTTTATCAGGGTTCAGTGCTTAGACCAATACTCTTTACATTATGCATGAAAAGTTATTACATAGAATGCGATAAATTTTCATTGTTATGCTGGCAATATTCAGTCATTTATCAATGTAACCTGATGATTCCAATAAGTTATTTAAATTACAAACTTGTCATAGGGGCATAACAACTTGAATAACTCAAACTTTGAAGTGTTTCACTTCATCTGAATGGTGATAATTTGGTCTCCAGTTCTTATGTAAAGAACTTTGGTGTTACTTTTTTCAGGATATTCTCAAAGTGCTTGCACCTATGTTTATCTAGTCTTAGTCTAGTCTGTGCCTCTGTGCCTTTGTTTCTTGCTCATCTGTCTTCAATCAGTTTGAACCCATTTCACTCCCATTTTTAAACAAAGTTGTTGGTCATTTGAAACCCTCAAGTTCCCCTGCTGATCCCATCCCTGCCTCATTTTTTTTAAACAAGTTTTACCCACAATTGGACCCACTGTTGTTATTATTATAAATACCGGTAGTAGTATTGCTACAAGAGTGGTACCCAATGTTTTTAAACATGCATTAGTTAATCCATTCATTAAGAAACATGGACTTGACCCTTCAACTTGCTCAAATTTCAGACCAATCTTGAAACTTCCCTTTCCGTCTTAAATCCTGGAGAAAATAGTTTTTATTCAATGAAATGAGTTTTTGAATGAGAAAAGAATTTTCAAGATTTTTCAGTCTGGTTTTAAATAACTTTGCAGCACTGAAACAGCACTAATAAGGGTTTGTAATGATATTCTGGTATCAAATTATTCTGGTCAATTAGTGGGACTTGTACTCCTGGACCTTACTGCTGCTTTTGTTACTGTTGAATACATTATCCTTATATTACAGCTGGAACACTGGGTTGGGATTACAGGTGATGCATTAGAATGGATCGTTCATACCTGCGTAACAGGAGTTTTTGTGTCAAGATTGGTAAGAGTTGGTCCCACAGGGCTCGATTCTTGGACCATTTTTGTTCTCATTCTATTGACTTTCACGGGGGTCCATACTGAGGAAACATGGTTTTTCATGCCATTGTTATGCTGATGATTGTCAGATTTACCTGCCTTTGAAAAAAGCAAGTGCTTGCTCCATTCACTCTCTCGTAAAATGTCTGGATGACATTAAGGAATGGGCTGGTTTCTCAAGGTCGGGGCTGGGTCAAACAAAGTCAGACACTAAGACCATCCTGTGATTTTTCCTGATGGCTTAAGATATGGCTGAAGGGAGTCAAAGTTGACAGGATCAAAGGTAACGGTTGAGCAAGGGCTAAAGACAATGACTAAAGTCTTCTGATTGTTAAAACTTTAAAAAAAATAAGCCACCCATGCCATACCAAAGAGACCATATTATCACAAGCAGAACTAGTTTGTTCCACTTTGCAGTAAACTGTTGGGGGAAGAATCAGTTTTGTTGTGTGTTTCTTGACTGATGAAGCCTTCCGGATCGAAAGCGAAACGTTTCAGCACAAAAAACCACAAAAGAACCTGTTCAGATGACCTGACTGAAAAATGTTGGACTTTATGCCTGAATCATTGAGCATGGACTTTGTTGTTTTCAACCAGTTTGACAAGATAGTCAACAAGAAGAGGGCCGACAATGGAGGAGGGCACATACCAAAGAGACCATCTTATCAGAAGCAGAACTGGTTTGTTCCACTTTGGAGTAAGCTGTTGGGGGAAGAATCAGTTATGTTGTGTGTTTCCTTGACTGATGAAGCCTTCAGGATGGAAAGCGAATCGATTCAGCAC
Organism: Nematolebias whitei; assembly: GCF_014905685.2. Lineage (NCBI taxonomy): Eukaryota > Metazoa > Chordata > Actinopteri > Cyprinodontiformes > Rivulidae > Nematolebias > Nematolebias whitei. Next base: position 7,554,898 of record NC_056515.1, read on the forward strand.
AAAAATAAAATCCAGGTGACCTGACTGAAAAATGTTGGATGGTATACCTGGATTATTGAGCATGGACTTTGTTGTTTTCAACCAATTTGACAAGACTGTCAACAAGGAAGAGGGTCGGCAATGGAGTAGGGGACGTACCAAAGAGACCATCTTATCACAAGCAGAACTGGATTGTTCCACTTTGGAGTAAGCTGTTGGGGGAAGATCCAGTTTTGTTGTGTGTTTCCTTGACTGTAGAAATTTTCCGTTTCAAAGGCGAAACGTTTCAGCACAAAAAAAGAAACTGTCCAGATGACCAGACTGAAAAATGTTGGATTGTACACCTGGATTATTGACCATGGACTTTGAGGTTTTCAACCAGTTTGACAAGATGAAAGGAAGGAAGAGGGCTGGGAATGGAGGAGGGTGGTTTAGCAAAGAGACCATCTTATCACAAGCAGAACTGGGTTGTTCCTCTTTGGAGTAAGCTGTTGGGGGAATAATCAGTTTTGTTGTGTGTTTCCTTGACTGATGAAGCCTTCCGGATCGAACACAAATCGATTCAGCACAAAAAAAATAATCCAGATTACCTGATTGAAAAATGTTGGATGGTATACCTGGATTATTGAGCATGGACTTTGAGGTTTTCAACCACTTTGACAAGATCTCAACAAGGAAGAGGGCTGGGAATGGAGGAGGGGGTGTACCAAAGAGACAATCTTATCACAAGCAGAACTGGTTTGTTCAACTTCAGAGTAAACTTTGGGGGAAGAATCAGTTTTGTTGTTTGTTTCCTTGACTGATGAAATCTTCCGGATCGAAGGCGGAACGTATCATGACAAAAAAAAAAAATGGCCAGATAAGCTGACTGAAAAATGTTGGATTGTATACCTGGATAATTGAGCATGGACTTTGTTATTTTCAACCAGTTTGACAAGACTGTCAATAAGGAAGAGGGCTGGCAATAGAGGAGGGGCATACCAAAGAGACCATCTTATCACAAGCAGAACTGCTTTGTTCCACTTCGGAGTAAACTTTGGGAGAAGAATCAGTTTTGTTGTTTGTTTCCTTGACTGATGAAATCTTCCAGATCGAAGGCGGAAAGTATCATGACAAAAAAAAAAACGGCCAGATGAGCTGACTGAAAAATTTTGGATTGTATAACTGGATAATTGATCATGGGCTTTGAGGTTTTCAACCATTTTGACAAGACTGTCAGCAAGGAGGACGGCCGGCAAAGGATGAGGGGGTGTACCAAAGAGACCATCTTTTCACAAGCAGAACTGGTTTGTTCCACTTTGGAGTAAGATGTTGGGGGAAGAATCAGTTTTGTTTTGTGTTTCCTTGACTGTTGAAGCCTTTCGGATCGAATGTGAAACGTTTTAGCAAGATAAAAAAACTGCCCAGATGACATGACTGAAAAATGTTTGATTGTATACCTGGATATTTGAGCATGGACTTTGTTGTTTTCAAGCAGTTTGACAAGACTGTCACCAAGAAAGAGGGTCGCAATGGAGGAGGTGGCGTAGCAAAGAGACCATCTTATCACAAGCAGAACTGGTTTGTTCCAATTTAGAGGAAGCTGTTAGGGTATGAATCAGTTATGTTGTATGTTTCATTGACTGATGAAACCTTACGGAAAAAAGGCAATTTTTTTCTTCACAAAAAAAAGAAACTGTTCAGATGACCTGACTTAAAAACAATGGATTGTATACCTGTATTATTGAGCATGGATTTTGTTGTTTTCAACCAGTTTGACAAGACTG
>NC_056515.1:7556652-7564465 GCF_014905685.2 Nematolebias whitei
GGCAATGGAGAGCGTGGCGTACCAAAGAGACCATCTTATCACAAGCATAACTGGATTGTTCCACTTTAGAGTAAGCTGTTGTGGGAAGAATCAGTTTTGTTGTGTGTTTCCTTGACTGATGAAGCCTTGCGGATCCAAGGCAATCGTTTCAATTCTATTCATGTCAATTTAATTCAATTCAGAAATACTTTATTAATCCCAGAGGGAAATTAAATGTTGTTGTAACTCACCATCCTGGTTTCATTAAAGTGTTGTTATAGATGCTGATGGCTGTGGGCAGGAAGGATCTCTTGGAGCGGTCTGTCCTACAACAGATCTGAATAAGCCTCTAACTGAAGACACTTTGTGTCTTCATCAGACGGCAGTCTGATGAAGGGGATGCTGAGGGTTGTCTATAATGTTCTTCATTTTGTGAAGAATCCTTCTTTGAACAATCATCTCCAAAGGTTCTAGAGGAATCCCCAGAACTGAGCCAGCCTTCTTTATGAGCTTGTTGATCTTTTTTAAGTCACTTGCTCTGGTGCTGCTACCCCAGCAGATGATGGCAGAAGAGATGGCACTCTCTACAACAGACTTATAGAAGATATGCAGCATTTTGCTGCAAACGTTGAAGGACTTCAGCTTCCTCAAGAAGTACAGTCTGCTCTGTCCCTTCTTGTACATGACTTCACTGTTGCATTTCCAGTCCAGTCTATTGTCCATGTGAACTCCAAGTTATTTATACTTCTCCATCACCTCCACTTCTTCTCCAATGATGAAAATAGGGTTGGATCTGTTCCTGATTCTTCTGAAATCTACAATCAGCTCCTTTGTTTTGTTCACATTCAAGATGAGATGATTGTTTCTACACCATGCCACAAAGCGGTCCACCAGTTCCTTGTACTCAGCTTCTTGTCCATCTCTGATACACCCGACTACTGCAGAGTCATCCGAATATTTCTGCAGATGACAGGAGTCTGTTTTGTACTGGAAATCTGAGGTGTACAGAGTGAAAAGGAATGGTGAGAGTACAGTCCCCTGTGGTGCTCCTGAGCTACTGACCACCTGGTCAGACACACAACCCTTCAGTCTCACAAACTGTGGTCTGTCTGTCAGGTAGTCTTTGATCCAGGCCATTGTGGAGGCCTCCACCTTTGTCTTCTGAAGTTTCTGACAAAGCAAATCAGGCTGGATTGTGTTAAATGCAATGGAGAAATCAAAGAACATGACTCTCACAGTGCTGTCTGCCTTTTCTAGATGACAGTGAGTTTGCTGAAGCAGGTGTATGATGGCATCTTCAACTCCAAGTCCACGCTGATAAGCAAACTGCAGTGGGTCCTGATATGTGCTTGTTTGTCTAGTCAGGTGGGTCAGCAGAAGTCTGTCTAGGACCTTCATGATGTGGGATGTCAGGGCAACAGGTCTATAGTCATTGAGGACTGATGGGTGCATTTCAGCACCAAAAAAGAAACTGTCCAGATTACCTGACTGAAAAATGTTGGATTGTATACCTGGATAATTGAGCATGGACTTTGTTGTCTTCAACCAGTTTGACAAGACTGTCAACAAGGAAGAGGGCCAGAAATGGAGGAGGTGGCGTACCAACGAGACCATCTTATCACAAGCAGAACTGGTTTGTTCCACTTTGGAGTAATCTGTTGTGGGGAATAATCAGTTTTGTTTTGTGTTTCCTTGACTAATGAAGTCTTCTGGATCAAAGGCAAATCGTTTAATCACGAAAAAAAAAGAAAATGTCCTGATGAACTGACTGAAAAAGGTAAGATTTTATACCTGGATTATTGAGCATGGACTTTTAGGTTTTCAACCAGTTTGACAAGACTGTCAACAAGGAAGAGAGCCAGCAATGGATGAGGGGGTGTATCAAAGAGACCATCTTATCACAAGCAGAACTGGTTTGTTCCACTTCGGAGTAATTTTTCGGGGAAGAATCAGGTTTTTTTGTGTTGCCTTGTCTGATGAAGCCTTCTGGTTCAACGGCAAATTATTAAGCATACAAAAAAAAACTGTCCAGATGACCTGACTGAAAAAGGAAGGATTGTATACATGGATTATTGAGCATGGAATTTGTTGTTTTCAAACAGTTTGACAAGACTGTCAACAAGGAAGAGGGCCGGCAATGGAGGATGGGACGTACCAAAGAGACCTTCTTATCACAAGCAGAACAGGTTTGTTCCATTTTGGAGTAAGCTGTTGGGGGAAGAATCAGTTTTGTTGTGTGTTTCCTTGACTGATGAAATATTCTGTTACGAAGGCGAAACGTTTCAGCACAAAAAATAAACTGTCCAGATGACCAGACTAAAAAATGTTGGATTGTATACCTGGATTATTGAGCATTTGCTTTTTGTGTTTTCAACCATTTTGACAAAACTGTCAACAAGGAAGAGGGCCGGCAATGGATCAGGGGGTGTACCAAAGAGACCATCTTATCACAAGCAGAACAGGTTTGTTCCACTTTGGAGTAAGCTGTTGGGGGAAGAATCAGTTTTGTTGTGTTTCCTTGACTGATGAATCCTTTCAAATCGAAGGTGAAAAGTTTCAGAACAATAAAAAAACTGTCCAGATAAAAATGTTGGATTGTATACCTGGATTATTGAGCATGGACTTTGAGTTTTTCAACCATTTTGACAAGATGTCAACAAGGAAGACTGCCAGGAATGTAGGAGGGGGTGTACCAAAGAGTCCATCTTATCACAAGCAGAACTGGTTAGTTCCACTTCAGAATAATCTTTCGGGGAAGTATCACTTTTGTTGTGTGTTTCCTTGGCTGATGAAATCTTCCGGAACGAAGGCGAAACGTTTCAGCACAAACAAATAAACTTTCCAGATGACCTGACTGAAAAATGTTGGATTGTAAACCTGTAATGTTGAGCATAGACTTTGTTATTTTCAAAAAGTTTGAAAAGACGATGGCCGGCGATGGAGGAGGGGGCATACAAAAGAGACCATCTTATCACAAGCAGAACAGGTTTGTTCCACTTTGGAGTAAGCTGTTGGAAGAATCTGTTTTGTGTTTGTGTGTCCTTGTCTGATGAATCCTTCCGGATTGAAGGCTATACATTTCAGCACCAAAAAAGAACCTGTCCAGATGACCTGACTGAAAAATGTTGGATTGTATACCTGGATTATTGAGCATGGATTTTGTTGTTTTCAGCCAGTATGACAAGACCGTCAACAAGGAAGAGGGCTGTAAATGCAGGAGGGGGTGTACCAAAGAGACCATCTTATCACAAGCAGAACTGGTTTGTTCCACTTTAATCTGTTGGGGGAAGAATCAGTTTTGTTGTGTTTCCTTGACTGATGAAATCTTCCAGATCCAAGGCAAAACTTTTCAGCACAAAAAAAGAAAATGTTCAGATGACCTTATTGAAAAATGTTGGATTGTATACCTGTAATATTGAGCATGGACATTGTTGTTTTCAACCAGTTTTACAAGACTGTCAACAATGAAGAGGGCCAGCAATGGAATAGGGGACGTACCAAAGAGACCATCTTATCACAAGCAGAACTGGTTTGTTCCACTTTGGAATAAGCTTCTTTGGGGAAGAATCAGATTTGTTGTGTGTTTCTTTGACAGATGAAATCTTCCAGATTCAAGGCAAAACGTTTCAGCACAAAAAAAGAAACTGTTCAGATAAACTGACTGAAAAATGTTGGATTGTATACCTGTAATATTGAACATTGACTTTGTTTTTTTCAAATAGTTTGACAAGACTGTCAAAAAGGACGATGGCCGGAAATGGAGGGGGGGGGCGGGGGGCGTACCAAAGAGACAAACTTATCACAAGCAGAACTGGTATCTTCCACTTTAGAGAAAGCTGTTGGGGGAAGAATCAGTTATATTTTGTGTTTACTTGACTGATGAAGGCTTCCGGATCCAAGGCATATCGTTTCAGCACCAAAAAAGAAACTTTCCGGATGACCTGACTGAAAAATGTTTGATTGTATACCTGGATAATTGAGCATGGACTTTGTTGTTTTCAATCAGTTTGACAAGTCTGTCAACAAGGAAGAGTGCCAGAAATGGAATAGGTGGCATACCAAAGAGAACATCTTATCACAAGCAGAACTGGTTTTTTAGATGTTGGAGAAATTTGTTGGCGGAAGAATCAGTTAGGTTGTGTGTTTCCTCGACTGATGAAGCCTTCCGGATCGAAGACAAAACTTTTCAGCACAAAAAAAGAAACTGTCCAGATGACATGACTGAAAAATGGTGGATTGTATACCTGGATTATTGAGCATGGACTTTGTTGTTTTCAACCAGTTTGACAAGACTGTCAACAAGGAAGAGAGCTTGAGATGGAGGAGGTGGCATACCAAAGATACCATCTTGTAACAAGCAGAACTGGTTTGTTCCACTTTGGAGAAAGCTGTTGGGGAAAAAATAAGTTTTGTTGTGTGTTTCCTTGCCTTTTGAAGCCTTCCGGATCTAAGGCGAATTGTTTCATCACCAAAAAAGAAACTGTCCAGGTGATCTGACTGAAAAATGTTGGATTGTATACCGAAAAGTTGAGCATGGACTTTGTTGTTTTCAACCTGTTTGACAATTCTGTCAACAAGGAAGAGGGCCAGAAATGTAAGCGGTGGCATACCAAAGACACCATCTTATCACAAGCAGAACTGGTTTGTTCCAATTTGGAGTAAGCTGTTGAGGGAAGAATCAAGTTTGTTGTGTGTTTCCTTGACTAACGAGGGCTTCTGGATCAAAGGCAAAACTTTTCAGCACAAAAAAAGAAACTGTCCAGGTGATCTGACTGAAAAATGTTGGATTGTATACCGAAAAGTTGAGCATGGACTTTGTTGTTTTCAATCAGATTGAAAAGATTGTCAACAAGGAAGAGGGCAAGCAATGGAGGAGGGGTTGTACCAAAGAGAACATCTTATCACAAGCAGAACGTTTTTTTTAGATATTGGAGTAATGTTTTGTAGGAAGAATCAGTTAGGTTGTGTGTTTCCTCGACTGATGAAGCCTTCCGGATCGAAGGCAAAACTTTTCAGCACAAAAAAAGAAACTGTCCAGATGACCTGAATAAAAAATGTTAGATTGTAAACCTGTAATATTGAGCATGGACTTTATTCATTACTATTTTCAACCAATTTGACAAGATTGTAAACAAGGACGATGGCCGGCGATGGAGGAGGGGGCATACAAAAGAGACCATCTTGTCACAAGCAGAACAGGTTTGTTCCACTTTGGAGTAAGCTGTTGGGAGACGAATGAGTTTTGTTATGTCCAAAAAAGTTCAATCTGGTCCTATGGACATTCAAATAAACAAAACAAAGCAAAAAGATATAGAAATTTTTCATCTCTCATTCAAGAAACTTCCCCAGTCTGAGGTGCTGTATTCAGCTCAGTCTCTTAAATAGTACCTTCTCATAGTGGATCAACCAGTTTGTTGCTGACAACCAAAACCAGCTGCTCACATGGTCAAGAAGGACCATCAGCCTAACAATGGATCATTAGCACACTGAAGGATGTGTACTATTCACAGGGGGTTGAGTGATACTAGCAATAACAGCAGTGTAAGAGGGGGACAGTTGAACCCGGAGGCCTCCACCCCTGTTTAATGATGGACGATTTATTTTTACAAAGATGGCCTCCTTTACTCCTCTCTCAAACCACCATTCCTCTCTGTCCAGGATGTGAAGATCTTCATCCCTGAAAGAGTGACCGCTGGCCTGGAGATGAGTGTAGACCGCAGAATCCTTGCCTGATGATGTTGATCTTCTGTGCTGGCCAGTGGCAGTTTAGTTTCCCCAATGTAAGACTGATCACAGCCCTCCTGACACTGAACAGCATACACAATATTACTCTGTTTGTGCCGGGGGACTGGATCTTTGGGATTAACCAGTCTTTGCCGTAATGTATTTTGGGGTTTAAAAGCCACTGGGACGTTATGTTTAGAAAATAAACGTCTCAGTTTCTCTGATACTCCCTCAACATATGGAATGACCACTGGTCTGGGTTCCTCCTTTTCACCTGATGGCTGACTGGAGTCCAGTTTGGGTTTCTTCTCTGCTTTCAGGAAGGCCCAGTTAGGATATTGTAGTGAGTCACGTGAGGTACGTGTCACTTGTAGTATGACAATATATCCCCGTTTATATGCATACTATATTCACGAGTTCTTCATTTTTCTGACTGTATAATGCCGTGCATTGAATTTAACAGAAATGCGAACGAGAGACGTTATTACCTTTGACCCATCAAATGAATGGAATCATTTATTTTCAGAATCAAAGTTTAACATCAAACATTTACATTAATTTGGCAAAATATGAAAATAATAACAGACAGTTTCACAGAAAATGAACTTCAAATCACTCGGCGGTGATTTGAGGACTTTGCTTCAGATATTTCTAAAATATCTGTACTGATTTTGTGAGAGAGAAGAGTTTAAGATGAAAGGAGATTATCTTACAGAGAACTATGTGAGGGAATTTAATCTGTTTGACCAGAAGTTGCACGCTCCGTCAGATCCTCAGCCCGTCCACGGTACACTTTAGTCGAAGAAGAAGTCTTTACCTGGTTTGACGATAGATCAGCTCAGTAAGCATCCTTCAGACCGTTTCCAGCGCCTCCGTTGAGAACAGCTAAAATCCTCGGAGAGTCGTGCGTGGTTAGTTCAAAACAGAATTATAATCCCAACACGTCTCTGGATCCTCGGCACTCCAAACTCTTCATAACTCTAGTTCTCTTCTGAACTCCTTCAGAACTTTTCCATTCTCCATGGAATCTTTTTCATTCTCTTTCTCTGTTGGACTCTCACTCTTCCATGAACTCTCAATCTAACATCAACTGGGAAGTTGCCACATTTTATTTGGGTCGACTTCCTGTTCAATTTAGAGCTTTCTGATTCGTGGATGTACCAGAAAGAGGTGTGTTTTCGTGACGTAAGTTGTTATCAAAATCAAGGTCAGGGAATGAATCTGTTTTCACATACAGAAAAGATTATTGCAGAAGCAGCAGACTTCGTGGAGTCATTTACTCTGATATCTTCTCAAATAGTTAAACATGACATTTCTTCTTCAGTAAACATTTTAGTTGACCGAAAACCAACCTTTCACATACTTACGACAGCTTGCTCATTTCAGACAGAAAATCACGAAATGCATATTCAGGTGATTTCTTCTTGGAATGAGGAATAAAAATCATTACTTACTGTTTATGTAAAATAAAAATGAGTAGTTCTTTTCAACCTGTAAAGCATTGAGTGAACTAACACAATTTGATTATTAAAACATTTGTAAAACAGTAATGATTATAGAGGATTGTCTTTTCTGCTTGATTAATTCAATAAAGAAAGTCATCAGATGGTTCAGACTTATTCAGATCAATGAAAATAACAGTCTCTGTCCATCTGGTAGATTTGAGGTCATCTGGTTCACTACAGTCCCCCCTTTGGAAATCATCACCTGTCCATGGGGATGAATTCCAACCGTGAACTTAGACTTTCAAATGTCCTTGAGCTTGATGTAATCCAGCGAGGAAGACCAAAGTCAGAAGTAATCCAGCAAGGAAGACCAAAGTCAGAAGTAATCCAGCAAGGAAACAAAGTCAAGGTAATTCCACAATGTTCTTGGTATTCCATTGTGTTGATTATAATCCCATATCGTCTCGATAATTCCATTGTAGCGATGCTTTAACCCCTTGGAAACAGAGTCTGTAATCCATTGGAAAAAGTCATATAATCCACAACGGTAAATCCACAGCGATTGGAAGTGTTGATTAATCAGCATACAGAGGGGTACCCTTGGGTTGAACTGAAGAAGCGGCCACTGGATGAAGAGTGGAGACCAACGTCAGGATTGCAGGTCG
>NC_056515.1:7564565-7566198 GCF_014905685.2 Nematolebias whitei
ATTGTGTTGATTATAATCCCATATCGTCTCGATAATTCCATTGTAGCAATGCTTTAACCCCTTGGAAACAGAGTCTGTAATCCATTGGAAAAAGTCATATAATCCACAACGGTAAATCCACAGCGATTGGAAGTGTTGATTAATCAGCATACAGAGGGGTACCCTTGGATTGAACTGAAGAAGCGGCCACTGGATGAAGAGTTGAGACCAACGTCAGGATTGCAGGTCGCCTCCAGCGAAGGTTGTCTCCAGCGACGTCCAGCCTGTGCCGTTCTGGTTCAATGTGTCATGCAATTATGTGGTTTAAGGTGGGCTTATGAAGGGGATTTTACATAAGGCCTTAAACTATATGCATCTGGTGTGTAAGCTATTATGGTTGGGAACAGCTACAACTACCAGTTAAGGGGTGGAGAATGCTGAAAAGGGGTACTACAGGGGTTTATGCCTATAGAAAAGTGTTCCAAACTATTTTTCCATTTCTAACTTGGTTTAAGTTAGCTTTACATGGTAAAATATAGTTTGGTGTAATTGTCTGTTGTCTTTTAGACGAACGACTTGAGATTGGGTGTTTGGTTTTCCCATAAATGTTTTGGAAGTCTATGGCGAGACTTATCAAAAAGAATTAGCTATCCCCCCGAATAGGATTGTTCGAGTAGGTTCGGCTTAAGCGTTGTGAGATCAATGTAGATTATGGTACTCAAGGTAGCAATAATATACATTGACTCCGCAAAGATTGCAATTTAGTGAATGAACTGCATGTTGGCATGGTTAAAGGCTTCTTAGTCTCTAACTTACTACACAACAAAATTCATTCTTACCTCAGAAACAACCAAAATCAACTAAACAACGTTCCAACACCGACAAGAGTAGTGACTAAGCATCTAGAAACATCGTTTCACTGCTTCTCCTCACCCTGGTTGCCAGATTTCAGTCACGCTGTCCCGTTTTATCAAGGGTAGGTCCTGTGAGTTTAAACTATGGTTAAGTTTATTATCCATTAGTTATCTTCTGCTTGGATGACCCTTGTTCCCACGAGGTCTGATTTTGTGATGTCTTTGTCTCCTAAGGAGTTATTGCACGCCTTGTGTAATTTAACCTGGTTACGGTGTACCCATTTAACAGTTGGCTCTTTTTGGCCTTTACTGATTTTTATCTGGTAGATAATTGGAGACACTTTGTCGATTATCAGATGGGGTCCAGTCCATCTGGGCATCAGCTTACGGGCGAGAGTTCCGGTCCCGGACTCTACTCTCCCAGTTTTGGGTGCAAACGTGTAGTACCAGACCCTGTCTCCCACTTGGAGTTCCTCGTAAGAGGCCTTTTGGTCGTAGTACGCTTTGCGTCCTTCAGCTGATTTTTCCAGGTTTTTCTGTGCGAAAGCAAAAGTGTTCTTAAGGTGTCTTTCCAAGTCTTTCATGTATTGTTGTGTGGTGTAGGCTGTTGCCATGGCAGCATCGCCTGGTTGGTACAACAGGTGCAGAGGGAGAGTCATTTGTCGACCTGTCATCATCTCGAAAGGAGCGATGCCAGTCGATGTGTGTGGAGTGGCCCTTATGGCCATGAGGACCAGAGGGAGTTTCACGTCCCAGTCCTTGTGGTTTGCGGCTACGTATTTTTTCAAAATACTCACCAC
>NC_056515.1:7566298-7574680 GCF_014905685.2 Nematolebias whitei
GCTTCCAGCCAGTCTTGTGTTTATGCCAAGAAATACTTACCTTGTTTGTGTGTGCCTACAGTCATCTCGTTTCGACTCTCCTCGCTCTGGATTCCCGTTTTTGTGCCTTGCCCTCCTGCTACGTGCCTGACCTGCCTCTCCTCTGGGACTCTGTTGGATTTCTTCAGAACACCTCATGTACCATCTCCTCCATCTGTAAGACCAAACAAACAAATTGAATATTATATATGAGACAACTCCTTGGCCTACCCCTTCCTGACATTCCACTTCCTCCTTCAGGGATTCCAGAGGAACCACCTTGTATAATTGTAAATACCACTGTAAATAATAAACACTGTCACTTCTTATTACTTTGCTTTGTGTCGTTACGGGTCTCGTTACGAACTGGGTTGTCCTAAAACATAACAGAATGCTCCAGCCAAACAAGACCCAGAACGAGACCAGGAGCGAACAAGCCTCCTCTTCACAGACGGAGAGAATAGAACAATTAGAGGAAATGTTGAAACAAGTGCTAAGTCAACAGCTCAAGACTCAAGCAAATCTTCAAGAACTTGGAGGTATGGTTTTTACAATGAACCAGAGGCTCACTACTTCTTCCTCCACAACTTCTGCACCTCCAGTAGATACCAGTTCTGCTAACATTGGTACTGTAAATAATGCTGTTTTTCCGCAACAACTATTGGTAAAACCATCCGAACTCTTTTCAGGAGATCCAGCTCAATGTGAGGGTTTCCTCCTCCAGTGCAAGCTCGCTTTTGGAGGAGCTCCTCAACTCTACTCATCAGACGCCACCAAAATTACTTACCTTATCAGCCAACTAAAATGTAACGCTCTCCAGTGGGCGACCTCTTTCTTTCGTCACCGTAGTATGGACTCTGTCACGTTCAGCCTTTTCTTGGAGGAGTTCCGCAGGATTTTCGATCGGCCGCTACAACAACCAAACGCAGAGAAGCATTTGTTGGGGTTACGTCAGGGCCGACATCCGGTTGCCACGCACGCCCTGGAGTTCCGCATCCTCGCAGCCCAAACTGAATGGAACGACAGGGCATTACAAGGTACTTTTTAAAACTCATTATCCGATCACATTAAAGACCAGATTGCAGCACGAGACGAGCCACCCAATTTTGACGCTTTAATAAATCTTGCAATCGCTATAGATGAACGTTTCCGGGAACGACACCGGGAGCGGGACTACAACTCCCAGAGAGCTTCCACTTCTGGTTTTCCAACGTCATCAACCACTCCAAAGCCAAATTTGAGAATCACATCCCTCGTAGTCCTCTAGTGTCATCTACTGGTTTCTCACTGTCAATGCCTGAATCTGAACCCATGCAGATTGGGAGTACACGTCTAGCATTTACCGAGAGATAGAGACGCAAAGATTGCAACCTTTGTTTTTACTGTGGGAAAGAGGGTCACTTTGTTGCCGCGTGCTCTGTTCGGGGAAACGAAAACAACCACCAGTAAAAAGGGAGTTACTGGTGGGCACATCTTCATTCTCTCCCCTCCGCAGGTTCACATTACCCACCATTATTCAATTAAACAGTAACCGGTTTCCTGTGTCTGCAGTAATTGACTCCGGTGCAGAATAAAACCTTATTAGCCAAGATTTAGTCAAGAAATTTTCTCTTCCCGTTATCGATATAGACACCGTATCTATTGCTGGAGTTACTGGAGAGACTCTAGCTCAAATTAAATTTAAGACTACTGAGTTACATTTAATTACATCCGGAAATCATCATGAGGAGATTAGTTTTTTTGTGTTTGATTCCCCGAACACACAATTAATTTTAGGATTCCCCTGGCTACGGGCTCACAATCCCCACTTTAATTGGGAACTTGGTAGGATTGAAAGATGGAGCGACAAGTGTCTAAAACACTGTCTCCGCTCTGGTATATCCAACCCCTCGATAAAAATACCTACTACAGAAGACGTTGACCTCTCCAGCATTCCTGTCGAATACCATGACCTCTCCCCGGTATTTAATAAACACAAGGCTCTATCTCTACCTCCTCATCGTCCATACGACTGCTCCATTGACCTTCTACCGGGAGCTACTCTACCAACTAGCCGTCTATTCCATCTGCCGGGTCCTGAACGTAGCACCATGCAATCATACATTGAGGAATCTCTTGATTCCGGGATTATCCGTCCATCGACCTCTCCAGTGGGGGCAGGTTTCTTTTTTGTTACCAAGAAGGACAAAACATTGCGCCCGTGCATCGATTATCGAGGACTCAACCACATAACCATAAAAAACAAGTATCCGCTACCGTTAATCGACTCTATCCATGAACAATTACTGACCGCTACCATCTTCACCAAACTGGACCTTCGCAACACTTACCACCTCGTCCGGATCAAGGAAGGTGATGAATGGAAGACAGCTTTTAAGACACCTATGGGACACTTTGAATATCTCGTCATGCCATTTGGTCTCACCAATGCTCCCACAGTTTTTCAGGCACTGATAAATGATGTATTAAGAGATTTTATTGGGGACTTCGTATTTGTTTATTTAGATGACATTCTCATCTACTCCAGGAACAAGCAGGACCATGTTTCACAAGTCAGAATGGTACTTCAGAGACTTTATGAAAACCAACTCTTTGTGAAAGGTGAAAAATGTGATTTCCACACCACCTCTGTCTCATTTTTGGGGTTTATCTTCGGGGAGGGGCACTATAGGACTCACCCGGAAAAGACTAAGGCGGTGGTGGAGTGGCCAGTTCCAGACACCAGGAAGCAGTTGCAACGTTTCCTAGGTTTTGCCAACTTCTATAGGCATTTCATCAAGGACTACAGCCGTATTGTAGCACCTCTCTCCCAGCTCACTTCCACCAACAGAACTTTTCAATGGACCCCGGAAGCCAACTCTGCATTTTGTAAGTTGAAACGTCTTTTCTCTTCTGCTCCCATCCTCTGCCACCCAGACCCAACTCGTCAGTTTATCCTGGAGGTGGATGCATCTGACACCGGAGTCGGCGCAGTATTGTCCCAGAGGTCACCCAAGGACAATAAGGTACACCCTTGTGCTTTTTTTTCTCGTCGTTTGTCACTGGCGGAAAGGAACTATGATGTGGGCAATAGGGAGTTACTGGCTGTGAAATTGGCATTGGAGGAGTGGCGTCACTGGCTTGAGGGCACTGAGGTACCCTTTCTCATCTGGACAGACCACAAGAATCTCACATATCTCAAAGACGCCAAACGATTGAACCCCAGGCAGGCACGATGGTCACTTTTTTTCACCCGTTTCAATTACTTGCTGACATTCAGACCTGGGTCCAAGAATATCAAACCCGATGCTTTGTCTCGCCAGTTTTCTCCTCCAGAAGCCCCCGAGTCCGAGGACAGCATCCTGCCTCCAATTTGCATCATTGGAGCCCTCACCTGGCCCATTGCCAAGGAGGTTCAACGGGCTCATCGATTGGAACCAGATCCAGTCACAGGCCCTCCTGGTACACTTTTCGTCCCCTCGTCTATGAGGGCCAAGGTACTTGAGTGGGTGCACACTAACAAGCTCTCGTGTCACCCCGGTATCTCTCGCATGCTTTCTCTAACTAGGACCCATTTCTGGTGGCCCACTCTGCCACAAGATGTAAAGGAGTTTGTGGCAGCCTGCCCCACGTGTGCCAGGAAAAAGACTGGCACTCAACCCCCAGCAGGTCTTCTTCAGCCCTTGCCCACGCCCAGTCGCCCGTGGTCTCACATCGCCGTGGATTTTGTCACTGATTTACCGCCCTCAGACGGTAACACTACTATACTCACGGTGATTGACAGGTTTTATAAGGCGGCTCACTTCATCCCACTCCCAAAATTGCCTTCCGCTACGCAGACGGCCCATCTCTTGGTCCAACACGTTTTTCCCATCCACGGCATCCCCTCTGACATAGTTTCTGACAGAGGTCCCCAATTCATCTCCCAGGTATGGCGCTGTTTTTGTGCCTCCTTAGGGGCATCCACCAGTCTCACCTCGGGTTATCACCCGCAGTCAAACGGTCAAGCAGAACGCTGTAATCAGGAGCTTGAGACCACCCTGAGGTGTCTCGTGGAAAGCAACCCGTCAGTCTGGAGCCAACATCTGGTCTGGGTGGAGTATGCCCACAATGCTCATACATCCGCAGCCACAGGTATGTCCCCTTTCGAGGCTTCCCTGGGTTACTTACCTCCTTTGTTTCCCAGCCAGGAGACTGACATTTCGGTGCCTTCAGTTCAGCACCACTTTTGCCGCTGCCGACGCATCTGGCGCCAAGCGAGAGCAGCACTGCTACGCACGGCGGAGCAAAATAAGAGGTTTGCGGACCGGCACCGATCCGCCGCACCATCCTATCGGGTGGGACAGAGAGTTTGGCTTTCTACCAGAGACATCACTCTGAAGGACATCCCCAGGAAGTTGGCACCCAAGTTCATTGGTCCATTCCCAGTAATCAAGATCGTCAACCCTTCTGCGGGACGTCTCCGACTTCCCGACTCCATGAGAATCCATCCAACCTTCCATGTTTCCCAGCTCAAGCCCGTCTCTGAGAGTCCATTGTGCCCGCCTGCCGACCTCCCCCCACCCGCCTGGCTTATCGACAATCACCCGGCGTTCACCGTCCGTACCATCTTGGATGTCCGGCGCCGGGGGAGAGGTTTCCAGGACCTTGTGGATTGGGAGGGGTATGGTCCTTAGGAGCGTTCATGGATTCCCGGCTCCTTCATTCTGGACCCCAGCCTATTCACCGCCTTCTTCAGGGCTCACCCTGAGAAGAGACTCAGGTCGCCAGGAGGCGATCCGTGAGGGGGGGTACTGTAAGAGTAACACTCACTGCAGCTCCAAGATGGCCGCTAATCACCATCAGCTGACGGTCATCCACCTGATGAGCTACAACCCTACTTAAGGCTGCAGTCGAGTTCTACTCTTCGCTGGAGCATTGTTCCCTTACTATGGTACTTATGCTTCCAGCCAGTCTTGTGTTTATGCCAAGAAATACTTACCTTGTTTTTGTGTGCCTACAGTCATCTCGTTTTGACTCTCCTCGCTCTGGATTCCCGTTTTTGTGCCTTGCCCTCCTGCCACGTGCCTGACCTGCCTCTCCTCTGGGACTCTGTTGGATTTTTTCAGAACACCTCATGCACCATCTCCTCCATCTGTAAGACCAAACAAACAAATTGAATATTATATATGAGACAACTCCTTGGCCTACCCCTTCCTGACATTCCACTTCCTCCTTCAGGGATTCCAGAGGAACCACCTTGTATAATTGTAAATACCACTGTAAATAATAAACACTGTCACTTCTTATTACTTTGCCTTGTGTCGTTCCGGGTCTCGTTACGAACTGGGTTGTCCTAAAACATAACATAAATAAGATTGACATATCTAATAAGTGTTAGACATATGATTATTTTATTATTGACCTTGTGGTGTTCACTAAAAATAGGAATAGCAGTAATATTTTGTGTCTTTTTCATCTGTAGAATAAGAGTTTGCAGGCCGTCACGATTTAACTTTGTATTATTAGATTGGATCATGTGTGCCTAAGTAAACTTCCATGGTACATTTTTATCTGTGTAAATTCTAGCAATTTTTGATTACTTCAGTGGGACAGAAAAGATGTAGGATGTCCAGACACATCATGGTGCTAGTTTAAGACTGATAACCATTCCATCTTGCCATTACAAAAGCTGCTTACTTGTGTTTCTGATTTTATAATGTTTTTCTTCCATTTTAATTGTGTTTTGTTGTTGACATACCTCTACGCATGGCTCTGGCTCTGGAACCAGTTTCCTTGAGAGGGGCTGGATACTCTTCCACTCTGGAGTTGCCCCTGGTGAGAGGTGCCGAACAGGAGTGGGCATACTTATTGCCCCCCAACTTGGTGCCTGTGTGTTGGGGTTCACCTTGGTAAATGAGAGGGTGGCCTCCCTCCGCCTACGTGTGGGGGGACGGGTTCTGACTGTCGTTTGTGCTTATGCACCAAACGGCAGTTCAGATTATCCACCCTTTCTGGAGTCCTTCGAGGGGGTACTTGAAAGTGCACCTCCTGGGGACTCCCTTGTTCTGCTTGGGGACTTCAATGCTCATGTGGGCAATGACATTGAGACCTAGAGGGGTGTGGTTGGGAGGAACAGCCACCCTGATCTGAACCGGAGTGGTGTTCTGTTGTTGGACTTCTGTGCTTGTCATGGATTGTCAATAACGAACACCTTGTTCAGGCATAAGGGTGTCCATATGTGCTATTGGCACCAGGACACCCTAGGCCGTAGTTCGATGATCGACTTTGTCATCGTCTCATCTGATCTGTGGCCGCATGTCTTGGACACTCGGGTGAAGAGAGGGGCGGAGCTGTCCACTGATCACTACCTGGTGGTAAGTTGGCTCCGATGGTGGGGGAGGATGCTGGTCAGACCTGGCAGACCCAAACGTATTGTGAGGGTTTGCTGGGAATGTCTGGCAGAGTCTCCTGTGAGAAGGAGTTTTAACTCCCACCTCGGGGAGAACTTCGAACATATTCTGAGGGACCATGTTTCGTGCCTCTATTGTCGAGGCAGCTTACCAGAGCTGCGGCCGCAAGGTTGTCGGTGCCTGTCGCGGCGGCAACCCTTGAACCCGATGGTGGACACCGTCGGTGAGGGATGCTGTCAGGCTGAAGAAGGAGTCCTATCGGGCCTTTTTGGCCTGTGGGACCCCGGAAGCAGCTGATGGGTACCGGCAGTTCAAGCGACATGCGGCTCGGGTGATCGCTGAGGCAAAAACTCGGGCATGGGAGGAGTTCGGAGAAGCCATGGAGAATAACTTCCACACGGCTTCGAGGCGATTCTGGTCCACCATCCGGCGTCTCGGGGGGGAAAGTGGTACGCCACCAACAATGTTTATAGTGGGAGTGGTGTGCTGCTGGCATCAACTTGGGATGTTGTGGGTCGGTGGGCGGTATACTTTGAAGACCTCCTCAATCCCACCGGCACATCTTCCACTGAGGAAGCGGAGCCTGAGGACTCTGGGTCAGGCCCTCCAATCTCTGGTGTTGAGGTCACCGAGGTGGTTAAAAAGCTCCTCGGTGGCTGGGCCCCAGGGGTGGATGAGATTTGCCCGGAGTTCCTTAAGGCTCTGGATGTTGTAGGGTTGTGTTGGCTTACGCGACTCTGCAATATTGCGTGGACATCGGGGGAAGTTGCCGTGGATTCGCAGACCGGGGTGGTGGTCCCCCTATTCAAAAAGGGGGACCGTAGAGTGTGTTCCAACTACAGGGGACTCACGCTCTTAAGCCTCCCTGGTAAGGTCTATTCGGGAGTTCTGGAGAGGATGTAAGGGTCTGCCTTGCTGATGGCCGCTGATTGACAACACCTGGCGGCCTGATGAGTCTCTCCATCTACAAAAGTCTGCAGCCCAGTGTGACTCATCGCTGGAGCACATCACCTCTCATGTTTCCTGATCCCTCATGTTTTTGACCTCCTCGTGACCTGTTCTGGATCCCTCGGCCTGTCAGGTGTTCCTCGTGCCATTTTTGCCTCAAGTTGCCAGCCTTCCTCGTTCCCTTGGACCCTCGTTTGGATTTCCTCCTCTGCTCATTCTTAGGACTGAAGGACCAGCTCCCCACCTTGGATTTGGACTGTAAGAACAAAAACGCTCTTCAAACAAACTACTTAGATCTTCCCCTCTGGACAAACAATTAACCTGTCGCCCATCTTTCCAGGAGTTGCAGAGAAGCAGCGTGTGGATTTATTCACTGTATATAAATAAACACTTTTCTTTTGTATTTCCCCTGTGTCTGCCTCGTTCTGGGTCTCAAATCATCTGGGTTCCTCGCACAATCCCAACAGAAATGCTCCAGCCACAAAAGACCCAGAATGAGACCAAGAGCGAGCAGACAACCCCCAGTTCCCCGGAGGAACGGATCGACAGGTTGGATAAAGTTTTACAACAAGTATCTAAAAAAGTTAAATCTGGTCCTCTGGACATAAAAAAAAAACAAAACAAAGCAAAACAACAAAAAATGTAGAAACGTTTTGTCTCTCGTCCGAGAGACTTCTTCAGTCTGAGGTGCTGTTTTCAGCTCAGTCTCTTAAATAGCACCTTCTCAGAGTGAATCAACCAGTTTTGCTGCTGACAACCAAAACCAGCTGATCACATGCTCAAGAAGGACCATCAGCTTAACAATGGATCATTAGCACACTGATGGCTGTTTACTATTCACAGAGGGCTGAGTGATACTAGCAATCACAGCATTGTAAGAGGGGGACAATTGAACACGTAGGCCTCCACCCCTGTTTAATGATGGACGGTTTCTTTTCACAAAGATGGCCTCCTTTACTCCTCTCTCAAACCATCGTTCCTCTCTATCCAGGATGTGCACATCTTCATCCCTGAAAGAGTGACCGCTGGCCTGGAGATGAGTGTA
>NC_056515.1:7574780-7585614 GCF_014905685.2 Nematolebias whitei
TGTTCCTCTCTATCCAGGATGTGCACATCTTCATCCCTGAAAGAGTGACCGCTGGCCTGGAGATGAGTGTAGACCGCAGAGTCCTGGCCTGATGATGTTGATCTTCTGTGCTGGGCCATCCTTTTGGCCAGTGGCTGTTTTGTTTCCCCTAATGATCCATTGTTAGGCTGATGGTCCTTCTTGAGCATGTGATCAGCTGGTTTTGGTTGGCAGCAGCAAAACTGGTTGATCCACTCTGAGAAGGTGCTATTTAAGAGACTGAGCTGAAAACAGCACCTCAGACTGAAGAAGTCTCTCGGACGAGAGACGAAACGTTTCTACATTTTTTGTTGTTTTGCTTTGTTTTGGTTTTTTTTGAATGTCCAGAGGACCAGATTTAACTTTTTTAGATTTTTCTACCTGGATTATTGAGCATGCATCAGGATGTTTACAGCAAGTACTGACTCACCAAACCACCGTCCAGTCCAACCTTCAGGAGCTTGGAGGTATGGTTTATTCTATTAAACGCCAACTGCAAACTTCTTCCTCCTCAGCTCCAGTCGTTCCGCCAGCCCCCGCGGCTCCTGGTTCCATTCCTCCTGTGCAACAAATAATAGTTAAACCCTCTGAGTTCTTCACCTGAGACCCAGACCAATGTGGCGGCTTCTTGCTGCAGTGCAGATTCGCCTTCGAGGGGGCTCCCTCTCAGTTCTCCTCGGACGTGGCCAAGGTCACCTTTTTTGTAAGCCAGCTCAAGGGTAACACTTTCCGCTGGGCTCACTCATTTCTCCTGCGCCATGAAAATCCCTCTGTAACCTATGAACAATTTCTGCATGAGTTTCGTAGGATTTTTGATCGTCCCCTGCAGACTTTGAACGCCGCCAAGCATTTGTTGAATTTATGACAGGGCCGTCGTAATGCCTCGGAGTTCGCCTTGGAGTTTCGGATCCTTACCACCCAGACAGGATGGGACGAATCAGCCCTCTAAGGTATTTTCTTAAATTCCTTATCTGATTTTCTCAAGGACCAGATGGTAACGCGAGACGAGCCCAAGACTTTTGATAAGTTAATAGACCTTGCCATCTCCATCGATGACCATTTCCTGGGAGAGGAAGAGAGAGGCAAACTACAATTCCCATTGATCCCCAACTTCCGGGTTTCCGACCCCTCCAGGTGAGCCCAAGTCTGCATATTTGAACTACCTTTCCCAGAATCCTCCCACTTCCGGGTTTATGACTCCTCGCCACGAGTCTGTTTCACCCAAGCAGCCTCACATGAACTACAACTCCCAGTCCTCCATGCTTCCTGGTCCAAACCAATCATCTTCTTTTCCTCCACGAGATCACTCACCCGAGCCTATGCAGGTGGGGCACGCACGGCTGACTCCTGCAGAGAGACAGCGGCGTGAATCCGCCCGTCTCTGCATTTATTGTGGTAACCCCGGTCATTTTCTGCCCCACTGTCCGTTTTGGGGAAACGAGAACTCCCACCATTAAAGCGGGAGTTACTGGTGGGAACTTCTGCGTTATCCTCCCCATTTAAACTGTTGCTTCCCATGGTCATTCAGACTCCTGACCATCGCTTTTCGTTCTCCGCACTCATTAACTCGGGTGCGGAACAAAACTTGATTAGTACAAATTTAGTTAAAAAACATTCCTTGCCGACTCGTGAAATCCCTCCAATTTCTGTTGCCGGCTTAACCGGAAACACATTGGCCCGTATAAATCAGAAAACTACCGATTTGCATGTCATCATCTCAGGTAATCACCATGAGATGACTGATTTTTTTGTGTTCGACACTCTCACGCCTCAGATAATTCTAGGTTTCCCCTGGCTCCGTAACCATAACCCTGTTATTAATTGGGAATGTGGCTGCGTTGACAAATGGAGCGACAAGTGTCTCACTAACTGTCTTCGCTCTGCCATCAACGAGTTCCTTCGGGACACGCCTCCTCTAGAGGAGATTGACCTCACCTCCGTTCCTGCTGAATACCGTGACCTAGCGGCAGTCTTTAGCAATCAATGCACCTTGTCTCTCCCTCCTCATTGTCCCTATGACTGCTTGATTGACTTATTACCTGGCACCCCCTTGTCATCAAGTAGACTCTATAATCTTTTGGGTCCCGAGAGGGAATCCATGTCTAATTATATTAATGAATCCCTTTCCTCACGCATTATTCGACCCTCGAATTCCCCTTTGGGAGCTGGGTTTTTTATCATTTCAAAGAAAGATAAGACTCTCAGGCCGTGCATTGACTACCGCGGATTAAACAATATCACTATAAAGAATAAGTATCAGCTCCCCCTCATCGATTCTCTGCAGGAACAATTACAGTCAGCTTCCTGCTTCACGAAACTCGATTTAAGAAACGCCTACCATCTTGTGCGTATTAAAACAGGTGACGAGTGGAAGACTGCTTTTCGCACTCCTTTGGGTCACTTTGAATATCTGGTCATGCCATTTGGGTTGACTAACGCCCCCGCAGTTTTTCAGGCACTTGTCAATGATGTCCTGCGCAATTTTATTGGTAAATTTGTTTTCGTCTACCTCAATGACATCCTGATGCATGCTCAATAATCCAGGTAGAAAAATCTAAAAAAGTTAAATCTGGTCCTCTGGACATTCAAAAAAACAAAACAAAGCAAATCGACAAAAAAATGTAGAAACGTTTTGTCTCTCGTCCGAGAGACTTCTTCAGTCTGAGGTGCTGTTTTCAGCTCAGTCTCTTAAATAGCACCTTCTCAGAGTGGATCAACCAGTTTTGCTGCTGACAACCAAAACCAGCTGATCACATGCTCAAGAAGGACCATCAGCCTAACAATGGATCATTAGCACACTGATGGCTGTTTACTATTCACAGAGGGCTGAGTGATACTAGCAATCACAGCATTGTAAGAGGGGGACAGTTGAACCCGGAGGCCTCCACCCCTGTTTAATGATGGACAATTTCTTTTCACAAAGATGGCCTCCTTTACTCCTCTCTCAAACCATCCTTCCTCTCTGTCCAGGATGTGAACATCTTCATCCCTGAAAGAGTGACCACTGGCCTGGAGATGAGTGTAGACCGCAGAGTCCTGGCCTGATGATGTTGATCTTCTGTGCTGGGCCATCCTTTTGGCCAGTGGCTGTTTTGTTTCCCCGATGTAAGACTGATCACAGCCCTCCTGACACTGAACAGCATACACAACATTACTCTGTTTGTGCCGGGGGACTGGATCTTAGGGATGAACCAGTCTTTGCCGTAATGTATTTTGGGGTTTAAAAGCCACTGGGACGTTATGTTTAGAAAATAAACGTCTCAGTTTCTCTGATACTCCCTCAACATATGGAATGACCACTGGTCTGGGTCTGGGTTTCTCCTTTTCACCTGTTGGCTGACTGGAGTCCTGTTTGGGTTTCTTCTCTGCTTTCAGGAAGGCCCAGTTAGGATATCCACATTGCTCTAGAGCCTGTCTTGTGTGGGATTTCTCCTTCTGCCTGGCTCCTGAGCTAGTAGGGACGCTGTCTGCTCTGTGATACAGAGTCCTGATGACTCCTAACTTGTGCTCCAAAGGGTGATGGGAGTCAAACTGCAAATACTGGTCTGTGTGAGTTCATTCCTCCTGACATACCTGAGGGTTCCGATACCATCGTTCCCCCCACCTGCGTTGTCGGCTCCCTCTCCTGGCCCATCGCTCCCACCGTTCAAGAAGCCCTCCTTTCCGAACCCGATCCTGGTGGTGGTCCTCCCGGTACCCTCTTTGTTCCCTCCAGCATGCGGTCAGAAGTGCTCCAGTGACTTCACACCAACAAACTCTCTTGCCACCCTGGATTCAACCGCATGCTCGCCCTCACAAAGACTAATTTCTGGTGGCCTTCCATGTCCAAGGACATTAAGGACTTTGTTTTGGCCTGTCCCATCTGTGCCAGAAACAAGTCCGGTACCCAACATCCGGCTGGCCCCCTGCTTCCCCTCCCAACCCCTAGTCATCCCTGGTCCCATATCGCCCTCGATTTTGTTACCGGTCTTCCCCCGTCTTATGGCAACACCACCATCCTCACGATTGTTGACCGTTTTTCCAAGGTTGTTCATTTTGTTCCCCTTCCCAAGCTCCCCTCTGTCCTTGAAACCGCTCACCTCCTCACTCTCCATGTCTTTAGGCTCCATGGCATCCCTTCGGACAACGTCTCCGACTGCGGCCCGCAGTTTGTCTCCCAGGTGTGGCACTACTTTTGCAAATCGCTCGGGGCGTCCGTTAGCCTTATCTCCGGCTACCATCCTCAGGCTAACGGGCAAACTGAACGCTGCAATCAGGAGTTAGAGTCCACCCTGCGTTGCCTGGTCAAGTCCAACCCATCGTCATAGAGTCAACACCTGGTTTGGGTGGAATACGCACATAACTCCCACCATTCCTCTGCCACTGGTATGTCCCCCTTCGAGGCCTCCCTTGGTTACCTTCCCCCTCTTTTTCCCAGTCTGGAGCTCGAATGCTCGGTCCCGTCCGTGCAACACCACTTCCGGCGGTGTTGTCGCGTCTGGCGCCAGGCCAAGGCGGCCTTCCTTAGGACCGCGGCCCAGACAAAAAGGTTTGCGGACCGCCACCATTCAGCGACGCCCGCCTACCAGGTCGGTTGTCCACCAGGGACATCAAACTGCAGGACACCCCCCGCAAGCTGGCTCCCTGCTTCATTGGGCCCTTTCCTATTGCCCACATTATCAACCCCTCTGCTGTTCGTCTCAAACTTCCCAGGGCCATGAGGATTCACCCCACTTTTCATGTCTCCCAGACTCAACCCGTCTGCTTAAGTCCCTTGTGCCCCCCGTCTGCCCTCGCCTCCCCGCCTGATCGACAACCACCCTGCGTTCACCGTCAGGTCCATCCTTGACATGCGAGGCAGGGGTAGGGGTCTCCAGTACCTGGTCGATTGGGAGGGGTACGGTCCTGAGGAGAGGTCATGGATCCCCAGGTCCTTTATCCTCGATACCAGCCTCATCTACAGGTTTTTCAGGGACCACCCCGAGAAGCGCCTCAGGTTGCCTAGAGGCGATTCTTGAGGGGGGGGGTACTGTAAGGGTCCCACTGCCTGCAGCCTGCCTTGCTGATGGCCGCTGATTGACAACACCTGGCGGCCTGATGAGCCTGATGAGCCTTTCCATCTACAAAAGGCTGCAGTCCAGTGTGACTCATCGCTGGAGCACATCACCTCTCATGTTTCCTGATCCCTCGTGTTTTTGACCTCCTCGTGACCTGTTCTGGATCCCTCGGCCTGTCAGGTGTTCCTCGTGCCATTTTTGCCTCCAGTTGCCAGCCTTCCTTGTTCCCTTGGACCCTCGTTTGAATTTCCTCCTCTGCTCATTCTTAGGACTGAAGGACAAGCTCCCCACCTTCGGATTTGGACTGTAAGAACAAAAACGCTCTTCAAACAAACTACTCAGATCTTCCCCTCTGGACAAACAATTAACCTGTCGCCCCTCTTTCCAGGAGTTGCAGAGAAGCAGCGAGTGGATTTATTCACTGTATATAAATAAACACTGTTCTTTTGTATTTCCCCTGTGTCTGCCTCGTTCTGGGTCTCATATTATCTGGGTTCCTCGCACAATCCTAACAGAGGAGGGTCCATCGGATAGTCGAACCTCGGATTCAGGAGGTGCAGTGTGGTTTTCATCCTGGCCGTGGAACAGTGGACCAGCTCTACACTCTCAGCAGGGTCCTGGAGGGTGTGTGGGAGTTTGCCCAACCTGTCTACATTTGCTTTGTAGACTTGGAGAAGGCGTTTGACCGCGTCCCTCTGGGAACACTGTGGGGGGTACTCTGGGAGTATGGGGTACTGGGCCCTTTGATACGGGCTGTTAGGTCCCTGTATGACCGGTGTCAGAGCCTGGTCCGCATTGCCGGCAGTAAGTCGGGCTTGTTCCCTGTGAGAGTTGGACTCCGCCAAGGTTGCCCTTTGTCACCGATTCTGTTCATAATTTTTATGGACAGAATTTCTAGGCGCAGCCAAGGTGTTGAGGGGATCTGTTTTGGTGGCCTTAGGATTGCGTCTCTGCTTTTTGCAGATGATGTGGTCTTATTGGCTTCATCAGATCACGATCTACAGCTTTCGCTGGAGCAGTTTGCAGCCGAATGCGACACAGCCGGGATGAAGATCAGTTCCTCCAAATCCGAGGCCATGGTCTTGAGCCGGAAAAGGGTAGAGTGCCCTCTCCGGGTCAGGGAGGAGGTCCTACCCTCATCTATGGTCAGCATTGGGTTGTGACCGAAAGAATGAGATCTCGGATACAAGCGGCCGAAATGAGTTTTCTCTGCAGGGTGTCTGGGCTCTCCCTTAGAGATAGGGTAAGAAGCTCGAACATCAGGGAGAGACTCAGAGTAGAGCCGCTGCTTCTCCACGTCGAGAGGAGCCAGTTGAGGTGGCTTGGGCATCTGTTTAGGATGCCTTCTGGACGCCTCCCTGGTGAGGTGTTCCGGACACGTCCCACCGGAAGGAGGCCCAGAAGAAGACCCAGGACACGCTGGAGGGACTATGTTTCTCAGCTGGCCTGGGAACGCCTCGGGATTCTCCCGGAAGAGCTGGCCCAAGTGGCTGGGGAGAGGGAAGTCTTGGCCTCCCTACTTAGGCTGCTACCCCCGCAACCCGACCCCGGATAAGCGGAAGAAAATGGATGGATGGATGGATGGATGGATGGATGTTGACATGCATGTGTAGTGACCAGAGCTGTGAAGTTTAGATGACTTTCCTTTTGATGGTGGTTCAGGTGGTTCACCTGAGGTAGAATGCAGACATGTTTATTTTTATTAAATAAAATTGCAAGGTCTGTTGTGGGTGATGACAGCTCTCATCTGGACTCAAGTAAGGAAAGAAATTTCTGTGAGAGTGGTGTTTCATTAGTATTTTCAATTATAAATCATAATTAAAATACTGGAAGTACCATAACGACCTTAGAATTTCTATTCATATGAAGGGCAGTTGCCTATTTTTTGCCAATTCCCTTTTGGGCAACGCCACAAAGAGGGTCAGTTGTGAGTAGTCTCAAAGCTGTGTTCCGACTGCAGTCTGCTGTGTCTGAGAGAGCGGACAGGCAGACACACTGCAGGAGAGACGAACACACACACACACATGGCGCTGCACTATAATATACTAAATGTCCTAAATAATAACAGTTTAATAATAATAAACAGTATTTATGTTACTGTGAGAGATATAATGAAGCTTTGAGCTAAATGAAGCTATCTGGATATTATGTAATTCAAATTTAAAATGATGATAAACATATTGCGTATTACTAAAGTTGAAAATGAAAACATCAGGTTTATTTTTTTAATGTATTTATTCAACACCACAAATTGTATAATTAAACTGAACACACTATTAAAAACAAGTTAACTGAACTGTAAACTGCATTAAAGAAATGGACTTGGCCCTGTTTTCATCCTGGAATCTGGTCCCACGTTGTCCATCTGACTCGTTCAAGCTGTCACTAGTTTGATTAATGCAACTTAAAAACATTAAAATGGATTGAACAAAAGAACTGAGGGGAATTTTAAATAAATAGTTCATCCCACATATCTCTCTCCGATGTCTTCCTACACGCCACCTGAGCCGAGGCTCGTTCAGAACCTTTCCGCCTAGGGGGAGGACAGCTTCTCCTCGCAGGAAAAAATTAAAATAAAAACTCTGTTGGTTGTTGTGCGACCGAAGTAAACACAAGCCAACATTATTAAGAACGTTGATTTACCTGCTGTAAATCAGCTACTGATTATCACGGAGTAAAGTCCGACATCGTTGACTTGGTTCTGGTCCACTCAGCGACCGGTGTAGAGCTGTTACATGAAGTGGTCCTGCTTGGCGTCAAATCTGTCGACTCTTATCCACAATCCAGCCAAAATCCAGCTTAAACTTGTTATTTTTATTAGCTGAGTGTTTAGCTCACAGGAAAGGTACAGGCCGAGGCAGCACGCATGCACATTAGGTGAAGGTACAAAAATCACAGCGCCAACTAATGACCTGGCATGGTAACTACAGCGGATTCGGGAGGGCTGTGAGGGGAGATTCCTATGGATGCATGCAAACACAAAATCGTCCGTGTCAACGTGGATCTTTTCCTCTAATTAACATACAAAAAACCTATGTTTCCCCCCATCATGTCCGTGTAAGCAGAGTTTTAAGTTTATGCAATTACTGCAGAGCGTGGATCCCACATTATGCTGAGTTGACCCAACTGCTGTTAGACCTGATATACAACGTGCCCATGGCCATGACAGACACAATAAATTGGACAGAAATTGTTTTAACAGCTTTCAGCAACTTAAAAACAAAACTGATGTACACAACAACACTCGTGTTAACAAAGAGGCATGACGACCTCTAGTGGAAAACCAGTAGCACATGCAACTTTACTAATTTGCTCCAAACTGTAATGTTACCAAATGAAACTTGTTGTATGCAAATGTGCAGCACACACAAAAGGTACGGATACTGTGTCCAATGGAAACAGACTAGCTGATCACATAGCTAAAAATGTAGCTAAAGGTGATTATGGCATAACTTATCTAGCAAATGAACAGGACACTGAGTTACTGAATAAAACAGTACTAAAAGACATGCAAGATGATGCTACAAAACAAGAAAAACAAATGTGGGAGACAAAAGGTGCTAAATTAAACAATGAACAAATTTATCATGTAAATGATAAAACCAGGGCAGCACGGTGGCGCAACTGGTAGAGCTGCTGCCTCTCAGCGAGCAGGTCCTTGGTTCAAACCCCGGTCCAGGGGCCTTCTGGGTGGAGTTTGCATGTTCTCTCCGTGCATGCGTGGGTTTTCTCCGGGTACTCCGGTTTCCTCCCACAAACCAAAAACATGCATGTTAGGCTGATTAGTAACTCTAAATTGTCCCTAGGTGTGAGTGAGAGAGTGAATGGTTGTTTGTCTCGTTTGTCTCTATGTGGCCCTGTGATGGACTTGCGACCCGTCCAGGGTGTACCCCGCCCCTCGCACAGTGATTGCTGGACATGGGCACGGGCGACCCCCGTGACCCAAAATGGAAGAAGCGAGTAAATATAATGGATGGATGGATGGATTTAAAGTTCTTTAGGAACGTGTGTTAAAGATTTTCTTTTTATGATTTGTATTTTAAATGAGTTTAAACTGAAAAACAGGAGGGAAGTGTAAGTGTTTTTATTATGTTATCATTTTAAACTGTTGCACTTCTGTGCATACGAAGCAAAGAATATTCTGGAAAAACAGTCCACGTCCAAGCTGATAGGAATTCTCTGTACTTAAACAAGCTGTTTTTTCTGATAATTGTTTTTTCTTTTGTAAAACCAGAAATGTCAAGGTTTATACATATCAACTCATATTTCATCAATCTCACACTGTCATTGTTTCTCCTGATGCATGCTCAATAATCCAGGTAGAAAAATCTAAAAAAGTTAAATCTGGTCCTCTGGACATTCAAAAAAACAAAACAAAGCAAATCAACAAAAACATGTAGAAACGTTTCATCTCTCATCCGAGAGACTTCCTCAGTCTGAGGAGCTGTATTCAGCTCAGTCTCTTAAATAGCACCGCCTCAGGGTGGATCAACCAGTTTTGCTGCTGACAACCAAAACCAGCTGATCACATGCTCAAGAAGGACCATCAGCATAACAATGGATCATTAGCACACTGATGGCTGTTTACTGTTCACAGAGGGCTGAGTGATACTAGCAATCACATCATTGTAAGAGGGGGACAGTTGAACCAGGAGGCCTCCACCCCTGTTTAATGATGGACGGTTTCTTTTCACAAAGATGGCCTCCTTTACTCCTCTCTCAAACCATCGTTCCTCTCTGTCCAAGATGTGAACATCTTCATCCCTGAAAGAGTGACTGCTGGCCTGGAGATGAGTGTAGACCGCAGAGTCATGACAGAGATGTCATTGTTTCTCTTTACTTTAACTGATACAAATGGTATCAGAAACTCATTACAGTAAGCGTTCAATCAAAATGTTCTAAGATCACATTGCCTTCATTGTTTAATTTGCCTAATTAGGATGTCCAGTTTTCACTTCTTCCTGTGTGAGCAATAAAATATGAGCAGATGCAGAAATCCTTTGAAGTTCACAGTGAGCAGCTTTAGAGGTTGTGACTGTGAATTTCCCATTTTGCAAAAAGCTTGGTTGAAAGTCTGACTGTGTGGTTCTTTAATTTCTAGGTATGAGAAATACCTAACTGTTCTTTTTTTAAAAATATTAGCAAAACAGGTCTAATACCTCATCCACACCACATGAAACAATAAAAACTGAAACTGGCTGTGATGGTTGCTAAAAATCGGCTTTATTTGTATGATATGTCATTGTCATTAACAATTCTCACAACCCAGTGATGCAGCAAGTGTGTTTCTGTACATCCATAAAGTGACACCAGCTCTACCATTTTAAAGACAATCAAGTCACTTCAAATTTCTAAGGAAATTACAGTGCTGATGCAAAAATAAGCAGAAAAGTCTGATGGTTATATGATAGTGCAACTTCCAACGTGCATGGATGACACCATCATGACATCCCCACTGGATTTGTAGGTTTATCTTTGGAAACATTATGTGATTAATTTAACAAAAATAAAAATACAGAAAATTACAAAGACAATGTGAATAAGTCAGAAGTGTAACCGAGGGGAACCCAGATTTGTATGAGACCCGGAACGAGACAGACTCAGGTGGAATACAAAAGAAACTGTGTTTATTTACAAGTGAAAAGACAACAGTTCTGGTACAGCTCCTCTGCAGCTCCTGGAGGAGTTAGAGGAGGAGAGTCAGGACGAGGCAGAGTTCCAAATAGGTAAAAGATTGTTTTCTGTGAATCTCTTACAGTTTGATCCAGAGGTGGGTTCCA
>NC_056515.1:7590614-7627999 GCF_014905685.2 Nematolebias whitei
GTAGCAATAATATACATTGACTCCGCAAAGATTGCAATTTAATGAATGAACTGCATGTTGGCATGGTTAAAGGCCTCTTAGTCTCTAACTTAACTACACAACAAAATTCATTCTTGCCTGGGGTGTTCAAAAACAATACCAAAAACCAATTAAACGATGTCTCAACATCGACAAAAACAGTGACTAAGCAACCAGTAAAACAACGTTTCAACATCGACAAAAGCAGTGATTAAGCAACTAGAAAACGACGTTTCGGTGCGCCACTCACTCTGAATGTCAGATTTGATCATGTTATCGCGTCTGGTAGCATTATCCTAACTGGCGTCACCCCCCTTCGGTCATGGGAGACCGCGAACACGGGTGAGGACGTCGCTCCATGAGCTAAAGTTAGGCTGTCCTTGAGTAGTTTTAACTGTTTGCGCAGCTGAAAGAGGACTTTTAGGTCTGGATCGGAATCCAGTTTGACTTTCGATGGAGTGTATTTGTCTGGGTCAGTCAGATACAGTATCATTGAGGTAATTGCAGGATCATCCAACTTCTGAAGTTTGATGATTTCTGGGTCAGTTGAGAATGACTTTTCATATTTTAAAAGAACTTGGCGAAGTTTGTCTCTTTCTTCATCAGATGTCAGAGTGTCGGCTTGAGCGACCACCTGTTCAATCTGTGATGAGACTGATGAGGGTTCTTGCTCCCTGGGGAGCTCCAACGAATCCTTTTCTGAGTCGTCGGACCTGTCTATGGGCAAGGCACCATAGGTTTGTGGTCCTTGGTCGACGTCATTGGTTGAGAAAAGAGCGATGGCCTGTGATGGTTTCGTGAAACATACTGGCCCAGCTTCTTGACTCGGTACCAGGTTATCTGGGAGTCCTCCCAGAACTGGAATGCCTAGTTCAAAATCATGAAAATCAGGTTCTGAGTTTTCAGTTTGCAATGACTCATCATCGTTTGTGTGTGAGTTTATCCCCCCTTCGTCCGATGAGGGGTTGTTGGAGGCAATAACAGCAATGTCTTGGTGTGTTTCACCGACATCTGTAATGTTGTCATTCGCGCCTTCAGAGTTAGTAGCGATCGCATCACTACACAGTGCTCCTGGTCGGGTTCCCATTTCAACGTGTATCAAAGTGTCTAAAAACCTTTGTATTTCCTCTGTCTCTTCCGAGCTCAGAGGTTTAGGGCCTTTTTTCTGGAACCTTTGTGATTTTTTCGCCTCGGGACGTTTCGTCCGAGGTGGGAGAGGGTTAGGTACGTCTTTTGGGGGTTCCTCTTCGGATTTCCCCTGATAATATGGGTCCTCTTGGATCCCATATCCTTGCGTCCTCCGCTGGTCCCATTCACGATAATCACGTTCGTCCTCTGAAAGAGGAGCATTTTTGTCCCAGCGTGCACCTTCATTAAGTGGTTCGTTAGTTTGAAAATACTGCCTTTTCTCGCCTGTTTTAGGAGGAGGTGGATACTCGCGCCTTCCTTCCATTTCTAGGGTGTGGGGTTTAACCTTTACACCAGGAAACACCTCTATGGGCGTCTTAGCATGAGAATGTGCCTCGAACACATTCACAGCACACTGTTTAATCTCATTTATGGATTTTTCTCTGAAATTTGCCATAATTTGTACTGACATGCGTATGTCAGTGTGGAGATTTTTGATGAAAACAAATTTAAAATTTTCTTCTTCCTCCATTCCAGTTTCATTTCTGTAACCAAAATAAGCTTGGAAGATTCTTTTGTAATAAACTTTTGGATGTTCAGTTTTACCCTGCGTGACCTTGTCTGCGGCTGGGTATCCAGCTGGTCCTGTGCAGGAGTCGTACTCTCTGATCAAAGCTTCACACAGAAGGTTGTAATCCCTTCTCGTTGCATCAGGTAGACGCACGATGAAGGTAAACACCTCTCTGTCCGAAGTGAGCCGTATCAGACTGATCTTATCCTCTACCGTAGCATTAGGATAAGATCTCAATCTGAACTCCAGATCTTTCAGGTACGCTTTTGTTCCAGTTGAACCCATCGGTCCAGGTACAAAGCGTTGTACATATTTTGAGAGTTTTAGCAGAACATCCATTGAAAGAGGAAGTTTCCATGCACTCTGTTGCATGTTTTGTGGAGGAGACCTGTTCAGGTCTGTTCCTACCGCCCAAGATGGGGGTGAATAAAAAGCAGGATGTGCAACAACGTCTTTCTGAGGTGTTTGTGGGTGACCTGAACTCTGTCCACGGTCTTCTCTGAGTTCCGGACAAACTCGCCCCACGTCAGAACTTTTATTTGTTGCTGCGGCCAGTTCCTCCTCACAAGCCTTCAGGCGTTCCTGCGATGACCGACATTCATGTCGTGAACGCACAACTTTTTCCAGTAATATCTGTTTATGCACTTCGAGTCTGTGCAGATCTTTCTTAAGCACATCTGTAGCATCCCTGGCTTCAGATAGTGACGCCTCAAGTAATTGTATTTTGCTGGTCATTGAATCAACTTCTGCACGCGCATATTGCTGTAATTGAAACATCTGTTCATAATGTTTTCTTATGCGGGCCTCGTGTTCACTTTTAAATTGAAGGACGTATTCTTCAATTTCCTGAGCAAACACTTTTTCACTGTCTAACCTTAGTGTAAGGTTATCAGCTTTCTCAACAACTGCATAGAATGATCCTTTCAGCAAAATTGCAATTTTAGCCAGCTTTTCATAACTTGACTTTGTAATTTCTGTAGAGGTCACACTTTCTGCAACCTCCTTCAGATTGTCCAATAACTCTTTTGGGTTCATGCGCTCTGCCTGTTTATCATATGGATGTAAGGAATCTGTCAGAAGCGCTAACGCATTCTCTAAACAGTCCCTTATCCCATAAGGATCAAAGTCTTTTTCTAACACACCTGTCATGTTCATTCACTGTGTAGCACTTTATCTGTTTAAAACAGTTGCAAGCTTCAGATATTTTTACAGGTAAATAATTGTATTCAAATGTCAATGAGTGTCACACTATTTTTGCCTTGGGTTTACACTAAAGTACTGTTATAAGTCACCTTATTCAAATGTGGGTACCTTTCTGTAGGTTTTACCCCAATTCATGAATATTTAAGTAAATGCTTCTGGCAGTGTTACTTTTTATGTGCTTATTTCTTAACAGATACTAGATTACCAAGCTCTTTTTAGTGTATTTTACTCTAAAGCACTGAATTTTTATAAACCTGCAATTTTTTCTTTAGTCTCACAGCAATCATCAGTTTAAAACGTTTTTAAACCGTTCTGTTCCAGAAATTTGCTATTTTAACAGTTACTCATAGAACCAAGTGGTGAAAAGAAAAAAGAAAATTGATGATGTGTCAGGATTAATCAGTCTTTCTTCAGAAAAACTGTTATTCCTGTTCTCCTGTCTCATCCTCTATTTAAAATTAAATAGGAAGATTTATTTTTAGGTGGTAACTTAAACAGGAAAGTTTCTTTTTCCTGATAAGTTTACTCTTATTTAGTGATTTTGCAATTAAACGTGTATTATCTTTCAAGCAAAATGAGTAAACATTTCAACTCTGTGAATATTTGAACCGTATCTTTTAAAAAGTTTCTAATTTTTCATTTTGTCCCTCCTTGTTTGAGGAATTCAGTGAATGAAAATGTCCTGGTAAATGCCCTTTTTTGCATAAATACCTCTTACTTTTTTAAGTGCAAGATAACAGTGATTATTCAGCTAGAGGAAGTTTGTTAACTCAAAGTTCGTCTTACAGAGAAAAAAAAACGTTTAATTTCACTAAAATACCTAAAACTGAAGTGAAACCGTGAATTCAAGTTTATCCAGGAGGTGGCAGTGTTTAGCTTTTTACCAGCAGGAGTCTATGACGACTTCCTGTGACGTTCGGTTGACATCCTGTTTTTAGCCGCTTAGCTTAAAGTTAGCTTCGGCTAAACTCGGTTAAAATCAACATTTCTGAATGAATTTAAGCGTAAACGTGGCGTTCTTTCAACAAGCACGACTTTTTAGCATGAAACATGAGTTTTCTGGGACATATGGCAGCTTTATTTAGTGATTTTAAGCATGGCAAAGCTCATTTCCGACATGGAGGAAGTGACGTGACACGTCACTCATCCGGTCGTTAGCTGTTAGCTTAAAATTAGCATCGCTAGCGTTGTTCAAAAACATCATTTAATGACGGATTTTAAACTCTAACGTGGCAAAATTTCAGCGAGTATGCTTCGAAGAACTTAACCAGCGTATCAAAATACACTTTAAAGCGCTTTTCAGCTTTAAAAAGCAGATTTTATTTCCCTATGAAAACGAATTTTCATTTCCGGGTCACGTGACTGAAATCACCAATGACAGAGCGGCACGGCGGTGAGAGGAAATGACGTAGGCATGTCATTCAACTTCTCAGCGAATCAGAGCGCTCCACAGCAGCAAATTCAACCAATCACGAAGCGTTTTTTCCAACTAGCATGTTAGATTAGCCTGAAATAAGTTTGTCAACTTTTCGTCTTTTAAACTGTCAAAATGCACTTTTTTCTGTTAAAAATTGTAACGAATCAATTCTGAGTTGCACGGAGTCTGCTACTCCGGTCTCAAAAACGTCTTTCTAGCTATTTAAACAACTCGTCCGAACCTTTTCAGAACCGAGCTGGACCAGAACCGCGTCTGGACCGTCTTTAAACAGAATAAAGCGTTTCCACAAACCCAGCATTTAGTTACCATAACAGGCGTACAATTTCAGCTTTCATAAAGACTCAATGACACTATTTCAGCTTTCATAACATCGCCAGCGTAACACAGCGTAAACATGCAGAGCCAAGCTCCAAGCGGCGCAGCTTCAGAGGCGTTTCAGCACAGCTGACAAACTGTTATTTTTCATGCCAACATGTAAAATCAATCTTTACACGAATACACAGTCATTTATGAACACGTAGACGGGCCACCAGATGTCAAAATAAACAGAATAAAGCGTTTTACAGCACACTGTTTATATTAATTTGGTGGAATAGTAAATAACAATGTAATTAGTTTCACAGGAAGTGGGAACAATACGGAGATTGTTGTCACTTTTCAGCAGAACAGCTGACATCAATCACACGGCGGTGATTGAGAAACTTTGCTTCAGACATTTCTAAAATATCTGTAATGATTTTAGGAGAAAGGAGAGTTTAAGATGGAAAATGGAGATTTATCTTACAGAGAGATGTGTGAGGGAATTTGTTTGTTTTAACCAGAACGTGCACGCTCCTTCAGATCTCAGCTTGGCCAACGGTACACTTTTGGTGAAGGTCGACTTTACCTTTCTGAAGATAGATCAGTTCGGCGTGAAGTCCTACTTCCAGCCACTTCCAGCGTCTCCGTTGAGAACAGCTAAAATACCTCGAGAGTCGTGCGAGGTTATCCAAACAGAAGTTATAATTCCCAAAATCGTCCCTGCATTCTGGATTCAAGAACTCTGAACTCCTTCAGAGCTCTACTCTTTTAAGCTCTTTTCATCTCGTCGCGTCTCTCTTCGACAGAGACTCGACACAGACATCAGACCTTTTTTTGACACTTCTCCCACTTCTCTCAGAGAACTGGGAAGTTGCCACATTTAAATGGGTTCGACTTCCGGGTCATTTGAGAGCCTTCTGATTCGTGGATGGACCAGAACAGAGGTGTGGTTTGTGATATAAGGTGTTATCAAAGTCAAGGACAGAGATTAAGTTTGTTTAAAACAGACAGAAAGATTGTTGGAGAAAACCAGACTTCGTGGATTCAAACTCTCCTGTATCTTCTGTAAAAGTTAAACATGACATTTCTTTTCAGTAAACTTTTTAGTTGACCGAAACCTGAACTTTGACACACACTTACAAAACTTGCTCATTGAAGACAGAAAATCAAGAACTGCATATTAACCTGATTTCTTCTTTAAATGAGGAATAAAAATCATTACTTACTGTTTATGTAAATAAAAATGAGTAGTTCACTTCAACCTGTAAACATTGTTTGAACTAACACAATTTGATTATCAAAACATTTGTAAAATAGTAATGATCATAGAGAATTGTCATTTCTACTTGATTAATTCAAGAAAGAAAGTCTCATGATGGGTCAAACTGTATTTCTGTATGCAGATCAAT
Organism: Nematolebias whitei; assembly: GCF_014905685.2. NCBI lineage: Eukaryota > Metazoa > Chordata > Actinopteri > Cyprinodontiformes > Rivulidae > Nematolebias > Nematolebias whitei. Next base: position 7,596,682 of record NC_056515.1, read on the forward strand.
GAAATAACAGTTTCTGTCCATCTGGTCAGATTTGACATCAGGTCAAGTTCACTACACAAAGAAGAAACCTGCACCGACGGGAGACGTGGAGGGACAAATAATACCAGAGTCGAGGGACTCGTTGATATATTCTTTCATGGAGTCCCTCTCAGGACCCGAGAGATTATAAAGTCGACTAGACGGCAAGGGGGCGCCAGGGAGTAAATCAATGGCACAGTCGTAGGGACGGTGAGGAGGGAGTGATAAGGCTCTCTGTTTGCTAAACGCCGCCGCAAGGTCGTGGTAGGCAGAGGGAACAGCGGAGAGATCTACTTTCTCACTAGGAGAAGTGACCACTGGCTGCCCGGCGATCGCGGAGCGCAGACAGTTTTTGAGGCACTTATTGCTCCACTTCTCAACTCGCCCTAGCTCCCAATTAATGTCTGGGTTGTGCGCCTTTAGCCAGGGGAAGCCTAGAATTATCTGAGAAACGGAGGAGTCGAATACAAAAAAGTCAGTCATCTCGTGGTGGTTGCCAGAGATGATAACATGAAGCTCGATAGTTTTCTGTTGGACGAGCGCCAACGTTTTACCAGTTACACCCGAAACAGAAATAGGAGGAATCTCGCGAGTGGGTAAAGAATATTTGGCAACCAGGTCCGAACTGATAAGATTTTGTTCGGCGCCCGAGTCAACCAAGGCCAATAAGGAAACACGAGAATTATTTATTTGAATAACTGTGGGCAAGAGGAGTTTAAATGGGGAGGTAAGAGCTGAGTTACCCACCAGTATCTCCCGCTTTACTTGTGGGCTCGCTCGTTTCCCCGAAACGGGCAGAGAGGTAAATAATGACCGGGGTTGCCACAGTACATGCAGAGGTTAGCGTTTCTACGGCGCTCTCGCTCTTCAAACGTCAACCGTGTTCGCCCGATCTGCATGGGTTCTGGCTCAGGAGGCACGAGAAAATTGTTCTGGGGGACAAACAAGAAGAATTAATACCCGGGGGCGTCTTCAAAAGATGATTCTCTTTCGATGTTTTAAAATAACGAGGTTCACCTGAAGGGGCCGCGAACCCGGAATTGGAAAGTTTCTGGGAGTTGTAGTCCCGTTCTCGCCTCCGCTCCCGGAAACGGTCATCAATGGAAATGGCCATATCGATAAGTTGGTCAAACCCTTCCGGTTCGTCTTATGCAGCGATTTGGTCTTTTATCTGGTCAGAGAGAGAGTTTCGGAACGCACCTTGGAGAGCGAGTTCGTCCCACCTCGTTTGAGCCGCCAGGATCCGGAACTCCAGGGCGTACTCAGAAACAGGACGGCGGCCTTGACGTAATCCCAGGAGACGTTTTACTGCGTTTGAAGCCTGCAGGGGGCGATCGAAGATCCGCCGAAACTCCTTCAGGAGTTGGGGGTAAGTAGCCGGGGGGTCCACGTGGGACTGCATGAAAGAAGTAGCCCAACGTAGAGCGTTACCTTTGAGCAGGTTAATAAAGTAAATAATTTTTGCAGAGTCTGTGCTGTAGAGAGACGGGGCTCCCTCGAAAACGAGTCTGCACTGCATCAGAAAACCCCCACATTGGTCGGGATCTCCGGCAAACAGCTCAGACGGTTTGACGAGCAGCTGTGGACCATGAGAGGTCGCGACAGGCGTCTCACGAGGAACGCTGGGGACAGGCGTGTCGGTCGGATCTAGAGGAAGAGGAGGTAGAAGTTGTTGATTTAGGGAGTAAATCATACCTCCGAGTTCCTGCATGTTGGACTGGGCTACACGTTGCTGGGTCAGAACCTGTTGCAACATGGTCTCCAGTCTGGAGATCCGTTCCACCTGTGAGATGGTGGTTGTCTGTTTGCTCCCGGTCTCATTCTGGGTCTGTTTTGGCTGGAGCATTTCTGTCGTAACCGAGGGGAACCCAGATTTGTATGAGACCCGGAACGAGACAGACTCAGGTGGAATACAAAAGAAACGGTGTTTATTTACAAGTGAAAAGACAACAGTTCTGGTACAGCTCCTCTGCAGCTCCTGGAGGAGTTAGAGGAGGAGAGTAAGGACGAGGCAGAGTTCCAAATAGGTAAAAGATTGTTTTCTGTGAATCTCTTACAGTTTGATCCAGAGGTGGGTTCCAGTCCTCCGGGGAGCTCCAGAGAGAGAGTCCAGCAGCTGGCAGGGCAGGCACTGGCCGGATTAGAGGCACCAGGCAAAAGGGATCCAGGCGCAGGAGAGGTTAAACCAAGGAGAGACCCAAGGGGGTCAGCAAACCAAGAACGGGTCACGAGGAGATCCAGGGAACCAGGAACAGGACACGAGGAGTCAGGAATCAAAGGATCACGAGGGGTCCTTTGAACAAGCCGAGGAATCAGGATAACTAGGAACAAGAGAACAAGGTTAGTACTGGAGAGACTAAGCCTAAAAGGCTTGAAGCACAACTACCATGGAAGGTGATATGCTCCAGCGAAGAGTAGCACTGGACTGCAGCCTTTTGTAGTAGGAGAGCCTCCTCAGTCTGATGGTCGTCAGGTGTGATTAATTAGCGGCCATCTTGGAGGAGGAGCTGCAGGCAGTGGTACTCTTACAAGAAGGTGTTAATCTCAAATCACAAAATACTGTTAAATGTGAGCATGATGGTCCGTGGTGGAAATAGACTTGAAGACCATAAATCTGTTTTATTTTACCATTTGTTTAGTGTCTGATAAATAAAAATATTATTTCAGATATTTCCATATTTCATAAGAATACTGTCATCAGCTCTCTTTGTTTGTTCTTTCTGATAAAAGCAAACTGCTCACCGTTTTACCAGCCAGTGATGTTTGTTTAGAGGATGATCTAAAGTTAGTGAATCTAACATTACTCCTTGAAATGTACAAGACAAAATCACTTAACAAAAACTATAAATAAAATACAAATTAATGTCAAATCACAGATGTCTTAGGTCCTTCTTTAAATAAATGTGTATTTTTTAAAGAAAACCTGTGATATTTTTTCTTGTCTCTTCTTCATGGGGAACCTACCAGACGACTGCTGCTCATGAAAAAGATGCAGCCTCTGAGAAGAAAATATAACCAAATGTGACACTTCCACTGGTAACTGTGATTGCTAGAGGTGTGTAAACAAATGTGTCACAGGAAAGATGAGTCACTGGGAAGGAGACAGTCTGAGACAACAAAAAAAGAACAAACCTAAAGCTGGTGTGTTTGTCCTGAAGTGAGTGGGATTAGCTGCTTCTTTATATTTTAAGTGACACTTAAATTACACCATGTGCACTCTATCCATCCATTCATCTATCCAGCCATCCATCCATCCATCCATCTATCCGTCCATCCATCCATCCATTCCAGAGGCTTGGAAAACGTTGGTTACGTACTGTAACCCCAGATTCTATGAATGTAGGCATAGCCCTTTAAGGTTGTCGCTGATGGGTTTTATCCCGATATGCGAAACATTGCACTGAAAAATTTTAGTCCACGCCCACCTGCTGTGTGGGCCCCACCCGGTCTGTATAAATTACGTTAAGAGCAGGTAATCGGCTCCCAAATAGCTTTTTCTTCAGCCATTTAGGAGCCAGTGAGGCCCGACGCTTAAAGGGCTATGCCTATATTCATAGAATCTGGGGTTACAGTACGTAACCAACGTTCTATTTCATATAGGCTTTGCTCTTTAAGGCTGTCGCTGATGGGTTAAGGGCGAAGCGGATGTTGTCCTCACCTCACTGGGTCAATTCGAACACCGTATGAAGCAGAAGCTTGCCCAGAAAACGTCTTGTCACTCAGCTCCCCATGTGCGTAATTACGCATTGCATAAATATGTGTGCCATGCACAGATGCATGTTGTGTAACTATGCGTTCTGAATGCATGAACGCCCCAGAAAACTTTGACGGGGAGGGAAAAAAGCTGAACAAGAGCCATGAACCAACCGGTTTCCGGCTGAACAGTATGAACAGATTAATAATAACAGGAGAGCTGATTATTAATCAAATGAACTGATTGGTAACAATAGTCATGAACTGATTAGTGACAATAGAACCAAAATAACAATCACAACTTGTGACTGATAACAACATCTCACACTGTAATGCATGCAGACAGTTGTGAGTAAAACGGAGTTCCATGAAACAACAATATTCATTATGTAAACACTAAGGACAGAATGTGTCTTGGAACAAGCCGTCACATCACGTAGATAAAAGCGAATGAATGAGCAGGGTGTTGACCACGCGGCCGCAGTGCAAATGTCCTGCATTGTCATACCATTATGCAAGGCAGTCGAAGATGCGATACCCCTGGTCGAGTGTGCTCTAAGGTTGACAGGAGGCTCTAAATCTGAAGCTCTGTAGGCTTCAGAAAAAAGGCCTCACACAGCCAGTGTGACAAGCGCTGGGTGGATAACGGGTGACCTGCAGATGCATCTTTATAATGCACAAACAAATGTTGAGTTTGACGCATTGCAGCTGTGCGCGCTATGTAACACGTCAATGCCCGCATCGGACAGAGGAGATGGAAAGACGCTTCTTCTTCTGATCTGTGGGTGGGGGGGGGGTTCGGCTAAACCCCTCCAAAGATATCGCTCTTGATTTAAAAGAGCTTGTGATGTTTTTAGGCATAAAAGCTGGGTTTGGTCTTAAATTAGCTGAGCTGCCATCAGCCTGAATTCTAAGACATGACGGAGCGACAGAGAGGGCAGATAAATCACTCACCCTCTTAACGGATGTTAAAGCCAGCAGCAGGGCTGTTTTAAGAGACAAGAGTTTAAGCGGAACCTGATCCATAGGCTCAAATGGAGCTTTGATCAGGGCCAGCAGGACCAGCGTTAAATCCCACTGTGGAACAAGTGGGCATGAAACAGGCCTGCATGTGAGAGTAGCTCTGGCTGCAGCTCCCAAGATGGCCGCTAATGACCTACACCTGGCGGTCATCTCCCTGATGAGCATCGACCTCTACTTAAGACTGCAGTCAAGTCTACTCGATGCTGGAGCATTGATTCCCTCCCGGTACTAGTGCTCTCAGCCTTTTGTGTTCTGAAGTATTTTAGATACTTACCTTGTGCTTCTTGTGTCAGCAGTTCCTCGTTTTGCCGTGCCATTCCAGTCCTGTTCTCTCGGTTCCTGTCTGGTCTCATGAAACCCTGCCCGTGTGGATTTTGGATGCCCATGCTCTGCTGCTGGGACTCATGCCTCTTGGAACTCCTGAACTCACTCCAGTACCAAGGAAGCTGTAAGACAAGAAACAACAATATCAAATCCAATATTCCTGTGTCTCTTACCTGCTCCCGAGCTAAAGGACTATCCCCCCTCTTCCAGGAATTCCAGTTCCAGGGCCTGTATATTTTGTATATACATTTATCCACTGTAAATAACTATCACCTTTTTTGTAGCCTGAGTCTTGCGTCGTTCTGGGTCTCGTTACAACTGGGTTGCCCGCACATACAACAGTGCATCTCTGTACACCTTTTAGAAAACGCTTCATCAGCGGATGATTAAGAACTGTTCTGTCTCCGAACCCTTTGTGGCAGGAAGAGATGGCTGTAGCGTACATTTTAATCGTGTTGGACGCCAGATTTCTGTCTATCAGCTGTTATAGAAAGGACAACACGTCACCTAGTGGACATGAGGTGGCCTCTACACCCCTCTCTGTACACCAGCACTGAAAAGGTGTCTGCTTTGATGTGTACAGCGCTGTGGTAGATGCAGCATGTGAAACCTGAATTGTGCACAATACATCCTATAGGAGACCCATCTTCTCTAAGTGGATCCACTCAGCGGCCAGACCACAGGTGCTGGCCTATTTCTGTGTAACTCCTGATCGCTCCTCCTGCCTGGAGGAGAGCGACCTCCCTCCATGGCAGTTTCCACGGGCGCCCCGACAGCAGGCGTTGCAGGACCGGGAACCATTGTGCGTTCACATGTTCGGGGGCCACCAGGAGAGCTGTCAATCCCTCCTCCTGAACTTAGTTCAGGAACCGTAAAATCAGAGGAGGTGGAGGAAATGTGTACAGAAACATTTTGGGCCATGGGCTGTGGGCAAATGCATCCACCCCCAGCGGCGGTTCGTCTCACGGGCTCAAAGAAAACCATAATTGACACTAAGCATTTTCTTGTGTCGCAAATCGGTCCACAGCTGCTATGTCAGTCTGAGTCAAAACGTTCCGTCAGAGAATGATTAAATGTTGTTCTGTCTCCGACAACTTCGAGACAAGAAGAAAACATGGCTGTAACATACAATAATCGTGATGAACGCCAGATTTCTGTCCATCGACTACAACAGAAAAGGAAAGCATGTCGTCCAGTGGACATGAAGTGGCCTCTACGCCTTCTCTGTACACCTTTTACAAAACGTTTCATCAGCGGATGATTAAAACTGTTCTGTCTTGAAAATTTTGTGACAGGAAGAGATGGCCGCAGTGAACGTTTTACTCTAGCTGAACGCCAGATCTCTGTCCATCAGCTGCTGCAGAAAGGACGGCACACCACTTAGTGGACATGAAATGGCCTCTGCACCTTTTTCTGTGCAGCAGCTCTGAAAAACTGACCACTTGATGTGAACAACGCTGTGGTGGTTGCAGCACGTGAATCCTGAATCGTACGCACTACATCTTGAGAGAGATCCATCCTCTCAAAAGGATCTGTTCAGCGGCCAGACCAAAGGTGCTGGCCTATTCTGATTAACTCCTGATCGCTCCTCCTGCCTGGAGGAGAGCGTCCTCCCTCTAAGGTAGGTTCCATGAGCGCCACAATAACAAGTGTTGTAGGACTGGGGACCATGATAAGTTCACACACTTGGGACAGAAGAACTGTCAGTCCCTCCTCCTGAGCTCGGTTAAAAAAACCGTGATATCATAGGGAGTGAGGGAGGTGAAGAAGCATTACGACCACAGGCTGTGAGCAAATGTGTCCACCCCTAGCGGTGGATCGTCCCGTGTACTCCATGATAATTATAGTTGGCATAGAGCGTTCTCTCATGTTACAACAGGTCCACAGCTGCTCGCAGGATTTCTGCTGCGTCTGAGCCATCAGCTCTGGATGGAAGGTCCCCGGTCCCCGTGCCACAAAAGACTGTCTTTGGACATCACATCCGTCCCCTGTTCAGAACATAGGAGATGTACCCTACTCCAATGGACAGCAGATTGGGTGTGCCCCACACAGTATCTGTCTCACAATGTGGCACATGGGTTGAGCGCATACATCTCCTGCCAGTTATGTATGCAACAGTCACTTGCTGTCTGTGTGAATCAAAAAACCCTGATGATTCCGTAGCACAGAGGCAAAGTGTTGAATCACATTCAAAACCCCGTGCGACACTCCAAAAACATTTAAATGAGCTGCTGTATGGAGAACCACAGCACCCCCACAGCTCATTAAATATATGTGCCTCTGTGAAGTCTGACATGTGTGACGTAGGTCTGCTGATGGAAACAGCTGCTGTCACTCTGCCGGTTTCACGTGAGTTACACTGCTGCCACCTGTCTGTACAAACTGCTCAGCAGCAGCAGATGTCCAGATAAAGCAGAATTCTCCTCTCTGCTCTGTGCGGTGGCTGCAGAGCGGCTTGACGCATTTAATGGAATGTTGTTTCTCACAGTTCAAAATTGACAAATCTAGAATAAATCTCATCTTTCCAGTTTGTTGGGACTAGGGAGTGACGAGAGAGGAACCCTGTGTTTTCCCCTCCTTCTGGGGCCCTGGAAATTACATTTTAATCAGAATTTCCTGCGCTTCTGCGAGAGGGGACGAGATCTGTTCTAGAAATGACAGAAAACATCACTAGAGTTCCTCCGCACCGGAGTTTGAGCTGTACTGCAGCGTGAATCCCCTGATGAAAATGGTTCGCCAATCCGTCTGGAGCGCACGCTCATTGCCACTCGTTTATAAAGTTATAAAGCGGGCATGGGTTTATGCTATGGGCTCACATGCATGCTGATGTGAGCTGGTGCGTGCTGAAGGAGAAAGAAAAATCACACGCCCCCGAGCATGCAAATTGTTTGTGCGTTTGCTGAAGCTGAGGGACGCGGCTCATCTGTGCTGTGCCCACGTTGTGTGCTGCTGCTCCGTGTAAACGCTCGGGGAGCGGGTGCACGTATAAGCCGACGTGCCCTGAAAAGTCGTGTGTGTGCGCCCTCATTCATGCGACGTCTTAAGCGAGGATTGCCGCGGGAACGCGCGTTTGACGCTGGTGTGGTCAGGAAGCAATGCGGCATCGGTGGGACGAGGTTACCAGTGGGATTGTTCTGCAGAACACGTTCATTTTTGGCTGCGAATCACGTGAGCTTTTGAGTGATTCCACGAGCTACAGTATTAATTCAGAAAAACTTTTTCCAGGATGAAGGAGCAGAGCCGCTGTGAGGCTTGTGAAACTGTTGACGCCGCGGGAGCGCGCGTTTGACATCCCTGCGGTGAAAACGCGTGTTACTCCTGCCGAGAGCGAGATACGTTACTGGGCTTGTACCGCGGTCTCACGTTTACGTTGACGTGAACAGCGGGCGCTGAGAGCTGCGTGCGCGCTTTCATAACGCAGCGCCTTATAGGTGAAGGCTGCTCGTGCCGCGGGAGAGCATGTTGGTACCGCCGGCAGTGAATGAAACAATCTTAAAAGGCTCATTCGTGATGAGTGTGTGTGATGGTGCCGCTGTCAGATCATCTGTGCTGACAGCCTGGCTAAAAGACACTTCATCATAAAATGATGTTTATTTCCACGTCGTGTCATCTTACACACATCCAGCAAACAGACACCTGACTATCTTCCCCTGAGTTCCGTGGTTTGTTATCCTAGAAGGCCCCCTGTTGGCGGAGTCCAGGAAAAGTTGAACTTCCGGATGCCGGGGACATCTGACGGGAGGGACTGGCGTAGCAGAGCTGGGGAGGCATTGTACAGCTGTGGAGCATCTTGAAATGATCTCTCGTTGATGAAGGCCCTCCAACAAAAAGCTTCTGCAGCTCCCCTGAGAGGAAGGTGGAGTGACGAGCCAGGAGAACCTCTGGGACCTCGTTCACCGGCTGCGATGTGGGCCGGCAGACAGCAAAAGAGGCGCACCGGTTGGGGATGACATTAGCTGCCCTGCAGAGGGAGCATATGTCTTCTTCCACCTTTGAACATGTATGCCAACAGTGTAACGTGTTGTTTGCTGCAGCCATCTGGAACGCATGCTGGTGAGCTCAGTTAGAGAGCAGTATCACTGTCTGGGTTACGCTAACCGGAGGCGCGGGACGTTGGTCCACCTGGACATCTTGCTCCGAGCATAAAGCCTCCGTCAAGCTCGGCTCCAGGGGGCACTGAGGGAATTTTTGCTCGGTGAAACCCCTGCTCTGGAGATGGGCGCGGACTGTGGAGACCGGCCCCCCAATCTACCCTGAAAGCCTGCTGTGGCTGTGGCGTCGTCCCGTAGGACGTCCTGTTGGGAAACTGAGGCCAGATGGATTAGGACGGTGAGCTGGAATGGAGCCTAGAAAAAACCTTCCCGCTGGATCATCCGAACTGGCGGGAAAGGCGCGGGACGTAAAAAAGGGTCCCTTCAGGCCAGCCGCTCCTGGGTTACGCAGGGCAACCCCAGAGGGCGCCGTCGGCCGGGAGCAGTGTGATCGCCGATACGAAACGAAGTGGGATGAGGTGAGCATTCGCTCAGCCCTCCTCTACTGACACTACGCTCTACATGAGGGAATGAGCAGCAGGGGTCTGCAGCTGACGTGGCCTGTCCTGGAGGAACCATCCGATTCGTTCCGAGGGTCGGCGATAAGAGGAAAATTACAAGATGGCGTTGTCCAGAGTGTAGCGACCTGTCACTGAGAAATACTCCTTGGTGCTTACCTTGAAACAAGACTGCTCGTCAGCTTATCCTTGGGGACGAGAACTCACTGGGACGACCAGAGGTCGACGTGACGGGCCAAGCATTCTTAACAAAGTTGGTCATCTACACAACTTTCCTTCTTCGTTCTTCTGACAGTACTATTAGCTCGCTGAAGAAAAATGGGAGCCGATTACCCGCTCTTAACATAATTTTTATGGACCAGGTGAGGCCCACATAGCAGGTGGGCGTGGACTAAAATTTTTCAGTGCAATGCTTCGCATATCGGGATAAAACCCATCAGTGACAGCCTTAAAGGGCGAAGCCTATATGAAATAGAACTGCCTTTGTTCTACTTTTTGCTGAAGGGAGGTGACCCCACCTCACTGAACAACTATTGACCAATCTCTAAACTCTGCATTTTAGCCAAGGTTCTAGAAAAACTGATAAACTCTCAAATCAAACAGTATCTGGACTCATTTAATATCTTACCTCCCCATCAATCTGGTTTCAGGAAACAACACAGCAACGACTGCTTTACTGAAAGTTTTTAATGATATTGAAGCATTGGATGCTAGGGATTATTGTGCTATACTTTTCTTAGACCTGTGTCAAGCTTTTGATAGTGTGGACCACGATATCTGTGTTATAAGCTCTCAGAAATTGGTTTCTCAGATCATACTATTGGTTGGTTCTCTAACTATCTGTCAGATTGGAGGCAATGTGTTAAATATAATTGGTATTTCCTCAAGTTATTTAACAGTTAACAATGGTGTACCACAAGGCTCAGTCTTAGGACCTACCCTCTTTACAATCTACATAGGTAACATAGGTAACATAGATCAGAGAATCCCTGATTCAACCTTACACTTCTACACTGATGCACAGTTGTTTATTGTCGAGCTAAAACAGTAGCTAAGTTTTTCCAGCTTTTGCAATCTGCTTTGACATCGTCCAGTCAGATTTGATCCGTCTCAGACTTGTCCTAAATCCCGACAAAACCATAGGGATGTTGTTTTCAAACAGGAAGCCAGTCCCAGCAGTTCTTCCTCTAATTTTATCCTTTAATGGTGTCCCTATTGAGTTTGTTGAGTCCTACAAATAATTGGGTATCTTGGTCAACACAAATCTATCTTTTCAGCTTCATATGGAAAATTTGGTAAATAAACTGAAAGCTAAACTGGGTTTCTTTTTCAGAAACAGATCCTGTCTAACTCTGAATGCTAGGAAACACTTTGTAACTGCGACTTTCCTTCCCTCCATTGACTACGGTGACATTATTTACATAAATGGTCCTACAAGCACCCTGCAGATGTTGGACGCTGTCTATCATGGTGCACTAAGATTCATAACTGGCTGTAACTATTGTAGTGTTCTAAAGGGCTAGGTTAGCTTCAGAGCTTCACTACAGTCATATTTAAATAACGAGTTCTCTCTTTTTCGAGCTAATTACATTATATGTGACAGAGGTACTGTGTGTAGATGGTTTAATCAGTGACATGAGACGTTAATTTTTTTTGACCCATCAAAATAAATGTGGTCATTTATTAACAGAATCAAAATTTAACATCAAAACATTGTACACTTGATTAGACTGATCTTGTTCTGATTAATAAAACTTGGCACGTTTTACTTAATAAAAACAACAAACATTTCTGAAGATATCTAGAGTAATTACTGGCAAGATAGAAGAGTTTTAAAGATGGGAAATATGGAGGAGTTTAAAGGAAGATGTTGAAGGAAGATGTATGTCTGTAGACCAGAACAACGAGCTCCTTCTAAACACAGTTCGCCCGCGGTACACTTGTAGTGAAGCTCGTGACGACTCTTTACCTTGGCAGAGGATGGGTCCGCTACGGTCAAGAGGTCCCTGGCACGCTACCTTTCAGCGTCTCCTCATGGCGGCTGCGACTCGGCAGAAGTCGTGAGATACTCCGCTCTACAGAACAAACTTCCTCAGAAGTTGTAGGGCATTCGCCTGGTGAGAGTCACAGCGAGGCGCCGTGACCACAACAGAGATGGATGACTCCATCAGCCTGGAAAACAGAGTCCGAAGTTCCACTCAGCAGTGGAAAAAACTCCAGAACTACTCCACAGAACCCCAGAAGACTCCAGAAGACTCAGAAAAACTCATAGTTCCAGGAAGTGTCTACTTTTAAAGAGTTCTGCTTCTGGTCACTTTAGTATGTCCTGATTGGTTGAAGCAACCAACATGGGTGTGGTTCTAGTGATGTCAAAGGGTTTTTACAAGTCAAGAAAACAGCAAGAATGTTTTAGGAACAGACAGAGAAATGTTTTGGCGAAGTGAGAAACACTGCAGGTGCCAGTTTTCTTATTTACTGTCTGAGAGTTTTAAAAACACGACAGCCCGTTCTAACAACTTGTTTTTGACCGTCTCCGACTTTTGACCGACATCACTCTTTCTCATTTCAGACAGAAGATCAAAAATGCATAATTACTTTGTAAAATAGACATTTAACTTGATTTCTAATTTAAATTAGGATTAAAAATCATTAATACTGTTTCACAGTTGATTTAAAATGAGTGGTTCACTTCAACATTTAAAAATTGTATGAACTAAACACACTTTTGATTATCAAGATTGTAAAATAGTGATGATAATATATAAAAGAGAGTGTTCTTTCAATTGATTAGTTCAGGATACAATTAGAAAGTCTCTGGATGAGCTAATCTGTATTTCTGGACTCAAATCAATGAAATAACAGTTCCTGTCCCATGAAGGTCTTTAGAGGCAGGTTTTGGTCAGAGGCCTAGTCCATTACACTATCATACCCACCATTACAACATGTATTCCTTGGTTAACTGGTCATTAACTTCACACAGACTCTCACTGGTACATTTTCATATTTAAATCACTTCTTGGTCTGCTGCCTTCATACATCTCCTCTTACTTGTCTCTGCGAGTCTGCGTGAGTGCAGCTACAGCGTCTCAGGACATTATTACATGTACTGTCCACTCAGTGAGGACTGAACTAGGCAAAAGGGCCTTCTCCTACTCCACTCCTATTTCCTGGAATATTTTGCAAAAAAGATCTGAAGCTCTCGACCTTGACCTCTCTAAGTGGCTTTAAACATCTGTTAAGTTCCTGGCAAGAACAATGCAGACATGTTCCTGTTTTTACTTTTCTACACCACCTTATAATCTAGCTTTTTTTTTCGCCATGTTTCTTTCTCCTTTTAATTAACATTTTGTTTTCAATTGTTTAAAAAATATACTCAAATTTGTATGAATCATTTGTGATTGTCTGTTGTTGTTGTTGTTATCCACTGTTGTCATCAGTCTTTGTTAAAATTCAGGTCTCTCTTGTAAATGAGTCCTGGTGGCTCAATGAGACTAACCTGTTTCAATAAATGTATGAAAAATCCAATATCTTTTACCCAGGTCTTCCTTTTTGGGTCGTGGAAATGGTTTTAGAAATATAAATGAATTGTAATATTTAGTTATAAAATCCAATTGTGGAAACTTCTTTTTAGTTTGATATATATATTTCTTATTATATTTAATTCCCTTAATCACTAAAAACATGTACAATCAGTTCAGTACTTATTTATTGGACTATGAATCATACAGTTTAAACCATATGTAAACAAACGTCTTTTTTTCTTCACTAGCTCTATAGCAAGGTGCACAAATTCCTTCTCGCTCCCTGTTTTCCTCCTGCTTTTTTTGCTCTTAGTCTGTGTATTGGAGCAGATCCTATTTTTTTACACATCTCCCAAAATGGAAACTACTGTTTTGGATCTGACCAACTGGACTTTCGACAAAAATTACAAATTCTTTCAACAAAGCAATATGGTCCTGGAGAACCCTCATCTGCTCGGATGAGACATGCAGGTGGATATATGTCGGGGGCTGGGGGGGTGGGGGGGTGGATGTGTCTACCTCTGCTTTTGACAGAGGATGCTGAAATTGCCGATAATTGGATTTATGATAACAGGTTTCTTGTTTTTGGAATAGTCTGGATCCTGGCTTATCAACATACAAAGAAGACGGCCGCAGCTAATTTGGACCTCGACAAGCTGCTGTCTATGTGAAGGTCTGGTTCTTGCTCGAGGAGTCAAAATCAACTGATTTACGAGCAAAACCATAAGTTGGAAGTGATTTGAATTGCATGCCACCTGCAGCTTTGGGACTCGTCAGCATGAAAACACATCTTGAAGAGGCTCATAAGCACGGACCAGTGGAATGCACCCTAATCTGGCCATTTTGGACCTTGGTGCAACAAACCACCTAAAAGTTGGACCAAAATCACCACACAAGAAGTCAAAATTAAATATTTATTTTCAAGGTGAAGTGTAACAGATTGGACTGGTTCTGGTACTGGTTTAAGTTCCAGATCAGGAATGAGTCTATGAGGCAGAGATCAGTTAGTGGTTGTGCAGGAGATAACGAAAGAGCAAGAGTCAGAATGAGGAGGACCACTAACCGTCTCAGATGAGCTTGGGGGTTCTGGAGACTGACGAGGTCCAAACTGATCCGGATTGTTGCAGGAGAAGCTGAGTCTGGTGAGGGGCCACAGCCGGCCGCAGCGACAGGCGGGTGGTGAGTCCATTGAGCGAAGAGACGTGGTCACACAAGCCTGGGTCCAAAACCAGAGAGCAGAAGACAGGAGGTACCGGAGGAGAAGACGAGGAGGCATTGTCGTGCAGGCGATGGTCAAAACCGAAGGCAGAAGACGTGATAATGCTGTAGATGAACAGATGCTGAGATATATTCATCAATTAAAACGGATTCTCTCATTTTTCTGGACTGAATAAAACGTGCATTGAATTTAATAAAATGTAACGTGAGACGTTATTTATCTTTGACCCATCAAAATGAATGTGGTCATTTATTTACAGAATCAAAGTTTAACATCAAACATTTACATTAATTTGGCAAATTGAAAAATAACAACATAATTAATCAGCAAGCTGTACAATTAGAAAACCATACGGCGATGGTTGAAACTTTACACAGACATTTCTAAAATATCTGTCAATGATTTCTACTTGATAGAAGAATTTTTAAAGATGGAAAGATGAAGTTTAGTGGGAGTGAAAGATGGATGAGGGAGAATGTGGTGTGTATGAGTGAAAAGTGTTGACAGGACGACACCCTCCATCCGACCCAGCTTTCCTCGGTACGCTCAGTAGTGGACTAGACTCATTTACCTCTCTGACGATGAATCAGAAGAAGAGGAGCTCCAGTTAACGCTATCTTTCAGCGTCTCCGTAGGATGGCAGAGATACATCCGGAGTGGTGACGGGACTTCGTCAACAACAGTTCACCTCACCGGGTGGAAGATGTTATAATCCCAAACTCGGAAGAGCCTTATCATGGCTGGACTTCTGTTCTCCCAAACGACTGGAGCTGCAAACTCTCCAGCCCGACTCCAACGGCAACTCACAGAACAGCCACTTCACAGAACTGCCGCTTCACAGAACTACGATCATCTCAGAACTGGGAGAACTAGGAAGTACCGACATTTTAAAGGGCTCTATTTCCGGTATATTTGAGAGTTTCTGATTGGTCAATATCAACCAGACAGGGGTGTATTTTGTGATGTAAGGTGTTATGGAAAGTCAGAAACCAGCAAGAATGTTATGGAACAGATTGAAGATGTTTCCCAGACAGGAGAGAGAAATGTTTGGGCGAGTTTGGAGAAACAGGTGCCAACTTCTCTGTTTACGTCTGAGAGGATTTAAAAACAAGACAGTTGTTCCAACACTTGTCTGCTTCGACTCCTGACCTCGGAAAACGTACACTGCTCATTCAAAGACAGAAATCAGAAAATGCATAATTACTCTGTAGCAGACCTTAACATGAATTCTAACTTTGCATAAGCAACTCAAAAATCATTGTTACTGTTTTACAGTTAATAAAATTGATTAGTTCACTGTAACATCTAAAATGTTTGAACTAAAACACTTTGATTATCAAACATTTGTAAAACAGTAATGATAATAGAAAAGAAAGTGTTCTTTCACTTGAATTTTCAAGAAAGAAAGTCTCAGGATGGGTGAACCTGTATTTCTGGATTCAAATCAATGAAATGACAGTTTCTGTCCCACAAGGTTCTTAAGGTCAAGGGTTTTGACCTTAGGTCAAGTTCACTACAATGCAAAGGGTCGAGCGAGAGACGATGTCCAGGTAAGTTGTGGGTCCAGGAGCAGGGAGGTCAAGCCAAGAGGGAAGGACAGGAACCAGGAGCGGGACAGGAATGAGGAGACAGGTAAACTATGACAAGGGAACACAAAAGCTATGGGGAAACAAGGCAGGGTCATGAGCGCGAGGTATTTACTTCCAGTGAACTGTTTTCAACTACCGGGCACCGAAGAGGAGAAAGAGTGCAGCTTTTAAAGGGTGAGAGTGACAGGTGCAGACAGTTCAGTCTAATCAGATGCTGCAGTGAAGACAAAACTAAACAACCGTGGCATCATCCTCAACCAGCATGCAAAGAAGACAAACTAAAATGCACGTATATAAGTAAACATTGAGTGGACAGAATAAATGAAACTTACAGAAAAGATCTTTTGCAAACTATAAAGGGTGATCAGGGTGACAGAAAATATAATCTATGGGACGTGATTTGTGACACTTGGAAAGTTATCAGTACAGATTCAAGGCTGACAGAAAATAATATGCCTGAATAAATCAGCAATTGTGGTTATCTGAATCTCTCCCTAGCTGGCCTTGGAACAGACCGACATCAATTTCTCCTGGGAAATGTGTAAACTAAGGAAAAGCTTTGTCTTTTGCCATTCCCCCCCCCCCCTGTGGAATTTTATTAGAACTGTGCCAGCTGACCATCATTTCATCAGGAAAATGGACTATATAGGGCTTCATGGACCACCTCGTTTGTAAATGCATATGTACATGTTCATAAATGTGCTTTAGCTGGCAGAGGTTGTTTTTTCATGTCTTAAACCTTGCCCTGTAAATACAAGGTGTGAAGAGATCTTTTTTGTAATGCCACTACCCTCTCCTCATGGCTTTGTCCCTTTTTCTATCTTAAAAAAAGTATTCTGAATAAAAATAAGAAGGCCACGCTTTATTACAGCAGCTTCATGCATGCCAGCCATCTTTCAGACGGCTGTTCTTGTTGTAACTCGGTGCAATGATAATAAAGCTTATTCTGATTCTGAACATACACTATAAAATAAATAACCATTTATTTCACTGTCTGACAATAAATTAGACTAAACTTTTCTTGTTTCATGTAAATTAGGATTCCCTAAATTATTTTTATTTGCCCAATTTGCCCAATTTGGAATTATGGCAGAGAGAACTTTTTAAGAGAATATATTGATACCTTCTTCAAATTCACAAGTTTGTATCCATCAATTTTCTTAGTGTTTAGTAGCATTTTGTTTAAATTGTGTAACTTGAGTCAAACATTTTCACAAAGCTTTGCAGGACTTTTGTCCAATTCCTTCCGACAGAATTGGTGGAACTGAATCATAAGTCTTGGCTACTTGCCTTTTCAGTGTTAGGATCTGGTGTTGAGTGTCGACCACAGGTGTGGGCTGAGGCATGAGGACTCAGGAGTAGAAAAAACAAACAATAATTTATTGAGAAAATTAAAGTGCTGACGGGGCAGCAAAAACTTACGCCAGGAAGAAAGAAGAAAACCAGACCGAGGACACCGTGGACGGGTTTGAGAGAAGGATAGATTTAGTTGGTTAGTGATTCAGTGCCGGAACACCAAAAAGGTGAAAACACACAGACTAAATACTAACAATAATGATGCGAGAGGAGGGACACCTGGGGTGATTAGAATGAGTAGCAACTGTGCAACATGAGGACAAGGAGGAAAAACACAGAGGTGCATGAAACACAAAAAACAGACTTGTCTCATAGACATAGACTTGTCTCATAACCTCCACCACCCCCCAAGGGGTGGCACCTGGCATCCCGAAAGCAAGCTCCCACATACAGTAACTAGGGTGGGCAGGGGGAGGAGACAGGACAGAAAGTACCAGAAGAATGACCCCAAGGATGAGAGGAGGAAAAAGGAAAGCTGACAGGTGGGAACCTGGGAGAACAGAAAAAAGGGAAGGAACACCCAAGCCCGAGTCCAGGTGGATGACTGGGAGACCATCCAGCACGGGGCAAGTGTTCAGGTGAATGGCCAGAAGACCATCCAGGGCAAGATGGGTGTTCAGGTGGCCGGCCAGAGGACCATCCATTGCTTCTTCAGGGTGGTGTCCACCTGGACCCTCCCTGACTCAGGCCAAAGAGAGGAAAAGAGGCTGGTAACCCTGCAGCAGGCGATGGGGCCTGAGAGCCTGCAGTGGGTGATGGGACCCCAGGAACAGACATTGACAGGGAGACCTTGATGTCTTTGACTGGTGTGGGAACCAACATGGGTTTAACTGGAGTGGAAACCAGTTTTGGTGCTGGTGTGGAAACAAGTCTTGGTTCTGGTGTGGAAACCAGTCTTGGTGCTAGTGTGGAAACCAGTTTTGGTGTTGGTGCTGTGGCAGGCATCACCACTTCTGGCACTGTAACGGGCGCAGGGGCCTCTGAGAATGTCAAGGCATACTTCTGCATTGGGGCGTTGGTCTGTGTCGGTCTGCGTCTGCATCAAGGTATCCGCCTGCTTTGTCGGAAGAGGTGATGTGGACTCCTCAGGGATGGCAGGAGGCATCGCTGAAGCTGGACCGTCAGGAGGAGTCGCTACAGCAGGACCGGCAGGATGAGTCGCTGCAGCTGGACTGGCAGGATGAGTCGCTGCAGCTGGACCGGCAGGAGGTGTTGCTGTAGCTGGACCTGCAGGAGGAGTCGTTACAGCTGGACCAAGGGCCTCTGATGGAGCGAAGGCCTCAGGCAGAGCGAGGGCCTCTGGTGGAGCGAGGGCCTCAGCAGCAGGTGGAGCAACGGCCTATGGAGGACCGAGGGGGTTTGGCGTATGAAAGCCCGATCATGCTATTAGTGATGAGGGGCTCGGGGAGTCCCCCCACAACTTTGAAATTCTTCACAGCTCCCCCCTTGTGCGTCTTGAGAGACTCAGGTGGAGGGAGATGTTGGAGTTCAGCAGAACTGGGTCGGTTCTGACGTCAGATCCTCCTACATTTTGAGCGAGAATCAGGAGAATCTGCAGGATGACTCTCACCGGATGACGAGATGAGAAGAGAGGAGAGTCCAGATGGACGAAAGCCGGAACAGCTGCCTGCGGGAGGGAGCGAGCGCAGCGCACGTCTCTCTGTCCACTCTCTTTCAAACAGCTCCCACACATCTGGTGAGTAACACAGATCCTCCAATCAAGGGTACACGTTAATTAAATCTTCTGTGACCACCATTCTCTCCCATGGATCACTGGAGGTGACCATGATATCAATAAAGTTGCAGGTTACCTCATCGAGCTGTTGATGGTCTTGTGAGTCCAACTTCATCAGGGACCCACAGCCTGATGGGTTCAGTTCTTGGTCCCAGCATTCTGTTAGGATCTGGTATTGCATGCCGAACCTAGGTGTAGGCCGAGGCATGAGGACTCATGAGTAGAAAAAACAAACAATAATTTTTTGAGTAAATTAAAGTGCTGACGGGGCAGCAAAAACTTACTTCAGGAGGAAAGAAGAAAACCAAACTGAGGACACCATGGAAGGGTTTGAGAGAAGGTTAGATTTAAGCAACAAAGTTCATGCTCAATCATCCAGGTACCAAATCCAAAAATTCTCAGTCGGGTCATCGGGACAGTTTCATTTTAATAGAGATGTTTCGCTCTCTATCCAGAGGGCTTCATCAGTCAGAGGAGTTCCAATAAACTGCTTCCCCACCAACCAGTAAACTCCTTAAGTGGATGATTAAGCATGAACTTTGTTGCTTTGAACCACTTTGGCTGTGGCTGCCTTCCTGGGAGGAGTCGAAGAGGGACAGGATGTCACCCATAAATCATTTTAGCTCCAGCAAACCAGTTGGCCCACTTAAGTAGTTTACTGCTTGGTGGGGACTTCTGGTTTGGGACACCAAGAGGATGACCACTTAAGATAACAGTTCCCAATCAACACTCGATAAAAAAGCCCACAAAATAATTAAATGTAAGAGCAAATCATAACAAGAGTGTAAGAAAGGTGGGAGAAGAACAAGAAGACAAAGTAACATTCAAGAATTCACAAAAAAATCCAAACAGAGACGAGGGCAGCGAACAGGACCATCAGGTGGAGGAAGAAACAACAGGTATCACAGGCCTATGCCTCCGGGACATTCTCTGGGAAATTACATCTTTTAAGATTGAATTCAAAACTAACTTTGCTGCATTTAAATGTGACATAAAGAAGGAAACGAAGGAAGAAATCGGAGGCCTTAAAGAAAGTATCAACTTAAAGTATCCTGATGCATGCTCAATAATCCAACTTAAATATCTCAGAAATAAAGGGCGAGGTATCGAACCACGCAGCAAGACTCAAAGAATCGGAGCAGTTGGAATGGAGAAGTGGAATTCAGTCTCTTAAACAACAACAGCTACTGCATGACACAGCATGCTGGTGAAGATTCTCAGTCATCCAAGACATGATGAATTCAAAAAACGTTCAATACAAAAACAACTGGACTTTATTTGCAACAGAAGATGTTTCGCTCCTCATCCGAGGAGCTTTCTCAATTCAATGAGCAGTGAGTGAGAGATTCAGGTTATAAGGCTGAGTGAGATAGGACACACACACATATGTAGATTTGACAAGTCACACCTCCACACCTTAACAGTAGGGGGCTTCTTAAAGTCTTTGTTACTCTAATTCACTTATGAGACCCCTCTGTTCCTATCAGGTGTGAAAACTGGTGGGAATAAGTCTTAAAGTTGCATTATAGGTTTTTGAAAGTGGAAATCTGAAGCCTTCTCCTCTGTTAAAAGACGGCTTTTCTCTTTTTACATAAATTGCTTCCTTCACCCCCCTCTCAAACCATCTGTGTTCTTAGTCCAAAATGTGCACATTTTGGTCCTCAAAAAGAGTGTCCCTTCTCTGTGAGGTGGAGGTGAACAGCTGAATCTTGTCCTGAAGAGCTGTCTGTGAAGAAACTGTTTAGTTTCTCCAATGTAAATGTCTGGACAGTCCTCGCTGCATTGGGCCACATACACTACACCACTCTGTTTGTGTATGGGTGTTCTGTCCTTAGGGTGGACCAGCCTCTGTCCGAGAGTCCTGCTGGGTTTGAAATGTACTGGGATGTTGAAAATCCTTCTGAATTTCTATAATATGACCATTAAAGTGCATTTATTAAGTAAAAGTTCAACTGGGACACACCTTTGCTATAATTTCGAGCAAACAAATAATTGTTTAGGTGTTTTTCTTGTTAAATTTCCAAGAAACAAGCAGGGTTCCTCCTTCATTTTTTCTCCCTCTGCGCACTCCCAGAGCACCGAGGCAGCTTAAATATTTTTGAAATTCAGCTGATTTGACCATTAAAGTGCATTTTTAAAGGAATAATTCAACTGAGACACACTTTTGCTATAAAGTCGAGAAAACATTTTTTTAGGTGGTTGTCTTGTTAAATTTGAAAGAAATGCAATGACTCATCCCTCTGCACGTGCACGCTTTGTAACACATCAGTAGCAAAACTATTTTTGAAATTTAGCTGATTTGACCATTAAAGTGCATGTTTTAAGGAATAGTTCAACTGAGACACAACTTTGCTATAATTTCGAGCAAACAAATAATTGCTTTTAGGTGTTTATCTTGTTAAACTTGCACAGCGACTCGTCGCATGCACACGTTTACTTCAGCGTATCGGCTTATGAAATACAGCTGATTTGACCGTCAAAGTGCATTTATTAAGCAAACGTTAGACTGAGACACACATTTACTATAATTTCAAGTAAACAAATAATTGTTTTTAGGTGTTTATCTTGTTAAATTTTGAAGAAATGCGGAAGCTCCTACCTCTGTGCATGCCCACCGCTTCCGCGAATCAGGTTTTAAAATACAGCTGATTTGACCGTCAAAGTGAATTTATTAAGCAAAAGACTGATACACACATTTACTATAATTTTGAGAATTTTTTTTTTTTTTAAGTGTGTCAAGTTAGGTGGATGAAAAGAGGTGTTACGGTCAGACTGCACATGTCTGGTGGAGGTGGACATTTTAAATAAAGCAATCTTAATGAATGAATGATCAATTAAAGAAGTTTTGTGGGTGTGCTGATTAAAATGGTAAATGGTAAATGGACTGTACTTATATAGCGCTTTTCTATCTTATTTCAAGATACTCAGAGCTCTTTACTCTACAATCTGTGTCCTCGTTTACCCATCCATACAGCATTCTACTAGATCTCTACAAAGCTAATTGAGTAAATCATTCTAAAGAGACTAATCAGAGCTTTAAATCACATTAATACACTGATGGGACACACATCAGAGGCTATGAGGGGTTCAGTGTCTTACCCATGGACACTTCAGCATGGTGTATTCGAACCCCCAACTCTCGCATTGGAGGACGATTACTCTAACCACTTAGCCACAGCCAAAATAGCCTAAAATAAAGATGTTATGTCTGTCTGTCAAGAAAAATGAAACAATCAAATGTTATTATGATTTTTTTTGTAATCAAAAGTTCCTTTATAATCTATTTTGTGATCAAAGAAGTATTCATTAAGTGATTGTAAGTTTGATCTGGAATTCAATTTTAATTTTTAAGTCAAGTGATTTTAGAAGAAATGTTTTTATACCTCTCTATTATTAAGTTTTGTTCTAATTTAGGATTAGAAGAGCAAAGTTCAAAGTTGAAAAACAGTGTCACTTGAAGCAATTGACAGGAAACTCAGTAGCGTGGTGACGGCTGGATACAAGGATGTTGCGCAAAGCACCTGTCACGAGCTTACAACAGAAGTGGAAGTACGCTATTTAGACAGCTGAGCGGTTGCATATTCAATTCAATTCAGTTTATTTATATAGTGCCAAATCACAACAAAAGTTGTCTCAAGGCACTTTACAGAAACATTCACATAAATAAAAGCCAATTAGTAAAGTTCTCTATCTAAGAAATCCAGCAGACAAGTTGAATCTTGGCTTCATTGCAGTCTCCCATCCTGAGCAAGCACAGTGGCAACAGTGGAAAGGAAAAAAATCCCTTTTAAAAGGAAGAAACCTCCAGCAGAACCAGGCTCAGGACAAGCGGCCATCTGCTTTGACCGGCTGGTTGAGAGGAGAGGAAGGAGAGAAAGACGAACACAGAATGGTAGGTCCAGGTATAGGTCCAGGTGTATCTGAAAGACAAAAAAAACACATGTTAAGGATAGTAAAAATACTTACAAATACAAAACAGGTTGAACAGAGTAAGCAAAGACAGTAGCAGAGTGGAAATTGTGGTCAGTTTGCCCTGCAGCAATCTAAGCCTATAGCAGCATAACTAAGGGACAGCTCAGGAAACCCAAGCCGACCCTAAATATAGGATTTCATAAAAAACACAAACTGAAAAAAAAGGAGACAAATTTTTGAACTGTTGAAAAGTCTTCAAAATAGTGGACAAGTTTTCAAAAGGGATGTTAGATCAGAAACAAGTCAATCAGAGACAAGAGATGAGTTTAAAAAGAAAAGATAGCAGATGAAAGTCGGTCAGTCATTTCGGGTAGAAATGGAACAAAATTGTCAAGCTCTGAAGACTTGGATTCTGACTCTGAAGATTGCAGAAAGATGATTTTGGCTGCAGAAGGGCTGAAAAAACAACAAAAGTTGAAAACTTAAAGCAAAGAAGAACCGCTCAGCAGCACATGATCACCTTTCAAGAGGACTGACCCCAGATAACTCTGAACAAGTCTCTGATTGGAATTCATTACATCTGATGACCATTTTCAACAAAGGCTGTAGGAATTATTCTCCTTTTTCTTGGAAAACCAATCCAATCATGGAATATGTGGAAGGAACCAGCCTTTTTGAATCATTTTACCCAATTTTTAAATTACAGGTTGCCTTTTATAGTTTTTCTTAGGGACAGCATAGTCAGGGCATAGGCCATTTACAAGAGATTATTATAAGAGATTGGTGCATCGAATTTGGATTTTCACCCATTTTTTATTTTTATTTCATTCATTATACTGCATTTTTTGAAACATATTTGCTTGCATTGCTGCTGGATTTTTGAAAGCTACAAATGTGATCTTATGCAATTTCATGATTAAAATTACAAAGCATGAAAATCATAGAGTATTGGACTAATTCACTCTAATTCACACTACTTCACTCTCACCTATCCAACAATAACATTTATGAAGAGTTTCAATCTGGTTTTCGCCCCCACCATAGCACCGAAACAGCTCTAATAAAAATAACTAATGACCTTCTTCTTGCTGCTGACTCTGCTCTTCTGTCTATCCTCATTTTATTGGATCTAAGTTCTGCCTTCGACACAATCTGTCATTCTATCCTCCTCAACAGACTAACCTCCATTGGCATCTCAGGTACTCCGTTAGGCTGGTTCAAATCATATCTCTCTGACTGCACTCAATTCATTCAGCTCAAATCCTTTCGTTCCCAGTCTTCCCCCGTCTCCATGGGTGTCCCCCAAGGCTCTGTCCTCGGACCCCTCTTCTTCATTATTTACCTCCTTCCTCTAGGTCACATCTTCTGTAAATTTGGTGTCCATTTTCACTGTTATGCTGATGACACACAGCTCTACTTGGCAACAAAACCAAACTCCACCCACCCACCCTCCCTCCTCACCGAATGTCTCAATGAGCTAAATCACTGGTTTTCTAACAATTTCCTACAACTAAACAGTGACAAAACAGAAATCATTCTTGTCGGTACCAAAAACTCTATTTCAAAATCAGAACAACTTCTCATCCCCCTTAACAACTCTCTGCTATCCCCCTCGCCTCAGGTCAAGAGTCTTGGTGTCATCCTCGACACCACTCTTTCCTTCACTTCTCACATCAAAAATGTCACTCGTTCTGCCTATTTCCATCTCCGAAATATTAACCGTCTCCGCCCTTCTCTCACACCCCGCTCCACAGCCATCCTTGTGCACAGTCTTGTGACTTCTCGGATTGACTACTGCAACTCCCTTCTTTATGGCCTCCCCAACAAATCTCTCCAGAAGCTTCAATTGGTCCAGAACTCAGCTGCCCGTGTCATAACTCAAACCTCCTCCTATAACCACATCACTCAAGTCCTGCAGCAGCTCCACTGGCTCCCGGTTAAATCACGCATCGTCTTCAAAATTATTCTTCTCACTTTCAAAGCTATCAACAACCTTGCCCCTCCGTACCTATCTGACCTCTTACACATCTCCATCCCCTTTCTGTCTCTCAGATCCTCCTCTTGACTAAACCTCCATGTACCCTCTCCACCATGGGGAGCAGGGCCTTCACCTGCTCTGCCTCTCATCTCTGAAACTCTCTACCCCCTGACTTAAGAAACACCAACTCTCTTTCTCTATTCAAGACTGCTCTGAAAACACATCTCTTTAGACTCACTTATCCTTAACTTTGCTGTATGTATTTTATATTCTTTATGCATTTTATATTCTGTATGTATTTTATATTCTTTAAGTATTTTATTTTCTTTATGTAATTTATTCCTGTTGATCTTTGTTCTTACTGTAAAGTGTCCTTGGGTGTCCTGAAAGGCACTTTTTTAAATAAAATGATAATTATTATTATTATTATTATTATTATTATTTTCCTGATGGCATTTGAATGATACATGCTCAGTGCTGAACTTACTCAGGAAGTGTGCTTGGTTCTGAGATTTTGGAAAGTTTTTAACGGTTACTTAATTAGATTTTTGAACAGCATCCCCATATGGCTAACTTGTCCTTGCCTAGGAAAATTACCAGGTCTTGTACCAATTGCAAAAAGTCAAATAGAGGAGGAGCAGCCATATTGTAAGATACCTTATGGTAAACGTTGGAGTCACTGCTACTTAATTCTAAGAGCTGTGAGGTGAAATAGGGGTGCATCCTGCAGATGAAGGTTGTTAGTGCCTGGTCAAATTTTTCTTGAACCCAGCCTAAGAGGGCCTGACCATAGTATTGTTTGGGTAGTACTCAGAAGTGTAGGGGGGTTCAATTACCAGTTAGACGAGGGCTGGAGGGGTGTTAAACCCTGAAATGAAGACAAGTGTTAATCTTGTTAAATTCTTGTTAAAGTCCTCCCGTGCACGCTCCGCAGCCACCGTTTGGGAACCTGCCAATTTTTGGCACAACACCAGCCCACATTTCTGGGTTCGGCCCATATTTTCGGGTTGTCAGCGGTGATGCGTAATAAACGCAAAGTGTCTGCGGCGACGCATAATAAATGCGACGTATACAGCGAAGGGACATATTTATGGATTTTCCCACTTTTTTAGACACATTGGACTGATACAACAAATAGGGCAGTGCAATGTGTACGGCGGAAAATATGGTATATGTTTTTCATTTCATTTCACCTTTATTTAATCAGGTATAAAGACTAGAACAAATTATTATTTACAGTGCTGGCCCGATAGCACCAACAGGCACGGGTCAAGGGAAGGGAAACGTTACAAGTAGGTACAACAATAAAATTTAATAATAAAAAACAAACAAGAAAAACACTAATTACGTTAATAACATTTTATTGTCAAAGTCAACATTACTAAGCTTAAAAATTTGCAAGTATCTTTAAAAATGGCTTTCAAATTATTATTTTTAAGTAAAAATGGAGACAAATGAGGTCAGATTCCTGTCAAATGGCGCAGCAGAGGCAAATGCCACAGATTTAAAGTGAGACTTGGTCTTTAGAGTTGTTAATCACAAATACTGAGAGGATCATGTATTATACATCGAAACCGGTGCTAACTGCCATAGATGAGTTCAATATTGAGGTGAATAACCAGCAATGTCTTATAAATAAGGGTAAACTAATGAATATCACAACCAGTATGTAGAGAAGGCCATTTAACAAGAGATTATAGGTGACAATAATGTGTTCTGTAAGGAACATTTGTAACAAAGTGAAGAGATGACCAACGGGCCACACTTCATTTGTTTGTGCAAGAATGTAAAATAACACTAACAGTTTTAACATGTAAAGAATAACTCAGACTGAGACTTTGTTAATCTGATGAAAGTCTGCATTAGTCTGGCAAGGTTCTGTTTGCTTAAAGATGGTCTAATGAAAGTTTCTGTGAGTCTGATGAGTGTCTGTGTTGGCTTGACAAGGTTCTACATTGGTATGACGAGGGTCTGTGTTTGTCTAAAGAGGATCTGCATTAGTCTAATAAAATTCTTTGTTGGTCTGATGACATTATGTATTGGTCTATTGAAGATCGTGTCGGTCTGATGAGGGTCTGTGACATTAAAGATAAGCTCTTGGGGGAAAAAAATGTCTTTTAGACAGAATCGGGAAACTATCTTGCAAGAACTTGTGTGAATGAGGTCAGAAGGACCTGCAGTGTCATATAAAAGTAATTCAGCACCACAGAGCTTTCTCTCATTGAAAATCAGACCAACAGGCCGGCTCAAGCACCAGGGGAGGGGAAGACAAATGCTTTCCATGTTTCAGTAAATATTTAGTTTCTTCTGGTATTTGTTGTGTCGACAAATGGAATGTTGTGATTGTATTTGTGAATCTGTTTCTGCTTGGATGGAAATCAATAACTAATCTCAAGTCAGAGAAAGAATGATGAACAATCAAATGGGAGGAAAAATTCATCTTCTCAGAAATATAAAGTTCTAAAAATAATAACATTATATAAAAGCACTTATAAAAACTTTTTTATTGCTTTTTCTAATACTTGATTAGAAAAACTTGAGATTTTTGTAATAAAATTCAGTGATCAAACTGTTAATTTATTATTACAAACACAGATTCTTTCAACAGTAAAAAAAAACAAAAAACATTTAGCTCTTGGAAGAGAAAATAAGAATTTTCTTTATGAACTGATCATTCCCAAAGTTCTTGTGTGTGTGTGTGTGTGTGTGTGTGGGGGGGGGGGGGGGGTCTGTTGGCAAAATATCTTATGAACCAGCAAATAGATTAAAATAAAACTTACTCACCCATCAATCCTCAATGACCTATTGCCCTGACATCATCCCACATCATGAAAGTTCTAGACAGACTGCTGTTGGCCCACCTGGCTAAACAAACAAGCACATATCAGGACCCATTGCAGTTTGCCTATCAGCATGGAGTTGGAAATGAAGATGCCATCATACACCTGCTTCAACAAACTCATTATAATCTAAAAACAAGCAGACAGCACTGTGAGAATCCTGTTCTTTGATTTCTCCAGTGCATTTCACACAATCCAGCCTGATTGGCTTTGTCAAAAACTCCAGAAGACTCAGGTGGAGGCCTCAACAATCACCTGGATCAAAGACTACCTGACAAACAGACCACAGTTTGTGAGACTGAAGGGTTGTGTGTCTAACCAGGTTGTCAGTAGCTCAGGAGCACCACAGGGGACTGTACTCTCACCATTCATTTTCACTTTGTACACCTCAAATATCCAGTACAAAACAGACTCCTGTTATCTACAGAAATATTCTGATGACTCTTAAGTGGTCAGGTGTATTAGAGATGGACAAGAAGCTGAGTACAGAGAACTGGTGGTTAGCTTTGTGATCATGGTTTGGAAACAATCATCTCATCTTGAATGTGAGCAAAGCAAAGGAGATGATTGTAGATTTCAGGAGAAACAGGAACAAGTCCCAAACTATTTTCATCATGGGAGAAGAAGTGGAGGTGGTGGAGAAGTATAAATACATTGGGGTTCACCTGGACAACAGACTGGACTGGAAATGCAACAGTTAAGCCGTCTACAAGAAGGGACAGAGCAGACTGTACTTTTTGAGGAAGCTGAAGTCCTTCAGTGTTTGCAGCAAGATACTGCATATCTTCTGAAAGTCTGTTGTATAGAATGCTATCTCTTCTGCCA
Organism: Nematolebias whitei; assembly: GCF_014905685.2. Classification (NCBI taxonomy): domain Eukaryota; kingdom Metazoa; phylum Chordata; class Actinopteri; order Cyprinodontiformes; family Rivulidae; genus Nematolebias; species Nematolebias whitei. Next base: position 7,625,264 of record NC_056515.1, read on the forward strand.
TCATCTACTGGGGTAGCAGCACCAGAGCAAGTTACTTAAAAAAGATCAACAAGCTCATAAAGAAGGCTGGCTCAGTTCTGGAGACTCCTCTAGAACCTTGGGAAATGATTGTACAAAGAAGGATTCTTCATAAAATGAAGAACATTATAAACAACATTCAGTACCCTCTTTGTCAGACTGTCATACAGAGTGTCTTCAGTCAGAGGCTTCTTCAAAGCCGCTGTAAGACAGACCGCTACAAGAGATCCTTCCTGCCCACAGCCATCAGCATCTAGAACAACTCTTTAATGAAACCAGGATGATGAGTTTCAACATTTAATTTCCCTTTGGGATTAATAAAGTAGTTTTACATTGAATTGAATTGAATCATCTACCTGGAAGCTGTAGCAGAGGCGTTCCAGCGGGCAGAAGAGGAAGCGCTGCTCCCGGCTTAAGAGGAGAGGATGCCGGGCGGGGGTTATGGTGAGGCTACGAGCTAACGCTAAAGCCGGTAAACTCCCCATGCCGTCTCTCTTTCTGTCGAATGTCCGCTCGTTGGACAACAAGGTGGATTTACTTCGTCTGAGAGCGGGCGCCTCAGAAGAGATGAAGAAGTGTGCGGTGCTTTGCCTCACGGAAACGTGGATTACAAGTGAAACGCCGGACTCAGTCTTCCAGCTGGATGACAGACTTTTTTTTCGAGCGGACCGCTGCAGCGAGCTAACGGGGAAATCACGGGGGGGCGGAGTGTGCATTTACGTGAGTAAGAGTTGGTCCACGAACTGTACTGTTGTAAATAGCTCATGCTCGAAGGCTTTGGAGCAAATAACAGTGAAATGTCGGCCACATTATCTACCCCGAGAGTTCACAGTGACTTTTATCACAGTTGTTTACATTCCTCTGGACGCTAATGCTAATGAATCACTACAGGAGCTTCATGATATCATCAGCTCGCTGCAGAACAAACACCCCGAGGCTCTTTACGTTGTAGCCGGAGACTTTAACCACGTGAATCTAAAGGACTGTCTCCCAAGCTTTAATCAGCATGTGACGATTCCGACACGTGGAGACCGCACGCTGGACCGTGTTTACACGAATGTAAAAAATGCATACAAAGCCGAACCCCGCCCCCACCTAGGACTGTCAGACCACATCTCAATCTTCCTGGCTCCTGCTTACATGCCCCCGCTGAGACGCTCCAGACCGGTACAAAAGAAAGTTAAATGTTGGAGCCAGGACAGTGGACCCATACTGAGAGATTGTTTTGATCGAACAGACTGGCAGGTTTTCAGAGAAGCTGCTGAAAATGGAGGTTCGCTTGATCTTGATCAATACACATCCTCAGTACTGGGTTACATTAGTACATGTACTGACACAGTCTCCACTATCAGAAATGTTAAAAGCTACCCAAACAGAAAACCTTGGCTGAATGCAGAGGTGCGTACCCTGCTGGAAGCCAGGAACACTGCCTTCAGGTCTGGAAATTCAGAGGAGCTGAGTAGGACAAGAAAAGAGCTGGTTGCTGGTATTAAGAGGGCCAAGGCCACATATGCAAAGAGGATCGAGGGTCAATTCATCTCACAAGACCCTCGGAGCATGTGGAGGGGCATTAAGTGCATAACAGATTATAAAGGAAGGAGTGAACAATGCCCCAAAGACCCATCTCTGCCTGATGCCCTCAACAAGTTCTATGCACGCTTTGAAGACCCGAACAGACCACCCAGCACCAGACTCACCTCGCCACCGGATGAAGAGCATCTCAGCGTGACCTCAGCAGAAGTAAGGAGTACCTTCAGGAGGATTAATCCGCACAAAGCAACTGGCCCAGACAACATCCCCGGAAAAGTGTTGAAGGAATGTGCTGATCAGCTCTGTGAGGTGCTGGCAGACATCTTTAACACCTCACTTACCCTGGAGACAGTTCCCACCTGCCTGAAGACTGCCACCATCATCCCAGTCCCAAAAAGCTCTACAGTGACTGGTCTGAATGACTATCGGCCAGTGGCCCTCACCCCGATAGTCGCTAAATGCTTCGAAAAACTGGTCATGACTCACATCAAAACAACCATCAACATCAACGAGGACCCTCATCAGTACGCATACCATGAGAACCGATCAACAGAGGATGCAATCTCCTCTGTGGTCCACACTGCACTCAACCACCTGGAGCAGAAAAACTCTTACGTCCGTATGCTCTTTGTGGACTTCACATCCGCCTTCAACACCATGATCCCCCAAACCCTGATGGACAAACTATCCACACTAGGACTAAGCCCCTCCATCTGCAACTGGGTACTAGACTTTTTAACAAACAGACCACAGTTAGTGAGGATCCACAACCTCTCCTCCTCCACCATAACCCTCAGCACTGGCTCTCCTCAGGGATGTGTGTTGAGCCCCCTTCTTTTTACTCTGCTCACATATGATTGTGCAGCTACCCATCCAGGCTGTCACATTGTAAAGTTTGCAGATGATACAGCGGTGGTGGGATGCATCACAAACAATGATGAGTCCAGCTACAGGCAAGAGGTGGAACACCTGGAGAGCTGGTGCAGAGAGAATAACCTTCACATCAATGTGAAGAAGACAAAGGAGATGATTGTGGACTTCAGAAGGAACAAAAACACCTACACCCCCCTGAACATAAGAGGATCTGCGGTGGAAGTGGTCTCCAGCTACAAGTACTTGGGTGTACACATGAATGACAACCTCAGCTGGAGCAACAACACCACCAGCCTGATCAAGAAAGCTCATCAG
>NC_056515.1:7628251-7630567 GCF_014905685.2 Nematolebias whitei
ATTTTTCTACCTGGATTATTGAGCATGCATCAGGATATTTTGAGAAGGAGTTTATCAATCCAATAACCTGAGAGATGGAGGTTTGTGAATGCCGGAGGAAGAGCAGCACATCATTAGCATATAGACTGATTTTGTGCTCTCTGTTCTTGCATTTTATGGCTTTAATATCTGTATTTTGCCTGATTGCTGCGGCTAGTGGTTCGATGAAAATAGTAAACAGTGAGGGGGAGAGTGGACATCCCTGCCTGGTTCCCCTTTGCAGAGCAAAACTAGCAGATATTTGATTATTTGTCCTAATGCATGCTGAAGGAGAACTGTATAATATTTGTAACCAATTTATGAAATAATTTCCAAAACCAAATTTATGTAAGGCTGCAAATAAAAATTTCCAGTTAACTCTATCGAAGGCTTTTTCTGCATCTAGAGAGAATAGTGCAGTTTCAATGTTTTTACTGTAAGAATAATCTATTAAATTAAATAATCTGCGTGAATTTGTGGCTGAATGTCTCCCTTTTATAAAACCAGTTAGGTCTGGATGTATTATTAGAGGAGTTACCTTTTCTAATCTTTTTGAGAGGGCTTTACAAATTATTTTAAGATCAACGTTGATAAGAGATATTGGACGATAACTGGTAGGTAATACAGTGTCTTTGCCTGGTTTTAACAGGAGACTAATGTTGGCAGAATTTTTATTTTTTGGAAGACTGTTACTTTTCTCAGTTTCTTGTAGCATTTTGTGAAATAGTGGAGCCAGGATATTCCAGAATTCTTTATAGAATTCTGCTGGGAATCCATCTGGACATGGAGCCTTTTTATTGGACATGCTTTTGAGGGCTTCCTAGAACTCCACTGGTGTCAGTGGTGAATCCAGCTCCATTGTTTGACTATCTGATAGTTTAGGAAGTGTTATTTTATCCAGGAATTCATTAATTTCATTATCTGATGGGTTTATCTGGGGCGAATACAAGTCTGTATAAAAATCTCTGAAAATGCTGTTAATTCTTTCTGGGTCGTAAACTGTATTCCCAGTCGAGTCTTTAACACCAACTATAGTTGTTTATTCCTTATTTATTTTGAGCTGTTTAGCTAGAAAGCTACCTGACTTATTGCTCTGTTCAAAATTTTCGATTCTAAGTCTTTGTATTAAGAATTGAGTTTTTGTGTTAATACATTCTTTTAATTCCAATTTTGCTTTACACATTTTATCCAGCATTTCTTCATCTTGTGAGGCTTCTAACGATTTAACGGTTTCTTCTAGTTCCTGAATATGTTTATTTTCTTTTTTCTTCTTTTGTGATGAGAATGAAATTATTTTACCTCTCATTACAGCTTTACCTGCCTCCCAGAGAATAGATGCTGATGTTCCAAGCACATCATTATACTCCAGATATGAAGCCCACTCTTCTGTAAAATATTTGATAAAAGCTACATCTACAAGCAGTGATGCATTAAATCTCCAGTTTATACTTTTGGGGATTTCTTTTCTGTTTGCTAGATTTAAAGAGACATGAGCATGATCACTGAGAGCTATAGGGTGAATCTCAGTGTCTGAGATGTCCGTCAACAACGAGCTGCTGCCTAAACAATAATCCAGACGAGAGTAAGAGTGATGGACAGAAGAGAAGAAAGTATATTCTCTACGATTCAGGTGAAGAGATCGCCATGCATCACAAAGTCCATAATTATTCATGTACTGTTTAACTATATTTATGGACGTCCAATTACGCTGAGTTCCTGCTCTACTACATCTGTCTAATTCTTCATTTAGACCAAAGTTGAGGTCACCTCCAAGTATAAGTGAGCAATCCAAGTGATCAGAAAGTGGTGAGAAAAAATCATGAAAAAAAGAGGTGTCATCTACATTTGGGGCATATATACTGACAATACACAACTTATAGTTATTTATATAGTTTTATTATTAAATATCTACCCTATGGATCTGTGACTCTCTCTAGTATTTTAAAGTTAACATTTTTGTATATTAATATTGCCACTCCTCTTTGTCTTGAGTTATAGCAGGCACAAAACACATTAGGAAAATCAATTGATTTAAGATCATCTGCAGTTGTCGTAGGTTTATGAATCTCTTGTAAAAAGACAACATCTGCCTGTAATCTTTTAAGCTGGTTAAAAATTCCTAATCTTTTTTGTTGAGTACTGGTTCCATTGACATTCCAAGTTACAAACCTTACTGTGCCCATATTTGTACGTGAGTAGTTAAAGTTGACTGGTGCATGTCACCATGGATACAAATAGATCTAAATAAAATCTGAGTTAATGCTTGAGCTAGCCTGTTTAGATCTATTTGTATCCATG
>NC_056515.1:7630667-7634469 GCF_014905685.2 Nematolebias whitei
ATTTGGGGCATATATACTGACAATACACAACTTATAGTTATTTATATAGTTTTATTATTAAATATCTACCCTATGGATCTGTGACTCTCTCTAGTATTTTAAAGTTAACATTTTTGTATATTAATATTGCCACTCCTCTTTGTCTTGAGTTATAGCAGGCACAAAACACATTAGGAAAATCAATTGATTTAAGATCATCTGCAGTTGTCGTAGGTTTATGAATCTCTTGTAAAAAGACAACATCTGCCTGTAATCTTTTAAGCTGGTTAAAAATTCCTAATCTTTTTTGTTGAGTACTGGTTCCATTGACATTCCAAGTTACAAACCTTACTGTGCCCATATTTGTACGTGAGTAGTTAAAGTTGACTGGTGCATGTCACCATGGATACAAATAGATCTAAATAAAATCTGAGTTAATGCTTGAGCTAGCCTGTTTAGATCTTCACAAACAGTGATGTTGGAAGTGGAAAGATACCAGAAGATTGAGTAGATGTTGGATGTTGTTGAAGTGGAAAGATATAAAGTTCTCATATGAGGTGTCCGTGTGTAATCTCTTATGAGGTGTGTGTGTGCATGTGTGCTTGTGGGCTTGTGTGTAAATGATTGTTGGGTGGCAAAGAAGCAATGAGAAAAATAAAAAATAAAAAAAAGAATGACTGAGGGGAGATGTTAAAGATCTCACTGAGAGGATGACGCAGATATCCGGAGAAAACAGAAAAATGAAAGAGTCCATCCTGGACCTTCAAGCTCTGAGTATGTGGGACACAAAACAGACACAAAAAGAAAAAGAAAATAAGTGGAAAAAACAAACAAACAAAACAGCTGTGACACCGTTCACCAGTGCAGACACCCGAGCTGTGCTTTACATTTTATTTACAAATGCCAGTTAATTTACTTCCATTATTACCATTTAAATCATCACCACTAAACCCCAGCTGCCCATGGGCCACCGTCACCAAAAGCCAAACTTTAAATAGTTCTTTACTTTCCTTTCATAGTTAGTCTAATGTTTATATATATATATATATATATATATATATATATATATATATAAGAAAGACAAAATAAAGAACTCGTTGGACCGAACCTGGCCCATCCGTGGACCTAACCTGGCCCACGGGTCATACGTTGAACAGCCCTGCTTTAAACCAAGCTGTTGTTCCTTTTAATAAAGCCATGGAGTGATGTCCCGTTCCCTGAACAGCTGACCGTTAACATACAGTTTATCTACTGCCACCGTAGCTCTGGTGCCCTCAGACATGAATTTTTTCCTGATTGGAAATAAAACTCACCTACTATCGAATATTTCTTTAGGAAACTGATCATTAACTCTGAAATCTTTTCCATGCAGCTCACTGCCCTGACTTCTCACCTGCTCTTTCTGTTTATAATGCTCAAATTTAGCTATAATTGGGCGAGGTCGCTTGTTATCGGGCCTCTTACCTCCGAGCCGGTGAACACGATGGAAAGTGAACTTTTTTACGGTCTCACTTGGGAGTTTCAGCTCACATTGGATAAACTCACGGATCGTAGCTTCTGCGTCTTCCTCTCCTCGTTCAGGAATCCCAGAGAAGACAAGATTATCCCGCATACTCCGAGCTTGAAGGTCCAGGATGGACTTTTTCATTTTTCTGTTTTCTCCGGATATCTGCGTCATCCTCTCAGTGAGATCTTTAACGTCTCCCCTCAGAGATTGGTTTTCTGCAGCTAGCGACGCCACCTGAGCTTGGCTGAACTCCAGAGATTCCCTCAACACTTGAACTTCTTTGTGGAGAGCTTCAACGAGAGCCAGTCGGGCATTTAAACTTGATAATTTTTTGTCGATGGACTCCAGAACATCGGTGAAGCTTTTCTCAGGAGATGTGGACGTGCCGCTTGAGCTCTCTGAACGCGTGCGTTTCGATGTTGGAGTAGCTGTGGGCGCGGTGTTCTGAGGTTTACCCATCACTATATTTTCAAAGCACTCGTCCAGGTAGCTCTCAAGACTGTTCAACGTCTCCTCGTCCAGTTTGTTTTATTGAAACAAAAAAGCACAGGTTAGTAATAACAAAAATTTTATGATAAATATTAATGTATTCGATTGTTTTACCTAAGTTTAATTTATTTTAATTTAATTTGTTTGGTTTACCTGAGGGCAGCACGGTGGCGCAACTGGTAGAGCTGCTGCCTCTCAGCGAGCAGGTCCTTGGCTCAAACCCCGGTCCAGGGGCCTTTCTGGCTGGAGTTTGCATGTTCTCTCCATGCATGCATGGGTTTTCTCCGGGTACTCCGGTTTCCTCCCACAGACCAAAAACATGCATGTTAGGCTGTTTGGTAACTCTAAATTGTCCCTAGGTGTGAGTGAGAGAGTGAATGGTTGTTGGTCTCGTTTGTCTCTATGTGGCCCTGTGATGGACTTGCGACCTGTCCAGGGTGTACCCCGCCACTCGCACAGTGATTGCTGGACATGGGCACCAGCGACCCCCGTGACCCAAAATGGAATAAACGGGTAAAGAAAATGGATGGATGGATGGTTTACCTGAATTTTGTCATTTACTTACGCTGCACAGCTCCTATGTGATCTCAGCCGCTCATCACCAGGTGACACCAATCTAATTGAGGATGGAGGAGCAGCTGGCGAGGGCCCCAGAGTAGATGGCTTGAGTACAGGCATGATGGTTCACAGGATGGTAAACAGATCTAGAACTGAGGTGTAGGAGAACCAGGGTCTGCCAGAGTAAGAGGAGAAAAACACAAAAGCAAGTATTTCAATTAGAAAAAGCACTAGGAGGCAGAGAACACAAGTACCAGGTAGTAAACAATGTTCTAGCACTGGATGAAGCACGTCCACAGCCTCTCATAGTCCTAGAGGTGATTAGGGGAATGATAGTCAGCTGTGGCTTCAGAACTCTGCCTCAGGAACCTGTGGAGGGAAAAACTGGAAACCCTACAAAAAAAAAGTATATAGCAAATGTTAAGATTACCTACTACAATTTGGAAAACAATGAGGCAATTTTGATTTTTACAGAAGAAATATGTATATATGTATGTATGTTCTAGAATTGTCCTGTTCTAGAATTGCGCCGCTGAAGGTGGCTGCATGTTGGAGCAGCTCTGTTACTTTCATTCTGAGATTTTACTTTTGAAATCTGTGATTCCTCTTTTTCTGGATGTGGGTCGCGTTTTTTGGATGGTGGTTTTCCCTGGTGTCAGATGCTGTGCAGCTGGAAGGATTTTTATTGAAACTTTTTTTAGTTTTGGACATTTGTTATGATGCGTAACCATGGCAACAAGGCAGTTTTCTACAACAGCAGCTGATTAACATCTCACAAGCTCAAATAATATCTCAACTACAGCCCCAAATCTCAAATGAGATGAAAAGGATTTTCTTTGGACGCTTTCTCATCTACCTGCCAGTTGTGCTCAAGTGTCTGATCACTGAGATCCTGGAACTAGCAGGAAACACGGCTCATGACAGTGGAAGGACAGGATCATCCCTCGGCACCTACAGTTGGCTGTCCGCAGTGACGAGGAGCTCGGCAGACTGCTGGGAGGAGTGGCCATCACTCTGGGAGGAGTTCTGCCCGGCATTCGGGCGGTCCTACAGTCCGGGGGAACCGAGAGGCCAGCCGAGTCTGGGTGGACGGATCAGACAGCATCTGCAGCCAGTTTATTAGGATCCACTGTGGGATGGACCTTTACAAGAGATCCTTCCTGTCTACAACCATCAGTATCTTTAACATCTCTTAATGAAATGAGGATAACGAGTTACAACAAATAATTTCCCTCTGGGATTAATAAAGTATATTTGAATTGAATTGAA
>NC_056515.1:7634569-7639039 GCF_014905685.2 Nematolebias whitei
TTTTCTTAGCTGCTGAGTTTTAGTATTTTCTTTGTTTCTTTTTCTCTGTTTTACTTTATTTTTACTATATTTTTTACTATTTTTTTACTTCGTCTTTTATAGTTTGTTCTGTTCTAGTTTTTCTCGATGTTTTTGTTATCTTTTTGCTCACCGCGACTCAAGCTTGTTTACCTCCTGCGCGCACCTGTTGTGTAGGCGTTCAATAGCCCTGCCTTTGATCACGGCACTGACATCACAGGAGCTCCTCTTCCATGCAGTGGATCTCACCTCTCATCCCCCACCTAGGCCTCTGGTGTAAACCTGTGGCTGGCCGCTACTGCTGGTGATTCCTGGCCCGAGAGACCGGGTGATTGTGCGGCGCGCGGCAAAGTCCGTGCCTCTTCCTAGAGAAGCTCGGGTGGAGACCCTGATCTCGAGCGGACTGCTGGTGCTTCTCAACTGCCTGAAGTGAGTTGGGGGGCGCGTGATTCAATCCTGCCTAGAGAGTCTGCTTGCTGAGGTGCCGGCTGCAACAAATTTGTGGACCGGCTTCTAAGAGCTACACCGTCTGGATGTTCGCGGTGGTATGGAAGACAATTGATGCCATTAGAGACCACCAGGTGATCGACTGTACTTCTCCCATAAAAATTTGCTTATGCGTCCGGCTACCTGCTACCAGTAAATGGGAAATATTTTTTGCTTCAGTCGTCATTGAAGGAGTAAGTAATTCTTAACTTTATTTATTTATTTATTTATTTTTTTTCCCCAACGACCACGGACTTACATCTGACTGCTGAAAATGTTTTAAAGGGATAATTGGAAAATATCTTACTTATCTCTGGAGAGAACACTGTCTTATTTTATTTCACTTTTCAACCGCCATTTTGTTTTCAGCTGGAGGTCTCTCTCTTCAGTTCTTTTTCTTTTGTATAATTGACAATGTTATCATTTGTGACTCTCACCCTAGCCATCATGTCTGCAGGGCTTAATTTGGAGAACAATTCAAGTACTCCCCACTGACTTCTCATGATTCAGGTACAATGTCTTGGACGACCATGGATCTCACAAACTGGGTCCTCATGACTTTTCTTCCCAAAACAACAACCCCCACTGATTTGAGAGCTTGGTGTATCCATGTAATTAAAAACTACTTCATCCTCACTGAAACTGAACTCCATGATGACATGAGATGGAAAACTGTCACTGCTAGACTACCTACTACTGTTAAATGGAAAACTTTAATTGTTTTGTTACTTCTTCTTTCTGGGATTGAACCAAACCCTGGTCCGCCGCTGCTACATGACATTTGTACACCATTTGAATTTAAAAACCGGTCTGGGCTGGGTTTTCTACATTTAAATGTCAGAAGTCTTATATCTAAACTAGATGCAATAAAAATCTGGGTTCAGTCCACAGAAGCAGACATAATAGTCTTATCTGAAACATGGCTCAACAAAGCTATCTCTGACAAACAAATCTCCATTCCTGGTTACAACATTTTTAGATGTGATCGCCCCAAAAGAGGTGGTGGAGTGGCTATTTATATCAAGAACAAATTCACAGCAAAATTTCTGTCTTCTTGCTCAATTAGCAAACAACTTGAACTACTGGCACTAATACTAGACTTCCCTGACGGTCAATCAATCACTGTGGTGGGTTGTTACAGGCCCCCCTCAGCCTCAAGTGACGCCCTCACTTCCCTAAGAAACTTTCTGATGGGGCTAAATGCTAAGGAACTACTGCTAATTGGTGATCTAAACCTAGAATGGTTGACCTCTACATCTGACAATCTTAAATCCATCTGTGAATCATTAAATCTAACTCAACTAATTCAAACATCAACACGCCCAAATAACAAAACCCCTGAAAAATCCACCCTACTGGACCTTATCCTAACAAACATGCCTCACAAGTACACAAATACATGTGTTTTCGCTAATGACCTTAGTGATCTCTGCACCATTGCAGCCGTAAGAAACGGAAAATTACCAAAATTAAAACCCACCATTATTTTCAAAAGGGATTTAAAACATTTCTGTGAGCAGGCCTGTTTTCATGACTTAGCCACTTTTGATTGGAAAAAAATTGCATTGATAGATGACGTAGAACTTTCACTGGCTTACTTCAACGAGGGTTTTCAAAACATAATCAACATACATGCTCCATATCGTAGATACAGAATAAAGGGACGTAAAAATCCTTGGTTTTCCACTGAGATAGGAAATCTGCTCAAAGAAAGAGATACTACCTGGGCTAAGGCTAGAAAATCAAAAACTGAACATGACTGGCTCAGCTTCCGACAACTTAGAAACAAATGCACAACCCTAATTAGAAATGCAAAATCAAATTACTACCTGGACGCATCCACAAAAAATCTAAATTATCCAAAAAGTTTTTGGCAAATAGTAAAATCAAATTCTGGTCAGACAACAACCACTGATTTACCCAGCTCCATTATGACCAGCTCAGGTATTCTGTCAGACAAATGATCAATTCTAAACTGTTTTAATGAACACTTTATATCCTCTGGCTCCCTGTTCGAATCTACGCATCCTGAAATGTTATCTGCTGACCAAACTGATGAAAATCCACCCCCAACTCCACATGTGCTAGACAAACAGGTCACAAACCGCTTTGACTTTGTATCAATATCTCCCAGTGAGGTTCTAAATGCTCTAAAAACTCTTGGCACACGCAAAGCAGCAGGACCTGACAACATAGAACCACTTTTCCTAAAACTAGCTGCAGATTTCATTGCTGAACCACTTTCATGTATTTTCAATCTCAGTCTAAATACAAATACAATACCCAAAATCTGGAAATCGGCTTATGTTCTCCCTCTGTTAAAAGGGGGTGAACCAACTAATGTCAACAACTACAGACCAATTTCTAAATTATGTATTCTTGCTAAACTGTTTGAAAGACTTGTCTGTGATCAGCTAACTGTTTTTCTACAATCAAATAATATTTTATCATGATTCCAGTCAGGATTCAAAAAACAGCACAGTACCGTAACTACAGTTCTCAAAGTATTAAATGATATCAAACATGCCCTGGACTGCAAACAATACTGTGTTGCCCTATTTATAGACCTATCCAAGGCATTTGATACAGTTGATCACAGACTATTGACTAACATCCTGAAACACTCTGGTCTATCAAAACTAGCAGTCTCCTGGTTCACCAACTATCTAACTGACAGAACACAGTCTGTCCATGTAGCCGGATCCTCCTCTACTTTCCTAGATGTTGTGAAAGGGGTGCCACAGGGTTCTGTCTTGGGTCCCATTCTTTTCTCCTTATACATCAACGATCTATGCAGTGATCTGTCAAACGCCTCCCACCATTATTATGCAGATGACACTATCATCTATTGCTGTTCATCCTCCCTCAGCCAAGCCTTCACCTCTCTTCAAGACGCTTTTAATATTATCCAGTCATGTCTGCAAAAACTTAGACTGGTCCTAAATGCTGACAAAAGCAAGATCATGGTTTTATCCAACAGAAAGCAGCAACCAGAGAACCCACATCAAATTGAAACCCAAGAGGGAAAACAAATAGAAATGGTCTCCACCTACAAATATCTAGGTTTCAACATTGACAATAAACTGTCATTTAAAATCCACATCTCCAAAATGGTCACTAAACTCAAACTGAAGCTAGGCTTCTACTTCAGAAATAAATCCTGCTTCTCATGTAAAGCCAGGAGAACATTAGTAGCTGCAACTTTCATGCCAATATTAGATTATGGTGACGTGCTGTACATGAGTGCTGCATCAAAATACCTACAGTCCTTAGACTCAGGTTATCATGGTGCCCTTCGATTCATTACTGATTCCAGTTATCGCACTCATCACTGTGAACTTTACGTCAAGTCTAGCTGGTCTTATCTCAGCGCTCGCAGATACACTCACTGGATATCCTTCATCTATAAGACCCTTCTAAACCTAGTCTCGTCATACCTTACCTCCCTAATACAAACATCACACAATCGTTACTCCCTGTGCTCTAATGACTTAATCCTCCTATCAGTTCCTCTGGTCAGAACTGAACTAGGAAAAAGAGCATTCAGCTTTGCCATCCCCTCAGCCTGGAACAAGTTACAGACAGATTTGAAACTATCAACACTCATCTCGCTTAGATCCTTCATGTCAACCGTATCAGATAATGTTGTCAAAAATCTGGACCATTGCAGATGTTTCTAAAACACTACTTATCAAATATACATGTCTTTGTTGACTTTTAACTCTATCTACTTAAACTTATGTCTGTTCTACATTTAATGTCTACAGAAGTCTGTCTTATCCTGATGGTTTCAAACTGTTAACATTTATTTATTGTGATAGTAGTTTATTTTTTTCTTTTGATAAATGCAAATGCTTATTGTCAATTACCCTGTGACGTGTGCTGATGACCACTTGACCAGGTCACCCTTGTGAAAGAGATCTCGATCTCAACGGGCTCTACCTGGTAAAATAAAGATGATTGATT
>NC_056515.1:7639139-7648913 GCF_014905685.2 Nematolebias whitei
TACATATACATAAACTTGGGACTTGGGACAGGGGGAAAAAAGGGCTGTAAAAGTGCTTGGTATGGATATGAAACAATTGGAAGAGCATTTTGTAACAAATTAGGGTAATTGGCAATAGGTCAGTAAGAGCAGATTCACCAGTGTGTAACAAAATGCTTTTAAATAATATATATTTTCAGAACTATCTACCATAATGTACATTTTGAAAGATGTTGAATATCTCATCATCTATAATTCATAATACCCTCAAACAATTGAAAAAAAAATCTGTAGAAATATCTGACCAAATGTCAGCTTGGACAATTCAGATCTTCAGACCCTCAGGCAGCACTACATTAAAAAATGTTGGATTATATTCTAGAATCACTTCATGAGCTCAGTTTACTATGCAATCCATAAATGCTGGAATATCTACAATGCAAATAAAAAGTTATGTGATCACCATCCTGAAAGGCCATCATCTTCTCTGAAACATAACTAATTGAAATTCAATTCATTTCAGTTTATTTATATGAAGCCATTTCACAACAAAGTTGTCTCAGGGCACTTTACAGAAACATTCACATACATAGAAACGCCACTTAGTAAAGTATTTATCTAATGAAGCAGCAGACTCATTGAATCTTCAATTTGTTGCAGTCTCCCAGTCTGAGCAAGCACCATGGCAACAGTGGAAAGCAAAAACTCCCTTTTAAAAGGAAGAAACCTCCAGCAGAACCAGGCTCAGGACAAGTGTCCATCTGCTTTGACCGGCTGGGTTTGAGAGGACAGAAAGGAGAGACAAATGAACACTGCATGGCAGATGTAGGTGCAAGACAAAAACACATGTCAAGGATATAAATATAATTACAAACACAAAACAGGTTGAGCAGAGTCCGTAAAGACAATAGCAGAGTGAAAAAAATGTGGTCCGTTTGTCCTCCAGCAGTCTAAGCCTATAGCCTCCTGTCTCCCTCCTGCTTTTTTGCTCTCTATCTTATGTAACGGAGCTTCTATGTACACATCTTCCAAATTGTAAACTATTGTCATGGATCTGGTCAGCTGGACTTTCGATGCAATTGATAACATTTTTTTCACCCAAGCGACAGGGTCCTGGAGAACCCTCATGCCCTGCTGAGACGTACATGGTGGGGTATGTCATGGATCTGTGGGGAGACTGGAAGTTGATGTGCCTTTCCGTATTGTCTCAGGAGGACGCTGAAGATATTTATATCTTTGGAATTATGATAGCAGGTTTTCTGTTTTTTGTTACCATTGGATACCTATGTTATTGACTATTGAAGAAGACGGTGGCATCAGTTTCGGCCATGGCAAAGATGCCAAGCACTCGAAGGCAATCGTGTTCACTTCAAGGCGAGCTGATGGACGGCAGCTCCCTCCGGCTTCTCTGCAATCTTTTATCATCAAACTGACCCGTTTTTTCGAACCGGACTAAAGTTGGTCCCCCTTCCAACCAAATTTGATGTTCAGTGACTCAGAGACCCAGACGAGACCGTCCAAAAATATATTTTGGTCCAGGACCGGCCGCTCCCACCCCACCGGTAACTCTGAGCGCACCCTGCCAGCCAGGTGACCCCTCGAGCTGGGGAGTCGTCGCACGAAGGTCCGGTGTTTTCTCTCTCTCTCTCTGGACCCCAACAAACTTCTCATCTGGAACTTTGTAGTTCTACCTGGTTCCGACAAGAATCACCAGATGGTATTTCTCTGGTTTTCTGCTAGACTGGCCCTCGTGGTGTCTTCATTGGTGTGGTAGAAGTGTACCTGTGTCCCCCGAACTGGACCAGAACTGAACCGAGTTGGCTGAGGGGGACTTCGTCTTCAACAGAGCCAATCTCAGCTTCAGTGAGCAGCCAACAAAGGACTGTCCACCTCCGTGGAATCGCTGTGTTCGCCTGGAGGAGACGCTCCGATGCTTTGAGGCACCACCGGAACTGTACCGGAGCAGAACCGGGCCAGGGACAACTTCAGCCTCTTCATCTCTCAAGCTGAGGAGTGTCAGAGCTGGACTGGAGCAGAACCGGACCGGACCAGTGACGACTTCAGCCTCTGCCTCTCCGGTCAGTCTCTCGTGCGGAGGTGTCATGCAGAGAAGCGGAGGACCAGTGTGGAGGAGCAGCACTGCATGGTGCTCGAGAGAAGCTCGGAGTTTGCATCAGAGTTGCTGCAGGCCTCCATTCAAACTCACCTGAATATTAATTAGTTTTATTCCGGATCACGCTGTTGTCCCCTGTTGGCCTGAAACGCAATATTTGCATTTGCAAGGCATGTTCAAAGGAGGGATAGTGGGTATATCGTAAGAAGGGTATAATAAATGCAACTGCCAGGAAAAAGACAAAGAGGAAGGCAAAATGGACATACAGTAGTCCCTCAATTATCGCGGGTGTTTGGGACCACGCCCACTGGTGGTAAGTGAAAAAACACAAAGTGCGGATACAGTAGCCCAAGTTCAAGTTCAGTTCAAGTTCAGTAAACTTTGTCATGACATGTGCCAGGCTGCAATCACACTCATCACCTGTTACTCCCAATCTCCATCTTTAAATAAACAATTTAAACTTAAATACTGTAACATTTTAAATAAACAATCCATGCAGCATGGATTGTTTATTTAAAATGTTACAGTATTTAAATTTAAATAGTAGAGAAGAGAAGCGCAGCAGGACATCAAAGGGATGTCACACAGCTTCAGCTCTGCAGCACGGAGCAAAACTGTACTTCTTGATCAATTACACTGAAACAACTGAACATAGAAGTTCTAAAATAATTAAAAATATCTTTTTACACTTATATTTTGTGAGTATGATCATTTTTACAATGTGACATACATTTACTTTTAAGTTGGAAGACAAAAGTTGATTGGTGCATCTGGACAGCAAACCCTTCACAAAGTCGCAGCAGTAGAAATGTGTGTGCATGGCAGAGAAGGAAATCAGCTGATCGGCTGCAGGAGGGAGCTTCCCTGCACATGTGGGCTTCACACATGGTGCAAAACCATTTAAAATAATTTATTTTAAATAAACAATCCATCGCTTGTCTATCAATCAGCCAATTGTGTCATGTCCAATCTTACATGGAAAATCTGTGATATAGCAAACCTGCATTAAACGAACTGCAAAGTATACTACTGTATTGATCTAGTTAGAGCTGACATGGATGTAGTTGGCATGAAGGCAGTGGATGGAGAGGACAGTGTTGTTGTGGCTGAGTGGGTAATGAGATGAAGTTGAAATTCGGTGGGGTTTCCACTAGTAGGTTTTTCCTACTGTGAACACTGGAATGGTACCAATTACTAGTGGGATGAATAACTCATTGTGGCAAACCCTGAAAAGGAACAACCAAAAGAACAAAAGGAAGAAACTTCTCGTTTCATACCATTGACTGAAAACAGTGGGGTTGTTGATTGTTTTAAATTGGAAGTAAGTGTGAGTGAAAAAGTGAATGGTTTGTTTGTCTCATTTGTGATGGACTTGTGACCTACCAGGGTGTATCCTATTTCTCAAATTCTGACAGCTGGAAATAGACATCAGCTCCCTTATGACCCATCATGGACAAGTGAATAAAGAAAATGTATGAATGGATAGATGCAGGACTCGAGAGGCAGCTGAGAAGTACTGGAGGGCCAAGCGGTCCGCAGCCTTGACTGTTGTTGAGGCAAAAGCTCGGGTGTGGGAGGAGTTCGGTGAGGCTTTGGATAAAGATTCTTGGTCAGCTCCGAGGAGATTCTGGTAAACCATCAGGTGGCTGAAGAGGGGAAAACAGCTCTTTACTAACACTGTTCCATGAAGGTGGAGTGCTGTTGACCTCAACAAGTGATGTTGAGAGGTGGAAGGAATACTTCTCAGACATTCTCAATCCCATCGGCATGTCTTCCATGGAGGAAGTGGAGTCAGGGGACTTCGGGGTTGGTCTGTCCCTAACCATGGCTGAGGTCTCCAAGGTAATTAAAAAGCTATGTGGCAGCAGGGCTCCAGGGGTGGATGGGATTCACCCTGATTTCCTTAAAGCTCTGGATGCTGTGGGGCTGTCTTGGTTGACTCAACTTTGAAACATTGCATGGACATCAAGGGCACTGCCACTGGATTGGCAGACTGGGGTGGTAGTTCTCCTCTTCACAAAGGGGGACCGGAGGACAAGCCCCAATTACAGGTGCACCACTCTCCTTAGTCTCCCTGGTAAGGTCTATTCAAGGGTACTGGAGAAGCAAGTTCAATCACTGATTGAACCTCAGATCCAAGAGGAACAATGTGGGTTCCGTCCTGGCCATGGAACACTAAACCAGCTCTTTATCCTCACTAGGGTCATCAAGGGGTCATGGGAGTTTGCTCATCCAGTCTACATGTGTTTTGTGGACTTGGAGAAGGCATTTTACCATGTTCCTCATGGTACACTCTGGGGATTGATCCATGAGTATGGGATTGGGGGCCGGTTGTCAGAATCAGAATCAGTTTATTATTGCCATGTCAATGAACGAGGTTCACAAACTAGGAATTTGCTTCGACATAAGGTGCGAATAGTAATAAAGTAAAATAAAGTAAAAATAAAGTAAAAATTAAGTAAAAATGAGAACATTACATAAGACATAAGACCTGTGTACACCCACAAATAAAGTAAAATTAAAAACATAGCATAACCATATGTACACCCTTACAATAGAAAATAATAAAAAAGCTTAGAGAACAGTACAGATGGAGTATTCAATTATAATACAGATGTAATGTGACCAAAGCAGAAATTATGAGGTAGCATTATGAGTGTTCAGGAGTCCTATAGAGGTTGGCTCCTCTACCCCTCCTTTCTCTGTTGTTTGTGTTTTCCTAATTATCTCTCCACAGCTGCTGCTCATTACCTGGACCAGGTGGAGGAGCTATTTAATCTGGAGCCTCACTCCAGATCAGTGCCAGAGCAAAGTTCTACCAAGCTCCATGTTCCTGTGACTACTGGCTGGCTGACTTCAAGCTCCTTATCGGTCTCCCTGCGTGACAGCAGCGTTTCTCCACCTTCACTCCTGTGTGCCTCACCTGGTTCCTGGTTCCTCCTCACCTCCACCCCGGCTCCCTTGGTGATTTTTGTAAATACACTTGTAAATATACTCACCTGATCCCACCGTGGATTGTTGGATTCGGATCCTGTCTCCTGTTCTCATGCTCCTGGAACAACAACGACAAGTAAGCTTATTTTTGGATTACTATCAACATTTCCAAAATCTCCTCAAGACGATTTGTCGTTCACCACCAATCTCCTCTCTATTCCTACAGTGGATCCATCCTGAGTTTGAGTTTACCAGATACACC
Organism: Nematolebias whitei; assembly: GCF_014905685.2. Classification (NCBI taxonomy): domain Eukaryota; kingdom Metazoa; phylum Chordata; class Actinopteri; order Cyprinodontiformes; family Rivulidae; genus Nematolebias; species Nematolebias whitei. The sequence continues at coordinate 7,644,428 of NC_056515.1, forward strand.
TGAACCAATAAATAATATTGTTTTTTACCTCAAGTTGTTTAGTCCTTGCTTCAAACTGTTCGCCTTTGACATCACCTACAGACCCTAACAGTTTGCTCTGGCCACAATATGTCAAAGAACGGTTTGAATGCTGATCAGGTCACCCTTGAGGCGAGAGTAAGGAGAAATGAAGCTCGCTTACAGGAACTAATTACCCAACACAAGACTACACAGTCGAATCTGGAAACGGTGGGTGGAATGATTCAGTCCATCGGCAATAGAATGGGAATACTAACTCCACCCACGCCGGCCGTCTCACCACCATTAGCGCCGCCAGCGCTAAGCACTGCCCGCTCGGAACAACCCCGTGAGCCGGAGATTCGGCCGGCCGCAGTTTTTGAAGGTAACCCAGAACAATTCAATGGTTTCCTCCTCCAATGCGAACTAGCATTTGCCCGTTCTCCTTCCCTGTTCCCAAACTCTGCATCCAGAATCACTTATATCGTTACTTCGTTGAGAGGTTTACCTCTTGAATGGGCTCATGCCTACCTTCAGTCTCACCCTGTGGTTTCACTATCATTTAATGACTTTATTAAGGAGTTCAGGAGTGTGTTTCATGTCCCTGTCCACCAGGAGGAGACGTCACGCCGTCTGTTGGCTATGAGACAGGATCAAACTACCGTGGCTGAATACGCCATCCTCTTCCGGGTTGTGGCGGAGAAAACCAGGTGGGATGAGGTGGCACTTAAGGGGGTATTTTCTAATTCACTTTCTGATCAAATAAAGGATCAACTGGCACTTAGAGATGAGCCGGAGACGTTGGATGACCTCATCAGATTGGCGATCAGTATCGATAATCGCCTTCGGGAAAAGCGGGGCCAAGCGGAACCGATGGCTTCCGGGTCAACTTTTCCTCCAGCATTTCCTGCTATCAGAGGACCCCCGTTTCAACCAGATACCACTCACTATGATTCCGAGCCTGAGCCAATGCAGATCGGACGAACCCGACTCACGTTGCAAGAGAGGCAACAACGATTGACAGCATGTGAATGTTTCTACTGTGGAAAGAGAGGACATTTTGTGCGATCTTGCCCAAACAAGTTAAACTCCAGCACTCACCAGCCATTCAGGGGATCCTGGTGAGTGAAGCTCGTTGTGCCCCTGATTCACGTTTTTGTCTTCCTGCCAGAATTATGCTTCAACAGAGACACTACTCCATACTCATTGACTCGGGAGCTGAGAGGAACCTTATTTTTCAAGATTTGGTAGATGAGCTTCAAATACCTACTAGAAGCCTTCCTTACCCCATTCCGGTGGCTGGAGTCACGGGAAGAAACATAACAACTATCACCCAGGAGGTAACTAACTTACCATTCATCATCTCCGGGAATCACAGAGAACTGGGTGAGTTCATGGTTTTTCATTCTCCCTCACCGCAGTTTATTTTGGGCTATCCATGGTTGATAAAACACAACCCCATCATTGATTGGCAGAAGAAAAGAGTCAGTGTTTGGAGCGAATATTGTTTACGGAACTGTCTAAGGTCTGCTGGTTTTCAGTCTGACACAATAAAGGAGGTGACCTCCGCTCACCTGATTTGTCAAGAGTACCCAGGGTTTACCATGATTTTGCGCCAGTTTTTTGTAAAAATAAAGCTTTATCTTTACCTCCACATTGCCCATACGACTGCTCAATCGAACTGTTGCTGGGAGCCCCTCTCCCTTCGAGTCGCCTATATAACCTCTCTCAGAGCGAGAAGGAAACTATGCAGAAGTATTTAGACGAATCATTACAGTCTGGCATCATTCGCCCTTCAACGTCCCCATTAGGGGCAGGTTTTTCTTCGTAGACAAGAAAGATGGTTCACTCCGCCCGTGTATCGACTACCGATGTCTAAATGTGATAACCATAAAGAACAAGTACCCACTTCCATTAATCAACTCAGTACAAGAACAACTTCTTTCTGCCACTGTTTTTTTCAAAATTGGACCTTAGAAACGCTTATCACCTTTTGAGGATCAAGGAAGGAGATGAGTGGAAAACTGCATTTAAGACCCCTTTTGGACATTTCGAATATTTGGTTATGCCGTTCGGACTCACTAATGCTCCTGCCATTTTTCAGGCTCTCATCAACGACGTTCTGCAAGATATGATCAATAAATTTGTGTTTGTGTACCTAGACGACGTGTTGATCTATTCTACTGACATCCAGTCCCACCAGACCCATGTTCGCACAGTATTACAACGACTATATGAAAACCGACTTTACGTCAAGGCTGAGAAGTGTGAATTCCATGTAACCTCTGTTTCTTTCCTTGGTTTTACTTTTAACGAGGGACACTACCACACTGACCCTGAGAAGATCCGAGCGGTGCTGAAGTGGCCTACACCTACGGACAGAAAGCAACTTCAGAGGTTCCTGGGATTTGCCAACTTCTACCGTTGTTTTTTCCCGGAACTACAGTCAGACGGCAGCCCCTCTCACCCAACTTACGTCCACGAATCTCAAGTTCAACTGGACCCCCGAAGCCGATCGAGCCTTCTGTGAGTTGAAGCAACGTTTTTGTTCTGCACCCATTCTCCGTCACCCTGACCCCCAACGTCAGTTCATTGTGGAGGTGGATGCATCAGATATTGGTGCTGGGGCAGTACTCTCTCAAAGGGATCCCCACGATAATAAAACTCACCCATGTGCTTTCTTTTCAAGACGTTTCTCTCCTGCTGAACAGAACTACGACATTGGGAACCGTGAACTGTTGGCCATTAAACTAGCCCTCGAGGAATGGAGACACTGGTTGGAGGGGGCCAATGTTCCATTTATCATTTGGACTGATCACAAGAACCTAGCGTATTTACAAGACGCCAAACGCCTTAACCCCCGTCAGGCCTGGTGGGCGTTGTTTTTCACGAGATTCAGATTCACCATCACGTATCGCCCTGGTTCCAAGAATATTAAACCAGATGCATTGTCTCGACAATTCTCCTTTTCCGACCGAGAGAAGGAGGACTCTGGGATCTTGCCACAAGCCTGTGTGGTCCGAACTGTCACCTGGCCCATTGAACAGGAGATCAAGAAGGCTCAAGTTCAGCAACCTGATCCTGGGGGGGACCACCTGGCACCATCTTCGTTCCAAAGAGTGTCGTCCACAAGGTTTTGGATTGGGTTCATTCGCACCACTTCACCTGTCATCCCAGCATCAACCGAATGATTGAATTCACCAAGAGACATTTCTGGTGGAAGACACTGTCCAAGGACATAAAGGAGTTTGTCAAGGCCTGTTCCACTTGTTCCCGAAATAAGAACAACAATCAACCACCGGCGGGTCTACTTCATCCACTACCAGTTCCAGACAGACCGTGGGCAAACATCGCTTTGGACTTCGTGACGGGTTTGCCACCTTCAGATGGGAAGTCTGTAGTCCTCACTGTCGTGGACCGATTCTCTAAGGCTGCCCATTTCATTGCACTCACAAGACTCCTTTCGGCTTTTGAGACGGCCCAGATTCTTCTACAAGAGGTTTTCAGGATTCACGGCTTACCCACAGACATTGTATCGGACAGAGGCCCACAATTCATATCCCAATTATGGAAGGAGTTCTGCAAGTCTATCGGGGCCACTGTGAGTTTGTCTTCTGGATACCATCCACAATCGAACGGACAGTCGGAGAGATGCAATCAGGAGTTGGAGGCCATCCTTAGGTGCGTGTCTGAGAAGAACCCATCTGACTGGTCAAAACACTTGCTCTGGGTGGAATATGCACACAATACGCTAACCTCATCCGCTACTGGCCTGACACCTTTCGAGGTTTCTCTTGGATACATGCCCCCCCCCCCCCTATTTCCTCTGCTGGAGACTGAAATCCTGGTTCCGTCTGTCAAGGATCACATGGACCGATGCAGGACAGTTTGGATTCAGGCTAGAGAGGTACTGTCAAGGACTGCCGGACGGAACAAGGAATCGGCTGACAAACACCGCTCTAAAGCCCCGGACTACAAGGTGGGCCAATCAGTATGGCTCTCCACCAGGGACATCCGTCTAAAGGACACCTCTTGCAAAATGGCCCCCAGGTACATTGGCCCCTACACTATTGACAAGATCATAAACCCCTCTGCAGTCAGGCTCAAGTTACCACCATCCATGAGGATCCATCCAACTTTCCACATTTCTAACTTAAAACCAGTATCATTCAGCCCGCTCAACCCTCCCACCAGCTCCCCCCCAGCCCCCCTTTTGATCGACAACCAACCGGCATATAGGATCAACCGTATCCTGGATTCCAGAAGACGGGGTAGGGGTTTTCAGTTCCTGGTCCATTGGGAAGGTTATGGACCTGAAGACAGGTCATGGATCCCGAGGTCTTTCATCCTGGACCCCGGGATGATAGAGGCGTTTTTTCAAGACCATCCAGAGAAACGGATGATGTCATCATCCTGAGACGATCGTTAGGGGGGAGGTACTGTAGAGGTTGGCTCCTCTACCCCTCCTTTCTCTGTTGTTTGTGTTTTC
>NC_056515.1:7649013-7665043 GCF_014905685.2 Nematolebias whitei
CATATATATATATATATATATATGTGTATATATGTATATATATATATATATCTTCTGTAAAAATCAAAATTGCCTCATTGTTTTCCAAATTGTAGTAGGTAATAATAACATTTGCTATATACTTCGTTACTGTGAGGTTTCCAGTTTTTCCTTCCACAGGTTCCTGAGGCAGAGTTATGAAGCCACAGCTGACTATCATTCCCCTAATCACCTCTAGGACTATGGGAGGCTGTGGACGTGCTTCATCCAGTGCTAGAGCATTGTTTACTACTTGGTACTTGTGTTCTCTGCCTCCTAGTGTTTTTTCTAATTGAAATACTTGCTTTTGTGTTTTTCTCCTCTTACTCTGGCAGACCCTAGTTCTCCTACACCTCAGTTCTGGATCTGTTTACCATCCTATGAACCATCATGCCTGTACTCGAGCCATCTACTCGAGGGCCCTCGCCAGCTGCTCCTCCATCCTCCTTGTCATAGCCTTCATGCTTCACCCATGTACCTACCTGTATCCTCCTAGAACTGGATCCTTGCTGCCTTCTCCCTGAACTGTCCCACCCTCCACTCACTGTAAGAAGAAAGATTCTTATTATATATAAATCCACCCATCAATGAAGATATTCTACTCCTCTCACTTTCCCTTCCAGGGATTTCCAGTGAGGGGCACCTGTACATAGATACTGTTATATATCACTGTAAATAAATCACTTTTTTTTTTTTTTTTTTTGAGTCTGTGATCCTTCAGTCCGTTCTCTCTGGGTATACACAGCCATTGTGACAGAAATTCTACAGCCAGACAAAGCTATCCAGAACAGGACTGAGGGACGGCATTCTCAGGATGTCCTTCAATCCCCAGATTCTACGTATTGATAAACTGGAATCCTCGTTACAACACATATTGGCACAGCAACAGACTAATCAATCAAACCTATAAGCTCTCTCAACTCCTTCCTGCTTTACAGCTCCCCCAGCCCGACCACGCTCCTGTCCAAGATATGGCAGAGACAACGACCAGTGTCCCCAGTGAACCTGTCTTCAAACCCTCTGAGTTTTTCAGCGGCGATCCTGATCACTATGGGGGATTCATTTTACAGTTTCGCCTTGCGTTTACCAGAGCTCCTCGGACCTATGCCTCAGATACAGCTAAGATCGTTTTTGTTATTAGTCAATTTAAAGGAGTCACTCTCTGTTGGGCTAATGTGCCCGTCTTCACGTTCCCTCGACTCGCTAACTTTTTCTGATTTCCTCCAAGAATTATCTTGTAGGAAATTATCTTATCTTTATCTTTTAGCCAGAGTCCTTCTGTCTCCCACCACCTGCACTGGGTCGAGGAGACATCCAAGCACTGAGCTGACTTTCTTGTTGAGCTTATCTAGCTTCTTCTTCTCAGCTGATGATAAGCTGCTGCTCCAACAGACAACACCATAGAAGATGGCTGATGCCACTACCGAGTCAAAGAAGGTCTTCAGGAGCACCCCCTGCACTCCAAAATACCTCAGTCTCATCAGCAGGTAGAGTCTGCTCTGACCCTTTCTGTAAAGTGCATCAGTGTTGTGAGACCAGTCCAGTTTATTGTTCAGGTGAACACCCAGGTACATGTAAGTGTCCATGATCTTGATGTCCACTCCCTGGATGTTCACCGGGGTCAGTGAGGTGGGTATGTGCCTGCGGAAATCCACCACCAGCTCCTTAGTGCTAGCAACATTGATCAGGAGGGGGTTCTGTTGGCACCAGTCCACAAAATCTTGAGTCCGCTGTCTGTACTCTGAGTCGTCCTCACCTGTGATGAAGCAGACTGTGGCAGTCATCAGAGAACTTTTGCAGAGGGCAGTGTGGGAAGTTGATGGTCAAGTCTACAGTGTAGAGGGTGAAGAGGAACGGTGCCAGCACAGTTCCCTGTGGGACCCCCTTATTGTACCTTATTACCATGGGGAGGGGGGGGGGGGGGAACGACACACTATAGTGTGTGTATGCACGCGTGTCTACAAAAAAAGCAACATTTCATTTAGATTTCCCTACTTTAATTCCTTTTAAAGCATGTTTCTCTTCTCACTAAGTTTGTGTAAATTCAGCTGTGGGTTTTAAAGACATTTCAACTTTAATGCACTTTAACACACAGCCTCATGTCTGCACGATTTGAGTTTCTTCTTTACTCTGTCTGTGGTGTCATATTTAGGTTTCACTGCTGCTGCTGACGTGTGATCCTGTGCCTTAATCCACACCTTCTGTCCCACCTTGAATGAAATGTCAAGCTCTGGTTGTTCCTCATTATCCTTAGAGTCCCACCCACTCATGGGTGGTGAACTGTCATTGGTTGAGTTCCTCTGCAGGGGAGGGCCTATTAGCTCGATGCCTGTCATTCAACGCTTGCCCTATCTCCACAGTTTTAGTACTCCTTTCTTTGATATTAGCATTTTTAGCTATCCAATTTTTGATCAAACCTATGGTTCTTTTGGCAACTCTGTTGGCTTGTGCTGTGTAAGGTGGTGAGTAAACACACATCATCCCAAAAGTTCGGCACCAGTGATCAACTTGTGCATTGCGGAAATGAGTTCCATTATCATTTCTCAGTTCTTTTGGCATGCCTAACGACCCACAAACTTGCTCCAGCATGCTGACCACACTGTTCCCGTTAGCCTTTCTTGTTGGTTTCACCACTACGTACCCTGCCATTGAGTCTACTAGTACCAGAAAGTATTTTTCTCCCTTCTTCCCAGTGATTCCCATGGGTCTGGCAACGTCCATGCACACAGATCCCCATGGTGTGGTACTTTTAATGGTCTGCCCATCCACTCAGTGTCCTCGCCGTCCTGCATTATATTGACCACATACTTCACAGTCTTGTAGTACCTTGCGGATTTGTTTCAAGGGAATCCAGAGCTCCTGATTCTCCAATTCCTTACGTGTAGGCAATACTCCCGCATGTCCTAGGGCCTCATGCACACTCTGTACCAACTGAACTACATACTCTTCTGGGACCCTCCTACCCTGGGAGGTTCTGTCCCATTTCTCGATCCCGACACAAACAATTTTTCTTTGCTGAACATATCGATCCACTTCATCATTCCCCGGCCAGTGCTTTCCTTCTCTGGTATGGGACTTTTGGTGCTCTATTTCTAACTGTAGATTCAGCCTCAATTCAGCTATTTCTTCCACAAGTCATGATGAGCTACCACTTTCCCTTTTGCACTCTCAAATCCATTCTCTTCCCAGATGGACAAATCCTCTTGCAGGGCCTTTGTGCAATAATAACTGTCGGTTACGATTCTTGCTGTCGTTATTTTTCTGTTTGTCAGTTCAAGCAGTCCTTCCAGTACTGTTGTTACTTCCCCGGTTTGGGTGCTTCCTGGAACTATCCCTTTTCTACGACAGCACTCGTTTCCATGTTGTTTCAGGATAAATCCCCAATTTGCAACCTGATCAAATCCCTTTTTGGATCTGTCTGTATAGAGGGTCCATTCATTTGGTTTTGGTTCCGTAGATGACACTTTCGTCGCTTTTTTGTCAGCTGGTTGTGCAGGTCCTATCTCTAAATCAGGGTCCAGAAGGATGTCTTCCCACCTTCCCCACCGTGTATTTGTGGCTTTGGTACTTTCCAATGTTCCCTTTCTGAGATATTTGTGCACTTGGCTTTGTGTAATTACTTTAATTGGTTGTCATTGAGCCAAATCTTTCAGCGTTACCAAATATCTTGCAAGCACTGCCAGTTCTTTCTCTTCCTGGGGGAACTTTTTTCCGACTGAGGTAAGGGTGTAATTTTTTTACTTTAATCATAGCATTGTCATCTTCACAACTGACTTCAGCCACTAGTTTTGTCATCAGACTTCTTAGTTCTAGTCTTACTGCTTCTTGAATTTTATTTTTTAGTTCTTCCAAGTCTCTTTGCTTTGTAGCAGACCACACCCAAGTTATTTTGCTTCTTTGTCCACTTTCTTCTTCCTTCTTCCTCAGGCAAGCATACAACGGTCTGGCATATTTTTGATAATTGGGGACATGGTCTCTCACGTAATTACATAGTCCCAAGATTTTATGCAAATCGTTTTCAGAATCAGGGGATTGGATTTGTTCCTACTTTTCCCTGTACCCCTCTGAGAGCCCCAGATCAGCTGTTACTTGGAACCCCAGATAGTTTACTTGGAACTGACCAAATTGACACTTCTTCAAGTTCTGTTTCAGCCCTGCCTCTGTTACCCTTTGTACCACTTGTGTTAATCTTTCCAGATGTTCCTCTTGGGTGTCATCTGCGATAAACACATTGTCGATGTAGATTGTGGCACCCAGATCTCTAAGCACCTCCATTACAGCTGACTGGAACACATTCGGAGAATTTTTGTACCTTTTGTGACAATCGTTGCCAGACGTAGCTTTTTCCTTGATGAGTGAAAGCTGTTTTTCCTTGTGATTGTTTAGCTAACCTAAGGGAGAAAAATCTGTTTGCCAGATCAATGCAGGACTTGTACTTTTTTTACTTGTAGCGTTTTTAGAGTTCCCTGTGGGTTAATCAGGCTCGCTCAGTTGGCTACTGTTCGTCGATTTATGGCCTTAAAGTTGATTACTGGTCTCCAACCCCCTCCAGCTGACTCTGGCTTCTTTACAGCTTGAATGGGGCTGTCCGTGATAGGAGTAATTTCTTCTCTAATAATTCCTAGAGCACTTAATTCCTTTACAATTTTATTAATTTCTTCTACTGCTCCAGGGTACAGCGGATATTGCCGTACAGGTGGATGTACTCATCCCTCGATGAGATGCACGAACCTGGGACCTAGGTCCCTACAATCATTCTTGAAACTGGCTACTGAAGCTGATTCGATCATTTATTCCAACTTTTCTTTTCCAACCGGGGAGAAGTCACTCTCATCTACTTTTTCTTTTATCACTTCAGGGATATTTACAGGCTTATACCAGTCTTCAACCACGTTTTTCATGTGTGGGTCCTGTTTTCACCAACCTTGACATGAGCTTATCAAGATATCTATTCAATGCACTGAGGTCCTTTTTTGGTTTACCTAAGTCATTTAGCCTGATGAATGCTCAATAATCCAGGTAAAAAAATCCAAAAATGTTCAATCTGGTCCTTTGGACATTCAAAACAACAAAAAACAAAACAAAGCAAAAAAAATATAGAAACGTTTCGTCTCTCATCTAAAAGACTTCCTCAGGCTGAGGTGCTGTATTCAGCTCAGTCTCTTAAATAGCACCTTCTCAGAGTGGATCAACCAGTTTGCTACTAACAACCAAAACCAGTTGCTCACATGGTAAAGAAGGACTATCAGCCTAACAATGGATCATTAGCACACTGATGGCTGTTTACTATTCACAGGGGGTTGAGTGATACTAGCAATAACAGCATTGTAAGAGGGGGACAGTTGAACCCGGAGGCCTCCACCTTTGTTTAATGATGGACAATTTCTTTTCACAAAGATGGCCTCCATTACTCCTCTTTCAAACCATCGTTCCTCCCTGTCCAGGATGTGAACATCTTCATCCCTGAAAGAGTGACCGCTGGCCTAGAGATGAGTGTAGATCACAGAGTCCTGGCCTGATGATGTTGATCTTCTGTGCTGGACCATCCTTTTGGCCAGTGGCTGTTTAGTTTCCCTGATGTAAGACTGATCACAGCCCTCCTGACACTGAACAGCATATACATGGATCTTTGGGATGAACCAGTCTTTGCCGTAATGCATTTTGGTGTTTAAAAGCCACTGGGATGTTATGTTTAGAAAATAAACGTCTCAGTTTCACTGATACTCCCTCATCATACGGAATGACCACTGGTCTTGGTCTGGGTTCCTCCTTTTCACCTGATGGCTGACTGGAGTCCTGTTTGGGTTTCTTCTATGCTTTCAAGAAGGCACAGTTAGGATATCCACATTGCTCTAGAGCCTGTCTTGTGTAAGAGTTCTCCTTCTGCCTGGCTCCTGAGTTAGTGGGGATGCTGTATTCTCTGTGATACCGAGTCCTGATGACTCCTAACTTGTGTTCCAAAGGGTGATGGGAGTAAAACTGCAAATACTGGTCTGTGTAGGTGGGTTTGTGGTACGCCTCGTTGTAAATGTCCTCTATTAGAGACTGAGACCTCACAGTCCAAGAAAGCCAACCTGCCATTTTTTACATCTTCTCGTGTGAACTTGATGTATTTATCCATAAAGTTGATGTGGTCAGTAAAATGTTGTACTTCCTAAGATTTAATTTTAACCCAGGTGTCGTCAAGATACCTTAACCAATGACTTGGTGGTGTCCCTGAAAAGGATATCAAGGCTCTCTCTTCTACCTCATCCATGTACAGGTTGGCAACAATAGGAGAAACTGGAGACCCCATAGCACACCCATGTTTCTGCCTATAATATTGCTTCCCATATGTGAAGTAGGTTGACAGTAGGCACAGTTTCAAGAGTTGACACAGTTGTTCTGTGGAAAGCGTGGTCCTGCTGCTCAGAGTGGTGTCTGATTTTATTCTTAAACTGACCACCTCTACTGTATCATCAACAGGAATGCACGTAAAGAGTGATGTGACATCAAAAGAGACCACTGTTTCATCAGTGTCCATGAAGACATCCCTCACCTTATCCACAAAGTCCATGGTGTTCTGTATGTGGTGTTCTGAGCTGCCAAATAAAGGTGTGCTATGGGGTCTCCAGTTTCTTCTATTGTTGCCAACCTGGAGGAGGTAGAAAAGAGAGCCTTGATGTCCTTTTCAGGGACACCACCAAATCATTGGTTCAGTTATGTTGATGACACCTGGGTTAAAATTAAATCTCAGGAAGTCCAACATTTTACTGACCACATAAACTCTGTCGATTAATACATCAAGTTCACACGGGAAGATGTAAAAAATGGCCGGTTGGCTTTCTTGGACTGTGAGGTCTCAGTCTCTGATAGAGGACATATGCAAACCGAGGTGTACCACAAACCCAACCACACAGACCAGTATTTGCAGTTTGACTCCAATCACCCTTTGGAGCACAAGTTAGGAGTCATCAGGACTCTATATCACAGAGCAGACAGCATCCCCACTAACTCAGGAGCCAGGCAGAAGGAGAAATCTTACACAAGACAGGCTCTAGAGCAATGTGGATATCCTAACTGGGCCTTCCTGAAAGAAGAGAAGAAACTTAAACAGGACTCCAGTCAGCCATCAGGTGAAAAGGAGGAACCCAGATCCAGACCAGTGGTCATTCCGTATGTTGAGGGAGTATCAGAGAAACTGAGACATTTATTTTCTAAACATAACGTCCCAGTGGCTTTTAAACCCCAAAATACATTAGCGCAAAGACTGGTTCATCCCAAAGATCCAGTCCCCTGGCACAAACAGAGTAATATTGTGTATGCTGTTCAGTGTCCGGAGGGCTGTGATCAGTCTTACATTGGGGAAACTAAACAGCCACTGGCCAAAAGGATGGCCCAGCACAGAAGATCAACATCATCAGGCCAGGACTCTGCGGTCTACACTCATCTCCAGGCCAGTGGTCACTCTTTCAGGGATGAAGATGTTCACATCCTGGACAGGGAGGAATGATGGTTTGAGAGAGGAGTAAAGGAGGCCATCTTTGTAAAAAGAAATTGTCCATCATTAAACGGGGGGGAGGCATCCGGGTTCAACTGTCCCCCTCTTACAATGCTGTGATTGCTAGTATCACTCAACCCCCTGTGAATAGTAAACAGCCATCAGTGTGCTAATGATCCATTGTTAGGCTGATGGTCCTTCTTGACCATGTGAGCAGCTGGTTTTGGTTGTCAGCAGCAAACTGGTTGATCCACTCTGAGAAGGTGCTATTTAAGAGACTGAGCTGAATAGCATCTCAGACTGAGGAAGTCTTTTGGATGAGAGACGAAACGTTTCTACATTTTTTTGCTTTGTTTTTTTTTTTTTTTTGAATGTCCATAGGACCAGATTGAACTTTTTTTGGACTAAGTCATTTAGGTCTCTTGTTGTTATGAGATTATAGGGTCCTTTTGCCCATACTATTCCCTGCCATGTTTCAAAAGGCATTTTGTCTACGGTCCCGTTAACTAACTGAACTGTGAGGTGTCCTTTGCTTTTCAGGTTCCTGCAGGTCATCAACACCTCTGCCCCGGTGTCTATTAGGTAGGGTTCTCCATCCACTTTAGTGTTGATTTCATCTCCATCCCAATAGGCGTTTTCCAGGGTGACCCGCGGCCTTTCAGCCATCATTTGGCTGGCCCTCCACTTCCCTTAATGCAGGCTTCACGGATTGCTTTCTTTTCTTCAGGTGTGAGTGTGGCATTTTCTTCAGGGGGTATGAACTTTCCCCACTTTTCAGAGTTGAGGTTGATGTGGGAGCTCGATATTTTTTAGGTTGTTTGTTCCTGTACCATGTCTCTGATGGTCTTGGGGGTCGTTCTTTGTATTGTGCTTGTGTATTATGTATTGTGTATTGAATGGTGGAGCTTTAAGGGAGGCCTTTGTTTGAACCTTTTCACTTTGTTTGGTCTCTTTTTTCCTACGTTCCTCCCAATACTGCTTTTCTAGATCATACAACTTCACTGCCTGATCTAACTGGAGAACTACAGTTTCATGTAGGGGTATTTTAGCAAAATTAATCTCCCCTCTTCTTCCTTGTGTCACTATTCTTAATGCTTTTACATATCTGGTGGGTGGAAGCACCTGTTTCAGCTGATACCAGACCGGCGTGAGGTGCTGTCCTTGATCCATGCGCACCTTGGCTCTCTGAATCTGTGAGTCTTCATCGTTCATGTCTTCTAGAACCAGCCTCTCGTAATGACTTTGAGCTGATTCCCCCTTGCCTACTGGGTTTGTGGTGACATGACCCAGCCACAGCTTTCTAGCTGCATTACAGTCAGTAGAGTTGACTATCATGGGCCATACATCCTTGATATAATCCTCATTACTCTCTTCTGGTCTTTTCTCTCTTACCAACGTTTTCAGTTTTTTATACTCATGATAACTCTGCATCGGAGCAAGGGGTTTGACATGCAGGAGGAGTGAGACATTGATTCATACGTTCTGGCTCGGGAGCCAACTGGTATGTGTGAGATATCTGATGCATCTCAGTCTGGAACGGCTCATCCTCCTCGTCGGCCGATATCTCATCTTTGAGTTTCTTTTCTGTTTCCTGAGCATATTTGTAGGCCGTTTTCTTCATTCTTCTCAACATTACATCGTGTGCTATTCCCAAATAAGTTGATCTAAACATATTGGTCATAGGCTGACAAGCTGCTAAGGTTGGGAAGGAAGGCATCATTAAAACATTAGCCCATTCTCCTAAGGTGGCTTTAACAGTCAGTTCCACTGTTTCTTACAACCTGCCTGCCCACACTGACGGAATGGCAATGATTTTGTCCGGATTCGGGTATGTAGGTCCGATGTCCATCGCTTGCTTGTACCGGTCCCCACATCAAATCCCTGGCCACTCTTTCTGACACTCTATACACATCAAATACTTCCACCATTTTCTTTTGACCCTTTCTTTGCCCCATTCTCAGTGGCTTATAGATGGCTCCTGTCTGGCCAGCCACGGATTCTAAGCTAGCACTGCCCTCATTTTCCGTGTCTTCTTCATCTTGTTCTGCTTTTTTTCCTCCCTGTGAGGCTTCACTGTCACTTTGCTCACTGTCTCCGTTTAACGGTTCCATCTTTGCTGAGGCTTTCCATGATGGTCTTTCCTGTTGTTGTCTTTGATCATTCTTTCCCTTTTTTATGATAGAATCATCAGCCGTTTCCCCATAGGGGTAGTTATTGATGATATTGGGTTTTGGGAGTCATCCCATAAAGGGTCTCGGTATTTCCTTGTATCGGGTAATGTTGACAGTTTCTCTCCTTTTTCTTTTTCTCTTTTTGGGCCATCTTTGGGTTGTTTCTTTTCTGTCCCTGCCATGGTGGCCAAAAGCCTGGTTTCCCTGTCTTCGTACAGTTATGCCGGGGTCACTACAACCAACTCTTTTAGTACCGCTTCAGGTGGCATTGCTTTTGCCATATAAGTTGCAGTATTGATTGCTACTCTTTCTGCTGCCTCCCATTGTAGATTATGTGATCGTAATCCATCTATGTACATCACTACCCCCCTAAAACTGCAGGTTATTGCTTTGCTTATTCCTTTCCTGAGGGCTATTAACATTTCTTTCATATATCCCTCTAGGCTTTCTGCTTCCTTGTAGCTCTTAATTGGGACATGTATTATGGCATGGTATGGGAGGTCTGCTCTGCCGGTTAAGTTTATCTTTGGCTCTTCGTCCTTTAAGTCTGCTTTAAGCTCTCTTAAGTCGAACTGGTATTTGGGTCCAGCCAACTTCTTTAAAGCTTTCCCAAAGGTGGAGTTGTGGATCTTGCACGTAGGCTTGGTTAATATCAGCAAACCATCTGCTTCTAATGCCCAGGGGTTCCCTATCAGCTGATACACTCTGGTACCATTTTGGAACTTTATGACCTGGGCCTCCTCAGGCACTGGGATGAGGTACTTTTTCTTTTGGCCCCAACCAGAGCCAAGTTCAGGCTTTGTTTCTACATTGCTCTTTTTAGCTTTCTTCTTCTTTAGGGTGTCTCTGGGTTCTTCTTCTGAACCCTCACCCAGGTCTTCGTGTTAGCTTGGCTGATTTTTAGGTTTCTCATACAGAGTCTGCACTTTTGAGCTTTGCAGTTTTCCTGCGCCCTGGGTGCTGCCTTTGATCATCAGGGTTCTCATCCTATCCACCAGCCTGTGAGTCAACTCCTCCATTTGATGTTCTGTTTCAGTACTCTCCGATTCATCACTGAACTCTAACTCATCATCTAATTTTGGGTTCCCTTTTTCCGCCAGGGGGTTCCTTCTCCAATTCGGGCCTGTTGCTTTGACCCAAGTTGAGGGGCCTACATGTGACGCTGGGGGATACAGCGGTTGGCTTCGTTCAACATTGTCTGGTTCACCCCCTTTTGCTACCTGACCCCTTTCAGTCATGTTCTCAGTTTCAGGGTCTCCCTGTGTCTTTGTCTACAATTTCTTCTTCTGTGTCGTTATTCTCGTCCTTCCAGAGGCTCTGCTGACTGACTATTCTTTAGGCCTTTTCTTTCTTATTTATATGCCCACATCTTTTTCAACTCTTCTTCATAGGCTTTATATCTTGCAGCCGCTATTGCTTTAGAGTTTACTAGGACCCCCTCCAAGCCTGTTGCCTTGGATATCATTTTTACTATAGGGTCATAGTTATACGATGGGCTAATGATGGTTGTCAGGGTCCTTCCGTTCCATTCCTCAAGCCTTTGCACCCACCATTGTTACCATCTCTTTATCTTGTCTTTGGCTTTTATATTGGCCGGATCATGCAGAACTACCATTCAACGGCTCTGCAACACTTTGGTACAATGAAAAACTGCATTTCTTTGAATAAACTCAGTCAAACTCGGCAACAAGTGTTCATCCTTTATTACATTGCTTTCTCTAAATCTTTCTTGCATTGACGGGTCCCAATGTGTGAATCCTTTACCATGCATCTTGAATCTGAAGGAAGATGGCGCCGTTGTACGTGGCAGGTCGTCTCTCACTCTCCATACTTTTCGTTATTCTGTTGTTTTTAAGTGAAGTCAAGGCACTATTGGTGTATGATCGCCAAACGTTATTAGATCTAAGGCCATTTATCCACAGTGTGGCTGCTTTTAATACATGGGAACATAAAATTCCACACCAACTTCTGTCGGATATTCCAGCTCACCTGTGCCAGGCTCCGGCACTGCCCCACCGGCGGAAACGTCATCGCCGCCCCGGCAAACGCGGTGGACGCCTGGTGAGGCTGAAAGCCATTTTGTCACGGCGCAACGGTTCCCGGCCAGTTCCTGAAGTGTTTCTTGGCGTGTTTCTACCTTGGCATTTTCTGGAGCCGGTGGATGCTTGTCTGGTTTGTGTTGTTGGCGAGGATGTCCCCCGACGTCAGCGCCCCTGCCCCCCCGGCTCAGTAGGTGTGGAGTGAACCCACTGAACCTGACACAGCTGAGTCAGACCCTCCCTCAGCGCGACAACCCCGCTCCAGCTCCAGCCAGGATCGGCTTGGTGAACGCCAGATCGTTGGTCAATAAAACTTTTATCCTGAGGGATTTCTTCAGCTCCCATAACCTGGACTTCCTCTGTATTACAGAGACTTGGCTGAGTGAAGTTGAGTCAGCTGCTCTGTCGGAGCTTTTACCAACAGGCTGCTCTTATTTTAACTCCCCACGATCATCGGGCCGAGGAGGAGGAACTGCAGTCATGTTTAAAGATGTTTTTAGTTGTAAACAGTGTTTTAAACAGCATCACTTCACCAGCTTTAAGCTGACCTGCTTTGAAGTGGGCCGCTCTGACCCGACATTCTGTGCTTCATCTACCATGCTCCCAAATATAATAAGGATTTTATTAGTGACTTTTCAGATTTTCTTTCTGAAATAGTGACTGGATATGACCATCTCGTTATTATGGGTGATTTGAACATCCACGTTTGTTGCCCAGACAAACCTCTGGTAAAAGAATTTTTAATTCTCATTGACTCTTTTAATCTGGTGCATTCTGTGTCTGGACCTACACACGATAAAGGTCACACTGTAGATCTTGTGCTCTCTTTGGGATCACCTGTGTCTAATCTGGAAATTCATGATTCTATAATCTCTGATCATATGCCTATAACATTCCAGACTGTTCTCACATATGCTCCTGTTAAAACTCACACTCCTGCTCAGAGCTGTCGGATTATTAACCCCTCCACTGCTGGCCAGTTCACTGAGGTTTTCTGCCAGCTCTGTCCACCTGCCTCAACTGATGCTGAGGATATGAGTTCTTGGCTCCATTCATCCTGTCCGACTGTGTTGGATACTGTGGCTCCTTTAAAGACCAAACAGCCTGGATTTAAACATGAGCCATGGCTTCAGAACAGAACAGCTCGAGCTGTAAAACAGGAATGTCGCAGAGCGGAACGCAGGCGGAGAAAGGACAAGCTGCAGGTGTCCCTTCAAATTTTTAAAAACTGTTGGTGCAATTACCAGGACACAGTTAAAGCAGCCAAAAAGGACTATTTTTCTAACTTGAGTTTATCCCACAACCATGTAGTAGTACATATACGAGATATATGCATACAATTTCACGAGTTCCTCATCTTTCTGACTGTGTAATGTCGTGCATTGAATTTTAACAGAAATGCGAACCAGAGACGTTATTATCTTTGACCCATCAAATGAATGCGGTCATTTATTTTCAGAATCAAAGTTTAACATCAAACATTTACATTAATTTGGCAAAATATGAAAATAATAACAGACAAGTTTCACAAAATAATGGGCTTCAATCATGAGGACTTAGCTTCAGATATTTCTAAATATCTGTACTGATTTTAGGAGAAAGCAGAGTTTAAGATGAAATAGAGATTTATCTTACAGAGAGATATGTGAGGGAATTAATCTGTTATGACCAGAACGTGCACGCTCCATCAGATCTCAGCTTGCGACGGTACGCTCGGTTGAAGTAGATCGTTACCTGGTTGACGATGAAATCAGCTCGGTATAGAATCCTTCAGACTCTTTCAGCGTCTCCGTTGAGCAGCTGAAATCCTTCGAGAGTCGTGCGTGGTGTTCAAACAGAAATTATAATCCCAACATCGTCACTGCATTCTGTATTCCAACGGAAGCACTCTGGGCTTCAGACATCAGACTTTCTCCATCGGACATCAGAGTTTTCTCCTTCAGCCTTCAGAACTCTCAGACTCTAGAACTTCTTCAGAACCTCCATCACTCTGAGACTCTTGGACTCTATCACTCCCAGACTCTGCGTCTCAGCTTCTTGCAACTCCTCCATGAACTGGGAAGTTGCCACATTTTAAATGGGTCGACTTCCGGGTCATTTGAGAGCTTTTGATTGGTCGATGGACCGGGAATAGAGGTGTGGTGTATGATGTAAGATGTTATTAAAAGTCAAGGATTGTTTTAGTGACAAACAGAAAGATTATTGTAGGACTTCAGACTTCGTGGAGTCTCACTCTTATTATCTTCTGAAAAAGTTTAAACATGACATTTTTCTCGGTAAACATTTTAGTTGACCGAGAACCGACCTTTAACATACTTACATTGCAGACAGAAAATCAAGAAATGCATATTAACCTGATTTCTTCTTTGAATGAGGAATAAAAATCATTACTTACTGTTTATGTAAAATAAAAATGAGTAGTTCTTTTCAACCTGTAACATTGAGTGAACTAACACAATTTGATTATCAAACATTTGTAAAACAGTAATGATTATAGAGAATTGTCTTTTCTGCTTGATTAATTCAAGAAAGAAAGTCACCAGATGGCTCAAACTGTATTCCTGGATGCAGATCAATGAAATAACAGTCTCAGTTCATCTGATCAAGATTTGAGGTTCAGATCAGGTTCAGATCAGGTTCACTACAGTCCCCCCTTTGGAAATCATCGCCTGTCCATGGGGATGAATTCCAACCGTGAACTTAGACCTTCAAATGTCCTTGAGCTTGATGTAATCCAGCAAGGAAGACCAAAGTCAAAAGTAATCCAGCAAGGAAGACCAAAGTCATAAGTAATCCAGCAAGGAAACAAAGTCAAGGTAATTCCACAATGTTCATGGTATTCCATTGTGTTGATTATAATTCCATATCGTCTCGATAATTCCATTGTAGCAATGCTTTAACCCCTTGGAAACAGAGTCTGTAATCCATTGGAAAAAGTCATATAATCCACAACGGTAAATCCACAACGATTGGAAGTGTTGATTAATCAGCATACAGAGGGGTACCCTTGGATTGAACTGAAGATGCGGCCACTGGATGAAGAGTGGAGACCAACGTCAGGATTGCAGGTCGCCTCCAGCGAAGGTTGTCTCCAGCGACGTCCAGCCTGTGCCGTTCTGGTTCAATGTGTCATGCAATCATGTGGTTTAAGGTGGGCTTATGAAGGGGATTTTACATAAGGCCTTAAACTATATGCACCTGGTGTGTAAGCTATTATGGTTGGGAATAGCTACAACTACCAGTTAAGGGGTGGAAAATGCTGAAAACGGTAACTACAGGGGTTTATGCCTATAGAAAAGATTTCCAAACTATTTTTCCATTTCTAACTTGGTTTAAGTTAGCTTTACATGGTAAAATATAGTTTGGTGCAATTGTCTGTTGTCTTTTAGACGAACGACTTGAGATTGGGTGTTTGGTTTTCCCATAAATGTTTTGGAAGTCTATGGCGAGACTTATCAAAAAGAATTAGCTATCCCCCCGAATAGAATTGTTCGAGTAGGTTCGGCTTAAGCGTTGTGAGATCAATGTAGATTATGGTACTCAAGGTAGCAATAATATACATTGACTCCGCAAGGATTGCAATTTAATGAATGAACTGCATGTTGGCATGGTCAAAGGCTTCTTAGTCTCTAACTTACTACACAACAAGATCCATTCTTACTTCAGAAACAATACCAAAATCAACTAAACAACGTTTCAACACCGACAAGAGTAGTGACTAAGCATCTAGAAACATCGTTTCACTGCTTCTCCTCACCCTGGTTGCCAGATTTCAGTCACGCTGTCCCGTTTTATCAAGGGTAGGTCCTGTGAGTTTAAACTATGGTTAAGTTTATTATCCATTAGTTATCTTCTGCTTGGGTAACCCTTATTCCCACGAGGTCAGATTTGGTGAGATCTTTGTCTCCTAAGGAGTTATTGCACGCCTTGTGTTGTTTAATCTGGTTACGATGTACCCATTTAACAGTTGGCTCTTTTTGGCCTTTACTGATTTTTATCTGGTAGACAACTGGAGACACTTTGTCGATTATCAGATGGGGTCCAGTCCATCTGGGCATCAGCTTACGGGCGAGAGTTCCGGTCCCGGACTCTACTCTCCCAGTTTTGGGGGCAAACGTGTAGTACCAGACCCTGTCTCCCACTTGGAGTTCCTCGTAAGAGGCCTTTTGGTCGTAGTACGCTTTGCGTCCTTCAGCTGATTTTTCCAGGTTTTTCTGTGCGAAAGCAAAAGTGTTCTTAAGGTGTCTTTCCAAGTCTTTCATGTATTGTTGTGTGGTGTAGGCTGTTGCCATGGCAGCATCGCCTGGTTGGTACAACAGGTG
>NC_056515.1:7665143-7674759 GCF_014905685.2 Nematolebias whitei
ATGGGCGTCTTGGCATGAGAACGTGCCTCAAACACATTCACAGCGCACTGTTTAATCTCACTGATGGATTTTTCTCTGTAATTTGCCATCATTTGCACTGACGTTTGTATGTCAGGGTGGAGATTTTTGCTGAAAACAAATTTAAAACCTTCTTCTTCCTCCATCCCGGTTTCATTTCTGTTACCAAAATAAGCTTGGAAGATTCTTTTGTAATAAACTTTTGGATGTTCAGCTTTACCCTGCGTGACCTTTTCTGCGGCTGGATATCCAGCTGGTCCTGTGCAGGAATCATACTCTTTGATCAGAGCTTCACACAGAAGTTTGTAATCCCTTCTCGTTGCATCTGGTAGACGCTCGATGAAGGTAAACACCTCTCTGTCCGAAGTGAGTCGTATCAGACGGATTTTATCTTCTACCGTAGCGTTAGGATAAGATCTCAATCTGAAATCCAGATCTCTGAGGTACGCTTTTGTTCCAGTTGAGCCCAACGGTCCAGGAACGAAGCGTTGTACATATTTTGAGATTTTTTGCAAGTCATCCATTGATGGAGAAGATATCAATGGTCTCACATGCGTGATCAGTTGTGGGGGTGTTACTCTACCCGTTTGTGTAGGTGTTAGGATGGGTCTAAAAGCACCGGGTGAGTAAAGAGGTTGTTGAGTTATTGGTGTATTACCCCGACTCTGTTCAGGGTCTGGTTTGGATTCCAGATCACCTTGCCCAACTTCATTACCTTTATCTGTTGCTGCTTTTAGTTTCGCCTCACATTTTTTTAAATGTTCCTGGGATGTATAATAGTCATCTTTTAAACGCATATGTAGCTCTTGTACAATTTGTTTATCTATTTTGCATTGTTCCAGTTCCATTTTTGCGAGCTGCAACTCTCTTTGTAGATGTTCATTGTCTGACAACGCAGCTTGATATTGACGGTCCATTTCACTAATCTTTTCATTAGATTTTGTTTCTAGTGACGCCTGTTTTTCTGCGAGCTCCTCCTCATGTCTTTTAGACATCCAGACAAGGCGTTCCGACCGTTCATCCAATTCAGCTTTTAGAAGCAGAGAGATTTTTGCTAACCGTTCATGGCTAAGCTTTTTACTCTCTGTCTGTAATGTTCCTGCGGCCAGACTTTTCAGCTCTTCTTGTCTTTGAAATTCATCGAGTTGTTGTAATTGCTGTACTTCATTGCCAATAAGTGGAGTTGTTAAAATATGTAAGGCCCCCAAAATGATATCATCATTTGTTGGTTTTAAAAGGTTCTCTTCTTCTTCTTCGCTTGGCATTTTTCTTCTATTTAAAGATTAAACAGGAGAATTTTAATGTTTTAGGTTTTTCAAAATAAATAAAATCAGCAAAGTCTTTTTGTCTGATATATTTACTTTTATTTAGTGATTTATCAATTAAACGTGCACTATCCTTTTAGCAAATGAGTAAACTTTTTCCAACTTTGTGAAAATCTGTAACTGTTTCTATTTTTTAAAAAGTTAACGTTTATTTTGTACCTTATTTTTAAAGGGATTACCAGTGAATAAAAACTTTTTGGTAAATGCTCTTTGCATAAATACCTTATAACTTTTAAAATGCAAGATAACAGTATTTATTCAGCTTTGAGGAACGTTTATTAACTCAAAAATGCCTTTTTAAAAAAATAAAAACGTTTAATTTCACTATTTAAACCTAAAAAGCGAGTGAAACCTGTCTTCTCAAGTTTGTCCAGAAGATGTCAGAACAACCTTAATAATTTCAACTCAGACACTGTTTGTGTTGTCCAGTAGGGGTCGCTATGACTTCCTGTGGCGTCTGGTTGACATCCTGTTGTTAGCCGCTTAGCTTAAAGTTAGCTTCGGCTAAACTCGGTTAAAATCAACATTTCTGAACGAATTTTTTACACAAACGTGGCAAAATTTCAACAAGCACGACTTCTTAGCATGAACATGAGTTTTTGGGACAATATTGCAGCTTTATTTAGTGATTTTAAGCGTAGTGAAGGCTCCGGTCGTTAGCTGTTAGCTTAAAATTAGCATCGCTAGCGTTGTTTAAAAACATCATTTAATGACGAATTTTAAACTCTAACGTGGCAAAATTTCAGCGAGTATGCTTCGAAGCACTTAACCAGCGTGTCAAAATCACTTTAAAGCGCTTTTTTAGCTTTAAAAAGCAGATTTTATTTCCCTATGAAAACGAATTTCATTTCCGGGTGACGTGATTGACACGTCCCTCATCCAATGAGAACGTTACACACGGTCTTTTTCAACCAATGACGCAGCGTTTTCCCCAGCTAGCATGTTAGATTTATCTGAAGAAGTCCGTCACTTTTCTGTCTTTTAAACTGTCAAAATGCACTTTTTCTGTTAAAAAATGTAACGAATAATCTCTTAACTGTGTTCTGAGACGGCGCTCAGCTTTTAAAACGTCTCTCCATCCATTTAAAACAACTCGTTCGAACTTATCAGAACCGAGCGACAAACCGGGTCTGAGCAGAACCCCCTGTCTGTTTAAACAGAATACGTTTCCACAGATCAAAGCCAGCTTAGCAACACTTAACAGCGTACAATTTCAGCTTTCATAAAGACTTATGACACTATTTCAGCTTTCTGTGAGCTTCCTGAGCATCACAGACCAACACGCTTAAAAACATGCAGCGTTTCGCTTCAGGCGGTGCAGCATGCAGAAGCCCGCCGATGCTGCGCTTTTGTCTTGTACCTATTCCGCCCAACTCTTGTTGGGTGGAAGTAAATTTATGTAATTGCCTTAGGACGTGCCGGATCTCTCCTTTTGCACTTTCTCGGGATACCTTATACCATGGTTTGTTTAGCCACTCGTTTTTAAGGTCGATGTGTTGTTCCCCGTACGGGCCACCAATGTAGTAGTACATATACGAGATATATGCATACAATTTTCACGAGTTCCTCATCTTTCTGACTGTGTAATGTCGTGCATTGAATTTTAACAGAAATGCGAACGAGAGACGTTATTATCTTTGACCCATCAAATGAATGTGGTCATTTATTTTCAGAATCAAAGTTTAACATCAAACATTTACATTAATTTGGCAAAATATGAAAATAATAACAGACAAGTTTCACAAAATAATGGGCTTCAATCACACGGCGGTGATTGAGGACTTAGCTTCAGATATTTCTAAATATCTGTACTGATTTTAGGAGAAAGCAGAGTTTAAGATGAAATGGAGATTTATCTTACAGAGAGATATGTGAGGGAATTAATCTGTTATGACCAGAACGTGCACGCTCCATCAGATCTCAGCTTGCGACGGTACGCTCGGTTGAAGTAGATCGTTACCTGGTTGACGATGAAATCAGCTCGGTATAGAATCCTTCAGACTCTTTCAGCGTCTCCGTTGAGCAGCTGAAATCCTTCGAGAGTCGTGCGTGGTGTTCAAACAGAAATTATAATCCCAACATCGTCACTGCATTCTGTATTCCAACGGAAGCACTCTGGGCTTCAGACATCAGACTTTCTCCATCGGACATCAGAGTTTTCTCCTTCAGCCTTCAGAACTCTCAGACTCTAGAACTTCTTCAGAACCTCCATCACTCTGAGACTCTTGGACTCTATCACTCCCAGACTCTGCGTCTCAGCTTCTTGCAACTCCTCCATGAACTGGGAAGTTGCCACATTTTAAATGGGTCGACTTCCGGGTCATTTGAGAGCTTTTGATTGGTCGATGGACCGGGAATAGAGGTGTGGTGTATGATGTAAGATGTTATTAAAAGTCAAGGATTGTTTTAGTGACAAACAGAAAGATTATTGTAGGACTTCAGACTTCGTGGAGTCTCACTCTTATTATCTTCTGAAAAAGTTTAAACATGACATTTTTCTCGGTAAACATTTTAGTTGACCGAGAACCGACCTTTAACATACTTACATTGCAGACAGAAAATCAAGAAATGCATATTAACCTGATTTCTTCTTTGAATGAGGAATAAAAATCATTACTTACTGTTTATGTAAAATAAAAATGAGTAGTTCTTTTCAACCTGTAACATTGAGTGAACTAACACAATTTGATTATCAAACATTTGTAAAACAGTAATGATTATAGAGAATTGTCTTTTCTGCTTGATTAATTCAAGAAAGAAAGTCACCAGATGGCTCAAACTGTATTCCTGGATGCAGATCAATGAAATAACAGTCTCAGTTCATCTGATCAAGATTTGAGGTTCAGATCAGGTTCAGATCAGGTTCACTACAACCACAACCCACGTGTTCTTTTTAGTACCATTGACTATTTTCTTAATTCTCCACAGACACCTGGTTTTGAATCATCTACACAGTTGTGCAATAATGTTATGCAGTTTTTTATTGATAAGGTCACCTCTATAAGGGCTTCCATCTTATGCCCAAACTTTGACCCCTCTGTGTGTGTCCCCTGCTCTGCTGCTTTCAATCAGTTTGAGCTGGTGACTGTGTCATTTTTAGAGGACATGGTCACTCAGATTAAACCTTCTGGTTCTCCATATGATGCTCTTCCACCACGCTTTCTTAAAGAGGTTTTCCCTTGTTTTAAACACTTGGTTCTTGACCTTTTTAACAGTAGTTTGTCATCTGGAGTAGTCCCTGCTAATTTTAAACATGCTGTTGTGCAGCCCCTATTAAAAAAACCTGGTCTTGATCCCACTGTGTTGGGGAATTTTAGGCCCATCTCTAAGCTTCCCCTCCTATCAAAAATCTTGGAGAAAAATTGTTTATGCTCAGTTAAAATCCTTCCTGGATGAACATAACATCATGGATGTGTTCCAGTCTGGATTTAAAACTCTCCATAGCACAGAGTCAGCTCTGCTGAGAGTTTTTAATGACGTCCTCCTAGCGTGTGACTCAGGTGATCATGTGATTCTTGTTTTACTGGACTTAACTGCTGCGTTTGACACAGTGGACCACAGCATTTTATTGTCATGTCTACAGCATCAAGTAGGCATTGGTGGGACTGCTCTGGAGTGGTTGGGGTCCTATATGACTGACAGAACTTTCTCTGTAAAAACTGCTGGGCATGAATCCTATTCTGCTCCCTTGTCATGTGGCGTACCTCAGGGATCAATTTTAGGGCCTTTGCTTTTTTCTTTATATCTGCTTCCTCTAGGATCAATTTTTAGAAAACACGGCATCTCCTTTCACTGCTATGCTGATGATTGCCAAATCTATGTTCCTTTGAGGCGAGTTGATGCCTGGTCCATTAAACCTATTTTATCGTGTCTCGAGGATCTTAAAGCTTGGATGGCCCTAAACTTCCTGCATTTTAATGAAAAAAAGACTGAGGTACTTGTTTTTGGACCTAGTGGAGCTTGTTTGAGCCCTCCAGTCGACTTAGACCCCATAACAATGTACGTAAAGTCTACAGTTACAAATCTTGGTTTTAAGATGGACAGTGATTTTAAACTCGACAGTCAAATAAGGGCCACAGTAAAGTCTGCTTTTTATCATTTGAGAAAATTGGCAAAAGTAAAACCTATTCTTTCAAGGCAACAGTTTGAAACAGTAATCCATGCCTTCATTTCATCACAGCTGGATTACTGTAATTCTCTCTATCTCGGAGTCAGCCAGTCCTCACTCGCACATCTGCAGCTGGTGCGAAATGCTGCTGCACGTCTTTTAACTGGAACACACAAAAGACAGCACATCACACCTGTCCTGGCTTCTCTTCACTGGCTGCCCGTGTATTTTAGAGTTCATTTTAAAATTCTTTTGTTTGTTTTTAAGGTTTTAAACAGTCTTCCCCCCCTTATTTAACAGAGCTTCTCCACCATTACACTCCACCTCGGTCACTCAGGTCTGCTGACCAGCTGCTCCTGGTCATCCCCAAGAGTAAGAGGAAGCTTAGAGGAGACAGGGCCTTCTCTGTTAGTGCCCCTAAATTATGGAACACTCTGCCTTTGTACATTCGACAGGCCCCCTCTCTGTCCATTTTTAAAACCCATCTAAAAACTCATCTCTATTCATTGGCCTTCAACCCAACTGAGTCTTGATTTTACTTTATTTTATTGGTGTTGATTTTATCTGTTTAACTTGTTGTTTTATTGTGTTTAAAATTGAGTTGTGTGCTTGGGTTTGTAGCTCTGTTTTTATGCTGTCTTTTATCTTGTTTTTAACTGATGTTTCAGCACTTTGTTTCAGCTATGGCTGTGTTAAAGTGCTTTATAAATAAAGTTGATGATGATGATGACGATGATGATGATACAAGATAATTTCCACCAATGCTCCTGTTGTTGGGTTAAATTCTGGATCAAGCGGATCATTTGCTGGGTTCTGTAGAACCTCTACTTCTGTAGGTCCCGCCTCTTCCCCATTGTTTTTGCTGTCGTCTCGAGTGTCTGCTCCTCAAAAGCCTCCTGGCTGTGCTCACCAGTTCAGGGATGATCACAGACTATACTATTAACTTACTGCTTGGATTATGGTCAGTATTCCTCAGTAAGCCCTCTACCCCACACACTAGCCTAGTGGTTACTGCGGGATACGTAGCTGAGGGCCCACCCAGCCACCTGCAACCCGTTACTTTGGATTGCTTTGAACTGATGCCCGGTCTGATTCTCCAGACGCACAGCTTGTTACGATGCTCGGTCAGGTTCTCCTGATGCATGCCTTTTTTCCTCGACGCTCGGTCAGTTTTTCCTGATGCATGTCTACTTTTTAGTGGGCTTCTTATCTAAGGAATGTCTCCGCCCAACAAGGGACGCCATGTTTGTCCAACCAGTGAGATTACCAGATGAGTTATGGCAAAACCCCATTGCAGCCTCTCCTCTAAGGGGTATATCGGACCAATCTAGCACTTGAGCTTTACCCAAAATGACGTTAGATTGATTCTACTTAAGGCTGTACCGGAAGTGATTCACCCAGACTGTTCACGACAATCAGCTGCTAGCCACACCCTTATCTCACCCCTAGACTCGTCCAACCTAGTAGTCAGGGTTAGGACATTAATCAAGGTGAAACTGGCATTTTTAGGCCGCTCACCTCCTATTGTAGAACTACAATTGTTACCGATCTGGTAGCTTTAGAATGTAGGCACAAGATTCCAGGGTGTTGTTTGATCTAAGCTGCGAAACCTTTAAAAAACTCATTTTCTTGATGAATTTGAACCAAGATTTTCTAACTTTTTTGAACCTGAAGTGTAGAAATGATAGTCCAGAATTTTACTTTTTATGCTTTGCTTTAATCAAGGATTTGCAGGGGTACAACGTTACGTTTGATCATTCCAACAATTCTAATAATAGAGAATTCATGCTTGGTTCCAGAGACTGTCTTATGGGTTTTGTGTGTCATTCAAGGTCCTATTGTGTCCACAAGGCGTGCCCCCCTACTCCAATGAGCCAGGTTGGAGAGTCCTGTCTCCTAACTCTTGAGTTGTTATTATAGAGCAGCCTGTTCCTACATAGTGGATTGATATGTGCTTGGAGCCCCAAGGCAGGTTAAAACCCCTCAAACTTCTTAAGTCTGTCTCACTAACCAACCAAGTTTAGCCAAACCTGTTACAAATCACCTTGACAGCACACTGTTTATGCAGTGACTTCTCAAGAATGCTGGAAGCATAACAACACTCTCTTGCCCTGACATTACCTCTTAATTTAGAAACACTGTTATTTCATATAACTTTAATATTTGGATCATGGGTAGGAGTCGCTCACCATTTCTGCCCGAAAACTTTTGGAAAATGGCATGATAATCTCTCTTTCAGAGTCCTAGAAGAAAATCTCCTTAACCCCCAAAAGCAGTCCTGATCCTGAGGATTCTGGTCTGGAATCAGCCCGGCTGAACAAAAGGTATTCCTATCTTTGAATAGAAAATCCTCTTATGAGCACAGGTTCCTCTGTTTAGCTCCGGGGGATGTAGCCACATGACCTACTCTTTGGAGTGTCATGGTCCCGTTCAGCCCCGGTTCTCTACTGGGCTTGGTTTATATTGACTTTTGGATGTAAGGATGGTACCATTTGGTAGCCCGGTTTGTGTCTGTGTTCCCTATTGTTTTCTCTTTAGTTCAATTGGTGCCAACCTTGTCTCGTCACAGCTGTTTGTAATCACGTCTCGTCTTGTCCCTGTATATAAGTCGTCTGTTCAGTCTTGTTATTTGTTGCGTTGTCTTCGTTGGGTCCCTGTGTTCTTCTGAGTCTTCTGAGTCTTCTGAGTTTCCTGAGTCCCTCTGAGCTTCCCGTGCCTTCATCCCGTTTTGTAAGTTGTGCTGCCTCGTCAGCCTGTTGTTTTTGTATTTTATTATTATCATTAAATTTCTAAATTTTGTACTTCTGCCGAGTTGAGTCCCTGTCCACACTACTGGGTTCGCCCTGACCAGAAAACCCTGACATTACGACGCAACCATTCCAGAACCCAGCGGGTAGGGTTCTCTATCGGCAAACTCACCTTTTTTCTTTTTCCCTCTGCGAGCCATGATGGACGAGCTCCACTCCGTCCCTGTCCTTCTGCCGTCCCGCTGCCGCCGTAGAGGCAGAAAGCGGCTCCGGAGGCAGTCCGCGGCAACCGGCCCTATCACGTCGTCTGAGCAGATTTTTAGAGCTGGTTCCAGTGTTTCTGTAGGAATGGGATCCACCGCCTCACCTCCCAGGTTTCAGGTGGGGGTGAGATCCAACGTTCCACGGGAGCTCCGGTCCACTCCTGTTCGGTTCGGCGAGTCTGGGCCACTTGACGCCACAGGGGCGGATTCCGTCGCCTCACCTTCCAGGTTCCTGGTGAGGGCGGAATCCGGCCTCTCACCGCCACACCGCGCCTAGGCTGCCCGACCCAGCCAGACCGTATCACCCGAGTGTAATCCCAGTGACTCTGTGGGGGGCGTGTTCCGCCGCCCCACCTCCTAGGTTTCCGGTGGGGGCAGTACCCGTCACCACACCTCCACATAGAGACATTCCATTCATATTTTCATTTTCATCCCAAGAAATATCTCAAGTAAACAGTACTTTGCTGGGTTTATTCAGTGCAGCTAGGGATAACCCGGCTTCCGCCGACATCGTACTCTCTTTGATGGAGGATTTTTTTATTGTCTGTGCCTGGTCTTGCTCAGCTACCTGAATACAATCAGTTTCTGACTCAGATAAGGACTTTAAAGGCCACTTTAGTCACCGCTATATCTGAACCCAGTTCAGCTCCTCACTTTTCCTTTTCCCAGGGGGTCCCGGCAGACGCTCTTCACCTCTCCTGTTCCGAGGGGGTCCCGGCAGACGCTCCTCACCTCTCCTGTTTTGAGGGGGTCCCAGCAGACACTCCTCACCTCTCCTGTTTTGAGGGGGTCCCGGCAGACGCTCCTCACCTCTCCTGTTCCGAGGGGGTCCAGACGGACTACGAACCTGCTGCCGCCGCCAAAGAAGAGTCCATTCCTGCCGCCGCAGAAGAGTCCGTTCCTGCCGCAGAAGAGTCCGTTCCTACCGCAGAAGAGTCCGTTCCTGCCGCTGAAGACTCCATTCCTGCCGCAGAAGTCTCCGTTCCTGCCGCCGTAGAAGACTCCGTTCCTGCCACAGAAGACTCCGTTCCTGCCGCCGCAGAACACTTGGTTCCTGCAGCCGCAGAAGATTCAGTTCCTGCTCCCGTCGCAGAAGATTCAGTTCCTTCCGTCGCAGAAGATTCAGTTCCTGCTCCCGTCGCAGAAGATTCAGTT
>NC_056515.1:7674769-7675638 GCF_014905685.2 Nematolebias whitei
CCGTCGCAGAAGATTCAGTTCCTGCTCCCGTCGCAGAAGATTCAGTTTCTGCTCCCATCGCAGAAGATTCAGTTCCTGCTTCCGTCGCAGAAGATTCAGTTCCTGCTCCCGTCGCAGAACCCAAGGCCTCTCCGTCGTCTGCTGCAGAGCCACAGGCCTCTCCGTCGTCTGCTGCAGAGCCGCAGGTCTCTCCGTCGTCTGCTGCAGAGCCACAGGCCTCTCCGTTGTCTGCTGCTGAGCCACAGGTCTCTCCGTCGTCTGCTGCAGAGCCACAGGCCTCTCCGTTGTCTGCTGCAGAGCCACAGGCCTCTCCGTCGTCTGCTGCAGAGCCACAGGCCTCTCCGTCGTCTGCTGCAGAGCCACAGGCTTCTCCGTCGTCTGCTGCAGAGCCACAGGCCTCTCCGTCGTCTGCTGCAGAGCCACAGGCCTCTCCATCGTCTGTTGCAGAGCCACAGGCCTCCCCGTCGTCTGCTGCTGAGCCCAAGGCCTCTCCGTCGTCTGCTGAAGGACCACAGGCCTCTCCGTCATCTGCTGCAGAGCCACAGGCCTCTCCGTCGTCTGTTGCAGAGCCATAGGTCTCCATGACAGCAGCAGCAACTCCCCAGGCCTCCATGACAGCAGCAGCAACTCCCCAGACCTCCTCGTCGACTGTTGCGCTCTCCAAGTCTCCAGAGGGGCCGGCGCTCTCCAAGTCTCCAGAGGATCCGGTGCTCTCCACTACCACAAAGGATTCGCCTCCATGGTCCTCCATGTCGGCTTCTGCAGCTCCCCAGGACTCTATGACACATGCTACAGCTCCCCAGGTCTCTATGACGCATGCTACAGCTCCCCAGGACTCTATGACGCATGCTGCAGCTCCCCAGGACTCT
>NC_056515.1:7675648-7716309 GCF_014905685.2 Nematolebias whitei
ACTCTATGACGCATGCTGCAGCTCCCCAGGACTCTATGACGCATGCTACAGCTCTCCAGGACTCTATGACGCATGCTGAATCTCCCCAAGACTCTATGACGCATGCTGCATCTCCCCAGTACTCTATGACGCATGTTGTGCCTTCTAGGGCCTCATTGCTGCCAGCTGCGGCCTCCAAGGTTTCTTCGCCGCCAGCTGCGGCCTCCAAGGTTTCTTCGCCGCCAGATGTGGCCTCCAAGGGTTCTTCGCCTCCAGATGCGGCCTCCAAGGGTTCTTCGCCGCCAGATGCGGCCTCCAAGGTCTCTTCGCCGCCAGATGCGGCCTCCAAGTCGTCATTGCTGCCAGATGCGGCCTCCAAGTCATCATCGCCACCAGATGTGGCCTCCAAGTCGTCATCGCCGCCAGATGCGGCCTCCAAGTCATCATCGCCACCAGATGCAGCCTCCAAGTCGTCATCGCCGCCTGCCGCGGCCTCCAAGTCGTCATCGCCGCCTGCCGCGGCCTCTCTGGTCCTATGTGTTGGGTGGCCTCCCGGCCGCCCCCCGGAACGTGGTTCCTGTAATGGACGGCCTCCCGGCCACCCCCCTGACCTGGCCCGGCTTGATGGACGGCCTCCCGGCCACCCGCCGGAACAATGACTCCTAGGGACGGTCTCTTGACCGTTCAGATCTTTTGTGTTTTCCTGCTTGTGTTTTGCCGTAGTTTTGTCAGGTCTTTGGTTTCTTCCTTGTATTTCCTCGGGCCCTCCACCCTTGCAGTGCTGCCCTCCACCCACCCAAGTCCTTCGGGAGGGTTTTTTTTTTGGGACGCCTGGGGGCGTCCTTGAGGGGGGGTACTGTAAGGATGGTACCATTTGGTGGCCCGGTTTGTGTCTGTGTTCCCTAGTGTTTTCTCTTTAGTTCAATTGGTGCCACCCTTGTCTCGTCACAGCTGTTTGTAATCACGTCTCGTCTTGTCCCTGTATATAAGTCGTCTGTTCAGTCTTGTTCTTTGTCGCGTCGTCTTCGTTGGGTCCCTGTGTTCTTCTGAGTCTTCTGAGTCTTCTGAGTTTCCTGAGTCCCTCTGAGCTTCCCGTGCCTTCATCCCGTTTTGTAAGTTGTGCTGCCTCGTCAGCCTGTTATTTTTGTATTTTATTATTATCATTAAATTTCTAAATTTTGTACTTCTGCCGAGTTGAGTCCCTGTCCGCACTACTGGGTTCACCCTGACCAGAAAACCCTGACATTGGGTTTGCTGGTCAACCCTCTTTTTCCCTTCACTAGTTCGATCTGATCGGTGATTGGATGTAGTTTGTCATTGTGCCCTTTTAAGAAATCAAGTTGTTACTGCTCTGCTTCTCGGCTCACAAGTCACTGACATACGCTCTTTCTTACAGCCCATTTCCTTTTATGGTAAAGGAGCTGCTTTGCTCGTTTTTTTATGTAATGCTGTTTACAAGGTATTTACACACTGTTCTGTTGAGATCAGCATGCAGTATTCCAAAGGAAATGCAGCATCTCTCTGGAATGCTGTTAGGCTTCCCCAGATATCAGCTCCCTCAACTTGCCTTTTTTCCCTTTCTCCCAGAACACCGCATGAATTCATATACATTTCATTCATTTTACTTCACCCTAATCACAGGATGCAACATGGAATACAATAATCACATCATGCATGAATACAATACTGTTATGATTACTTTTATATAATATTGTATGCCACTTTAATCATAGTGCAGAGCACAAATCTGTCACATTTGGGTTTCCATGGCAGAGCCGATTTCATTCCAAACGACCTCACTTGACAACATATAATGGTTGCAACGCCTATGCTTATTCCATTTTTTATCAGAGAGAGTAAAAGATCAACTCGTCCGCAGAGATGAGCCTTGAGGAGCTTATAAATGTGGCGATTAAGATAGATAATCGCTTTAATGAAAGACAAAGAAAAATATTACAACTCCCAGTGGTCACTCACTTATGGGTTCTGCCCGACACCAAGTTTTCAGCTCAAACCTGAACAATCTCAGGAGGATGAACCGGGACCGATGCAAATTGGACGGGCTCATTTGACCCCACAAGAGAGACAATGGCGTATGCAAACAAGGATATGTATTTATTGTGGCAAGGATGGACATTATATTGTTCAATGCCTGTTGTGGGGAAACGGGAAACCTAACCAATAAAACAGGAGATATTAATGTGTAACTCTTCTTGTTCTCCTGTCTTACATTTAGTTTTGCCTAATACCATGGTAAATGGTCTGTACTTATATATCGCCTTTCTATCTTATTTTAAGGTACTCAAAGCGCTTCACACTATGTGTCCTCATTTACCCATTCATACAGCACTCTACTAGATCTCTACAAAGCTAATTGAACAAATCATTCTAATGAGACTAATCAGTGCTTTAGATCACATTCATACACTGATGGGACACACAGAGGCCATGAAGGGTTCAGTGTCTTGCCCAGGGACACTTCAACATGTGACTGCTGGTGGATTCGAATCCCCAACTCTCGCATTGGAGGACAACTGCTCTAACCACTCAGCCACAGCCGCCCCATCATTAATAATAACATTGAATTATCGATTGCAGCCCTAGTGGAATCTGGAGCCAAGCAGAACCTCATCAGTTGTAAATTAGTGAACCAACTATCCATCCCTACCAAGACCCTCCAGACCTCATTGACTGTGTTCTGCCTCACTGGACAGACATTCACCAAGGTTCACCTTAAGGTACAAAAACTTCACCTCATCATCTATGGTAATGACCATGAGAAAGGTGAATTATTTGTATTTGATTCACCCACCACCCAATTGATATTGGGGTTTTCCTGGTTAGAGAGGTACAACCCAACCATAAACTGGTCTGAAAAAAGGGTAGATATATGTAGTATATTTTGTTTGAAGAACGGTCTTCATTCAGCTATATCTAACATACCTGAGAAGGGATCACCACTTGAAAAGACTGATTTATCTACATTTCCTGCTGTTTATTATGACTTGGACCCCGTGTTCAATAAAAAGAGAGCTTTATCCTTGCCTCCTGGGGCTCCTCTCTCTACTAGTAGACTGTTTAACATATCAGGACCTGAGAGAGAAACTATATTGAAGAGTCACTTGAATCTGGTATTATTCACCCCTCCACTTCTTGAGTAGGGGCAGTTTTTTTTTTTTTGTCCAAAAAGGATACAACTCTATGCCCCTGCATTGATTATTGGGATCTTAATCAGATCACAATAAAGAATAAATACTCTTTGCCTCTGATTAAATTCATGAACAGTTTAATTCTGCCACCGTACTTTCTAAACTTGACCTATGTAGTGCTTATCACTTGGTGAGAATTAGAGAGGGGGATGAGTGGAAGACTGCATTCAGGACCCTACTCTGACCTTTTGAATACCTAGTGATGCCTTTTGGTCTCACTAATGCTCCTACAATTTTCCAAACCCTTGTCAATGATGTACTCAGAGATTATCTGAAATAGTTTGTTTATGTCTCTTTAGATGACCTACTTATATACTCTCAGAGTATTGAACAGCATGAGTACCATGTAAGAGCTGTTCTTCAGAAACTACTTGAGAACCAGTTATTTGTTAAAGCTGAGAAATTTGAGTTTTACATCTCCTCTTTTTCAGTCCTGGGTTTTATTTTTGAGGGTCAACATTTTTACACTCACCCTGAAAAGACTAAAGCTGTGAAGGAATGACCCACTCCTGAGAACCTCAAACAACTTCAACGGTCCTTAGGTTTTGCCAACTTCTATATGAGGTTTATAAAAGAACACAGCCACATTTGCTTCTCCTGTAACTTAACTGACCTCCACATTAAGAACCTTTTCCTGGACTCCTGAGGCTGAGACTGCATTTACGAGACAGACATCTGTTCTCTACTACCCCATCCTCTGTCATCCTGATCCTGAAAGGCAGTTCATTTAGGAGGTTTATGCTTCTGACATGTGTGTGGGAGCTGTATTTTCTCAGCGATCTCCAGAAGACAACAAGGCTCACCCATGTGCTTTTTTCTCTTATCGTCTGAGCCCTTGGGAGCAAAATTATGATGTGGGCAACAGAAAACTTCTTGTTGTGAAACTAGCACTTGAAGAAAGGAGGCACTGGTTAGAGGGTACCAAAACATATTTTTTGATATGGATGAACAACAAAAACCTGACATATCCAAAATGCAAAGAGCCTAAATTACCCTAAACAACCTCAGAGGTCACTATTCTTTGCAAGATTTAACTTCTCTTTAACCTGCAGACCTGGCTCCAAGAACATCAAGCCTGACAATCTGTCCCATCAGTGCTCCATCACTGAGGAGCCAGAGACCAAACAAAACATTCTACCCCCCCCCCCCCCCCACACACACACACACACACACACACACACTGTTGTGGTTGGTTCCCTCACTTATTCCATTAAATGAGACATCCAGGAGGCCCAGAAGTCAGAACCCAAACTAGGTACTGGTCCCCCAAGTAAAAGATTCATACCATCTGCCACAAGGTCTAAGGTACTGGACTGGGTCCATTCTAATAAGCTACCTTGTCATCCTGGCACTAACCATGCACTCTCTTTTGTGAAAAGACATTTATGATGGCCCACACTTAACCAAGCTGTTAAGGGACTTAGGAGATGCATGTCCCACCTGAGCCAGCAACAAAAGTGGTAATCAACCCCTAGCAGGATTATTGCAGCCCCTACCTACTCCCAGTCATCCTTGGTCTCATATTTCAATGGATTTTGTCACCGGTTTGCCCCCTTGAGAGGGTATTACAGTTGTTTGCACTGTAATTGACAGATTTTTTAAAGCTTTTCACTTTATCCCCCTTGTCAAGCTTCCCTCAGCTCTGGAGACTGTCCACCTGCTAATCCAACACACTTTTTGGATCCATGGAATCCTGACGGATGTGGTGTCAAACCAAGGACCCCAATTCACATCACAGGTATGGCAAGTCTTTTGCAGCACCCTTAGAGCCTCATCTAGTGTAACATCGGGTTATCACCCCCCAATCAAATGGCCAGTCTGAGCGATGCAATTAGGAGTTGGAAGCCACTCTGTGCTATGTTACTGAAGACAACCCATCCTCCTGGAGCAAACATCTTATATGGGTGGAGTATGTGTACATCACCCATACATTCTCTGCCACTGGGTTATCCTCTTTTGAGGCTTCTGGTTAGGCTCCTCCACTTTTCCCTAGCTAAGAAACTGTCTCTGTTCCTTCTGTTCAGCACCATTTCAGTGGCTGACGCATAGTTTTGCAGAACTGCTACGAACAGCTGACCAGAATAGGAGATATGCTGACCGCTACCGTTCTCTAGCCCCCACGTACCAATGGGGCAAGATGGTTTGGCTCTCTACAAGATACATTAAAATCAGAGACACTCCCAAGAAACTCTCTTCATTTCACTGGTCCTTTACCCATTGTGAATATAATAAACCCCTCTTCAGTACGCCTCAAGTTATCTACTTCCATGCGCATCCACCCCACATTTCATGTATCCCAGATCAAACCCGTCTCTGAGAGTGTCTTGAGTCCACCTACCAAACCTCCCTCCACACACCCATCTTATCAACAATCAACCTGCCTTTATGGTTAGACGTATTCTGGACGTAAGGCGTTGAGGGTGGGGTTTCCAGTACTTAGTTGACTGGGAGGGCTACGGCCTGGAGAGAGGTCATAGATTCCTAGATCTTTCATTCTGGATTCTAAGCCTTATCTCCTCCTTTTTCAGGTCCCATTATGAAAAATGCTCGAGGTCGCCAAGAGGTGATTCTTGATGGGGAGGTACTGTAGGGTTTCCAGTTTTTCCCTCCACAGGTTTCTGAGTTCCTGAGGCAGAGTTAAGAAGCTGACAGTCATTCCCCTAATTACCTCCAGGATTATAAGAGGCTGCGGGCATGCTTCATCCAGTGCTGGAGCATTACTTACTACCTGGTAATTGTGCTCTTGCCATCCTAATACTTATTCTAAATAAAATACTTGCATTTGTGTTTTTCTCTTTGTACCCTGGCAGACCCCGATTCTCCTGCGCCTCAGTCCTGGATTTGTTTGCTGTCCTGTGACCCCCTCATGCTTGCATCTACCTGAACTCAATCTCCTTGGGGGCCATCACCAGCTGCTCCTCCATCCTCCTTGCCATTGCCTCCATACTCCACCTTTGCACCTACCTGTATCCTCCTGGAACTGGAACCTTACTGCCTCCTCCCTGAGCCGCCCCAGCTTACCCTCACTATAAGAAGAAAGATTCTTATTATATATAAATGTGCCCATCAACAAAGAGATTCTAATCATTTCCCTTTCCCTTCTAGGGATTTCCAGTGATTGGTAACTGTACATAGATACCATTATACTGTATATATCACTGTAAGGCCCTATTTACGCGGACACGGTGGGAGGAAAAGTATTTTTTTCTTATGTTAATTAGAGGAAAAGATCTGCGTTGACATGGGCAAATTTTGTGTTTACATGCATCTGGAAGAATCCCCCCCGCCCTACCGAATCTGATGTAGTTTCCATGACGGGTCATTAGATGGTGCTTTGAATTTTGTACCTTCACCTAATGCGCATGCACGACGACTCTTGACCCCTGTGTGTGTCAAGTGTAAATACAGTTTTTGACTTGGAAGCATGGCTGGCGGAAAAACTTTTTTGTGGACTGATGATGAGGTCAGTTTATTACTTAATGTAATTTTAATTTACAAAACCACCAAAACTCAAGAGAATGTGGACTGGGAGTCGTGTCAGTCCAAGTATCAGGACAATTTTGTGATGTATGTGGAACAATATCCTCTACCTGGGACTGCTGTAGGGAAGGATTTTCCTAACGATAAAGCCGTGCTGAGTAAAGTCCAGGTAACAACTAAACTCAAAGCCGTTCACAGAAAATTCAGACGAGCTGTTGACTCGGGGCGTCGAAGTGGGCATGGACGAGTCGTCCTCTTATACTTTGAGTTATGTGAGGAGATATGGGGAGGCTCTCCGGCAAATACTGCATTGGAATTTGGGTTTGAGTCGTCCGATTTTGCGCCAAGAGATCGCTTCATCTTCAGGCTTGTCATCAGGCTCTCAGCAAACCATTGATGACAGTGACATTGTGCTTTCCTGTCCTGTGGAAATTAACAACCGATGATCAATGCTACAGGTAAATACACATTCTCGATAATAATGTTTACTTGTGTTAGTCACATCGGTTACATAGCAACATGGTGATTTTCATGGGGGTTTTTTTGTTTTGTTTTTTGTTCTTTTTCTGAAAGGAGAAATTATCCAACCACCGGAGGGACCGGTTCAGAAAACGAGCACACACGGACTTGACTCTGCAGCAGGAAGACGTCGGCCTCAAATGACTTATGTTAGAGCAATCGAGGGAAATTGACAGAATGTACTGCGAGAACATGAGTGAGGTGTCCAGTACCATGTGTCAGGTATGAGACACATTGAAAGATGGATTTGCCATACTGGGTCAATTAGTAAATCAGCTTAATTTTGTGCATCACAACAACAGTCACATGCAGTTTTACCACCTCCCCACATCCATCCTCAAATGGTCAGAGATCCTGGCTTTGTGAACGCTTTTCAGGGTCCTTCGCTTCATCACGACAGAGAAAATGATGCTGGCCCCAGTAACCAACTCAGTAATCCAGATGAGAATAGAGATGAAGGTTCCAGTTCTGCAATGTAGTTTACAGTTTGGGCGTTTTAATGTATCTTAAATAATGTTTTTATTTATGGAGTGTATTTTTAGTAGTGTTCATTTTTCTTAGCAGTGTGTTTTCAAGTTTACATTTCTTAGTAGTGTGTGCTTTTAAGTTTTCATTTTTTATTTAGTAGTGTGATTTTAATAGTTTTTATTTATTTATTTTTCTTATCGGTGTGGTATGACATACGGTTTGGTGTTGTTGAATTAAAAAATTCTATTTCAACCTGAAACTTTTTATTTTCAACGGTTATAACTTATGCAATGTCTATATCACAAAGAGAGTTTAAATCACATAATTACATTATGTCCAAAAAGCTTAAATACATTTGCCATCCCCAAAGATTTAGGTTTTGTGATGTTATGCTGTCCCAGTCAATAGCTTAAAATATATACAAAGTATTTTTTTAATCAATTAATTTTTGAAAATAACTTTGTTAGATGTTTCTACCTGTAATAATGAGCATCAGGATAATATATACTGTAGTTATATATACCTTTTATAATACTTCATTACATTAATCAATATTATTAAACTATTTACAAAATATATATTACATCCCAACAATAACATACTTATTTGTAAAAAAAAATACTACCGATATTATGTTATCATGTAATTTCACAATATCTTAACTTTAAATTATAGACCATTTGTGGTTCAAGAAGGATTTTTATTCGGTTTAATTAATGGGAATATGAAACAAACATGTACACATTATAAGAGTTTGTCCAATTAAGCATGTTCAAAATAAAAAGTAACAGTTTTTAATAGTGTGAAAACACTATTGAGCATGCATCAGGATAGTGTGAAAACAACCTTGTCTGTAAGGATATTAGAATACCATATGGTAACACTACTGTTACAAGCTTATGAAATCTAAAAAGAACAAGTATAATTTTAAAACATATATCAAACATAAGATGATAACATGATTACATCAATATCAAATTATATCACCTGGTAACATCAAGGTCACACCTTGGTTACAATTTATCAGTTTGAAATATCAGACTAAAAAGTAAAAGAAGAAAACATTTTCACAAAGGTAGGTAGTAACTTGATCAGAATGAAGGGTCAAAACAAGTCATATCCAGGTGTAAAACATTGTGATTACATCAACATCATGGATCTAGGTACTTTGTGACAATTCTACAAACTCTTTTTCCAACTCCTTCATTACAGTCAGTAACAATTATTCCTCTGCGTGGGTGACTGGTCAATTTCTTCATTTTGCATGAAACTCACAACTGACTGTTCATCCACAGTGTCCTTGCAGCTCTTGCAGTAAT
This sequence comes from Nematolebias whitei, assembly GCF_014905685.2. Taxonomy (NCBI): domain Eukaryota; kingdom Metazoa; phylum Chordata; class Actinopteri; order Cyprinodontiformes; family Rivulidae; genus Nematolebias; species Nematolebias whitei. Next base: position 7,684,623 of record NC_056515.1, read on the forward strand.
TGTGCAAAACAAAGCATGCATAGATGACATGGGGCACCTCTTGTATATTGATGTCCATCTGTCTCCTCAGGCATGAAAACCTGGCCTTGAGCTGGCCAAATGCACACTTTATCACCATGCACATCCTGCACAAAGTCCAAAGTATTGCTCCTGTGGGGAAGATCCACCATATGAATATTACTTCATGAGGTACGGTAACAATGGGTAAGCTGGGTCTCCCAATAAAAAAATTGGAATGGGCTCCTCGCTCTCCATGATCTGCTTTTCAAGTGCAGGATTTGTCCATTTTTTAAGTATGTGTTGAGATTTGAGTTTGCAAAGACACGAGCATCATGGACGCTCCCGGGCCACCTCACAACACCATCCATAAATCCATATTTATAATCACACACAGCTTGCATGTTCAGATAAAATTTACCCTTCCTGTTTACATATTGTGTGGAGTTTAAAGAAGGCAGTTTTATTTCTATGTGTGTCCCGTCTATGACTCCTACGCACTGCAGCATACTATGTGCTTCATGAAACCCAGTTACCAATGCCTGGGCCTCTGGCTCGGTGAAAGGTAGCTTGATGTATTTTGGTCCGAGATGGGTGCTGATGAGATAACAAACTCTCCTGACATTGATGAATACTGTTGATCGTGACAAACCAAATGCATTTGCTGTTTTACGGAGTCTGCAATCATCACTTAAGTAGTAAGTGATTAAGTAAGTAGTAAGGAGTACATGCTACCTTTGATAGCACATCGACGGGCGACCACATGTTTGTCGTTTGGCCCTCGATGAAAGGACGAAAATCTTCGGCTAAAGCCGTTAGGGACGCTTTGGACATACGAAAATTCTTTCTCCATTCTTTCTCGTCAACAACATCATTTACGAAGTTATCTCACCACTTGCTTGTCCTTCCAGGACGTATCCAGCAGTGTCTCCTATTCCTCCTTGTTTTCCTCAAAGCTTTGCTCAACACAGAGCGAATTTGAATTCCATTCGACTGGTGTCTCTTCCCAGAGCTTTCATTCAAATCAGCTACATTCCTGCGTATATTAACAAGGACATCCAACAGATATTCCATCAGTAGTAGCACATACAGTACATTAGTACGAGATACTCCGACGCCATTGTTGTTGATAATATGCTGTCACTCCATGCATGTGTGAAATAAATGTGCGCATGCGCTTTCACGCGCAGCGGGAGATGTGTACATTATTAGCGGGCGGTCAGCAAAAAACGTCCACTCTGGAAGGTGGGTTCAGAAATCTCCGGATTCGGGTGGGGTGGGGGGGAGGCTGGTGTCGTATAAATGATCAGCAGAACCGCAGAGAGAAATGTGCGGATTCACTCAAAATATGCGCCGTGTAAACGGCCCCTAAATCAATCACTTATTTATTTTTATTCTGGCTCTGTTATCCTTCAGTTTGCTCTCTTTGTGTAAACACTGCTGTTGTGACAGTTACCCTGAGTTGAGGTTATGCTATTTACATTCTGTTTTTGTTTGCATTTTGCTCAAACTTCCAATATTTTCTGATCCGGGGTTGTGATACACAATTAAAAAATATTTTCAAGCACTTTATTTTCAGGTACTTTTTCTTTTTTCTAAATGTTTTTCATTAAATCTTTTTTTACAGGTTTTGTTTTGTTTTTTCTCTATCACATTTTAACAGTTTGTGGCCGGGTGGTCAGTCAGAGTCAGAGAGTCAGAGTTTCTTTATTGTCATTCGCACCTCATTTGGTACATGTGGTGGAGCGAAATTATGTACGCAGGGTCCCAGTTACATCCAACAATAAAATGTATAAGAAAAACAGTAATGACATCTAAGATATGAACTAAGAAAAACATCAACTAAATATACACTAAGCACTCATAACATAAAACATTGAACATCACCACAAACATGAACATGAGTCTGTGAGCAGATGTGCACGCATGAACACATCAACATTGAAACAGATCAGCAGCAACATGAAACAGATCAGCAGCAACATGATATGGTTTTTCACAGTGATTATTCTAGTTAGAGATTCATGAGTCTAACAGCCTCAGGGTAGAAGCTGTTCCTCAGTCTAGTGGTTCTACATTTAATGCTCCTTAACCTCCTTCCTGAGGGGAGTGGGGCAAAAAGTGTGTGTGCTGGGTGGGTGGGGTCCTTCATGATGCAGGTGGCCCTCTTCCTGCATCTGGAGGTGTAGATGTCTGTGATGGTGGGGAGACTGATTCCAACAGATTTCTGTGCAGCCTTCACCACTCTCTGCAAAGCTTTTCTTTCTGCAGCTGTGCAGCCTCCATGCCACACATTGATGCTCGAGCACAGGATGCTCTCCACTGCACACCTGTAGAAGGAGGTGAGGACTGAGCTTCCCAGACCAGCTCGCCTCAGCCGTCTGAGGAAGTAGAGTCTCTGATGAGCTTTCTTGATCAGGCTGGTGGTGTTGTTGCTCCAGCTGAGGTTGTCATTCATGTGTACACCCAAGTACTTGTAGCTGGAGACCACTTCCACCGCAGATCCTCTTATGTTCAGGGGGGTGTAGGTGTTTATGTTCCTTCTGAAGTCCACAATCATCTCCTTTGTCTTCTTCACATTGATGTGAAGGTTATTCTCTCTGCACCAGCTCTCCAGGTGTTCCACCTCTTGCCTGTAGCTGGACTCATCATTGTTTGTGATGCATCCCACCACCGCTGTATCATCTGCAAACTTTACAATGTGACAGCCTGGATGGGTAGCTGCACAATCATATGTGAGCAGAGTAAACAGAAGGGGGCTCAACACACATCCCTGAGGAGAGCCAGTGCTGAGGGTTATGGTGGAGGAGGAGAGGTTGTGGATCCTCACTAACTGTGGTCTGTTTGTTAAAAAGTCTAGTACCCAGTTGCAGATGGATGGGCTTAGTCCTAGTGTGGATAGTTTGTCCATCAGGGTTTGGGGGATCATGGTGTTGAAGGCGGATGTGAAGTCCACAAAGAGCATACGGACGTAAGAGTTTTTCTGCTCCAGGTGGTTGAGCGCAGTGTGGACCACAGAGGAGATTGCATCCTCTGTTGATCGGTTCTCACGGTATGCGTACTGATGAGGGTCCTCGTTGATGTTGATGGTTGTTTTGATGTGAGTCATGACCAGTTTTTCGAAGCATTTAGCGACTATCGGGGTGAGGGCCACTGGCCGATAGTCATTCAGACCAGTCACTGTAGAGCTTTTTGGGACTGGGATGATGGTGGCAGTCTTCAGGCAGGTGCGAACTGTCTCCAGGGTAAGTGAGGTGTTAAAGATGTCTGCCAGCACCTCACAGAGCTGATCAGCACATTCCTTCAACACTTTTCCGGGGATGTTGTCTGGGCCAGTTGCTTTGTGCGGATTAATCCTCCTGAAGGTACTCCTTACTTCTGCTGAGGTCACGCTGAGATGCTCTTCATCCGGTGGCGAGGTGAGTCTGGTGCTGGGTGGTCTGTTCGGGTCTTCAAAGCGTGCATAGAACTTGTTGAGGGCATCAGGCAGAGATGGGTCTTTGGGACATTGTTCGCTCCTTCCTTTATAATCTGTTATGCACTTAATGCCCCTCCACATGCTCCGAGGGTCTTGTGAGATGAATTGACCCTCGATCCTCTTTGCATATGCGGCCTTGGCCCTCTTAATACCAGCAACCAGCTCTTTTCTTGTCCTACTCAGCTCCTCTGAGTTTCCAGACCTGAAGGCAGTGTTCCTGGCTTCCAGCAGGGTACGCACCTCTGCATTCAGCCAAGGTTTTCTGTTTGGGTAGCTTTTAACATTTCTGATAGTGGAGACTGTGTCAGTACATGTACTAATGTAACCCAGTACTGAGGATGTGTATTGGTCAAGATCAAGCGAACCTCCATTTTCAGCAGCTTCTCTGAAAACCTGCCAGTCTGTTCGATCAAAACAATCTCTCAGTATGGGGCCACTGTCCTGGCTCCAACATTTAACTTTCTTTTGTACCGGTCTGGAGCGTCTCAGCGGGGGCATGTAAGCAGGAGCCAGGAAGATTGAGATGTGGTCTGACAGTCCTAGGTGGGGGCGGGGTTTGGCTTTGTATGCATCTTTTACGTTCGTGTAAACACGGTCCAGCGTGCGGTCTCCACGTGTCGGAATCGTCACATGCTGATTAAAGCTTGGGAGACAGTCCTTTAGATTCACGTGGTTAAAGTCTCCGGCTACAACGTAAAGAGCCTCGGGGTGTTTGCTCTGCAGCGAGCTGATGATATCATGAAGCTCCTGTAGTGATTCATTAGCATTAGCGTCCGGAAGAATGTAAACAACTGTGATAAAAGTCACTGTGAACTCTCGGGGTAGATAATGTGGCCGACATTTCACTGTTATTTGCTCCAAAGCCTTCGAGCATGAGCTATTTACAACAGTACAGTTCGTGGACCAACTTTTACTCACGTAAATGCACACTCCGCCCCCCCGTGATTTCCCCGTTAGCTCGCTGCAGCGGTCCGCTCGAAAAAAAAGTCTGTCATCCAGCTGGAAGACTGTGTCCGGCGTTTCACTTGTAATCCACGTTTCCGTGAGGCAAAGCACTGCACACTTCTTCATCTCTTCTGAGGCGCCCGCTCTCAGACGAAGTAAATCCACCTTGTTGTCCAACGAGCGGACATTCGACAGAAAGAGAGACGGCATGGGGAGTTTACCGGCTTTAGCGTTAGCTCGTAGCCTCACCATAACCCCCGCCCGGCATCCTCTCCTCTTAAGCCGGGAGCAGCGCTTCCTCTTCTGCCCGCTGGAACGCCTCTGCTGCAGCTTCCAGGTAGATGACTTTAAGATCTGCATTCTGCCGAGCGTAGCTTTGAGTTTGTTGCTGATTTCTGCTATATTTCGTGGCAAATCCGCTCCTATTCTCATCAGTTCGGTTCGGCTATAGTTCACACGCATAAATCGCGCGGAGTCAGGCACAGAGTCAATATCAAAACTTCTAAAAACTGGGATGGTACCGGGAGCCTGTGAAGCTGCAACTGCTCTGAGCGCGGCCATCTTGAATGTGTCAGTGCTGTAGTCCATAATTCTGAGGTTGAAAGTTTGAGCCAAGAGGTCTTCACCTTAAAATAATTGCCAAATATTTTATGCAAGTTAGCTCGCTGTGGCAATCCCTGCAGAAGGGAGCAGCCAAAAAGAATAAAAACAATTTCTAAAGTGTGTTTCTCTGTAAATAAATATATTTTGGGCTTTCTAATTTCTTGCATGCTGACAGACTCATTTAGCTTCCTGCTAAAACATGAAAACATGTTCCTAAACATGAAAGGAATCTATCACAAAAACTGTATACTGGAACTTAATCCGGCATTACAAACAGGAACTATTACATGATAAGATTCTGAAAAGGTGTAAAAATGATAAAGGATGACATTTTGAGCCAATGACCAAATATTTGAAGAGACAACATATATATATTTGTTCTTCCTTCTTTTTTTAATATTCATGTCCTCCCTCCCTTTACTCTCATCCATCCACTCTTCCCTGTGTTCTGTGATGTGCAGAACTATGAGCAGAATACCTTGGCATGACATGACATTATTGAAGACTTGTCTGATTCAACTCTGGAAGTGGGTTTGGGGTTTGCTGATCTGCCACTTTTGGCTGAGCTGGCTCATACCTTTTTCTGGCAGGTTGTATCTGTAATTTACTATTTTAAGTGACAGACTTGAAAAAAAAATGCAAAGCTACAAGCTAGCTAAAAGCCAGGCTAATATACTAAATTCAAACAAACAGCTGTCATAAAGTAATATGAGTGTAATAATGACTATAACATTGGACTGCTAGAAAAAAATCAGGGGATTTAAAACTGGGTTTTTATATTAAATGCTCAGCAGTGGTTGAAGATGTAACGATCTGCACCTGCCCTGCTCTGTGCAGATAGTTAATGACTCTCAGGTGCCATGTATTGTGTTTAATTAGAGACTCTCCTTTATATACTGTGCTCTCCTGCATCTCAGGCAGGGGATCATTGGGTGCTTTAGCTGCATCTTCACGGTCTTCTCCTAGTGCCTTGGTATTTCCTGTTTTTCCTACGAATGTAAGTAGTATCGCTGCCCCGACAGCATTATTTGTTATTATTGCCTTTTTGTGATTAAAACACCTTTTTTGTAACCTTGTTGGAGTGCTGCTTGCATTTGGGTCTCAACCACCGCCCGACCGTGACAGAATGCTCCCCTCAAAGGCGAGACCCAGTAAGCAGCTCCACTTTTTTGAGTATTTTTCAAGTAACACAGGAAGAACTGTCCATCGAGAGAAAAGAGAGTGGGACAGGAGATAGCCTCGCTCTTACTTGGCACACTCCATGACGGCTTCCACGCCCTCGAGGTTTCCTGCTCCGCCACCAGTGGACTTCACTGCTGCAGCCCCTGTGGTCGCTTCCAGGCCTACCGCAGTCTCCGTAGTTTTTAAATCTCCTGCAGCCTCTGATGAGTCCACGCTCCCTGTGGGTCCCACGTCCTCAGTTGTTCCTCTGTCGGCGGCTACTCCTCACCTCTCTGCCTCCGAGGTGGTCCCGGCGAACGCTCCTCATCTCTCCGTTTCCGAGGTGGTCCCGGCGAACGCTCCTCACCTCTCCATTTCCGAGGGGGTCCCGGCAGACGCTCCTCGCTTCTCCTGCTCCGAGGGGGTTCCGGCGGACGCTCCTCATCTCTCCGTTTCCGAGGTGGTCCCGACGAACGCTCCTCATCTCTCCGTTTCCGAGGTGGTCCCGGCGGACGCTCCTCATCTCTCCGTTTCCGAGGTGGTCCCGGCGAACGCTCTTCATCTCTCCGTTTCTGAGGTGGTCCCGGCGAACGCTCCTCATCTCTCCGTTTCTGAGGTGGTCCCGGCAGACGCTCCTCACCTCTCCGTTTCCGAGGGGGTTCCGGCAGACGCTCCTCACTTCCCCTGCTCCGAGGTGGTTCCGGCGGACGCTCCTCACCTCTCTGTTTCCGAGGGGGTCCCGGCGGACGCTCCTCACTTCCCCTGCTCCGAGGTGGTTCCGGCGGATGCTCCTCACCTCTCTGTTTCTGAGGGGGTCCCGGCGGACGCTCCTCACTTCCCCTGCTCCGAGGTGGTTCGGGCGGATGCTCCTCACCTCTCCTGTTCCGTGGGGTTCCAGACGGACTCCGTTTTCTGCTCCTATGTTTGTTTGTTTTTGGTGCCCTCCGGCCTTTGGTTTTTTCCCCCGCCACCCACCCAAGTTGGGTTGGGGTATTTTAGAACATCAGGTGCCGTTTATTGGGGGGGGGGGGATACTGTAATGATCTGCACCTGCCCTGCTCTGTGCAGATAGTTAATGACTCTCAGGTGCCACGTATTGTGTTTAATTATGCCCCTTTTCCACCGTCACAGAGCAGATCAGATCAGTTCGGGTTGGTTCAGATCGGTTCGGGTCTGTTGTGTTTCCATGTACATTTCTGGACCGGCTCTGTAGGCGGGGACTAGAATCCAACTCGTCTTACCACCTGGTGGCGGTAGTGCTCCCTTAAGCTACTTACTAGCCACCACTAAACGTATTAGAAGAAGAACACCCTGAAGGTTTTGTCACACGATGTTGTGGAAGCGATGTAATGCTCTAATGGAGTACCTCATGAGCTGTAACTTTAGACCTGATTCATAATCCTACCTTACTGCCTTCCCTGATGCTTTAAACCCATGTGTTTTTCATTTTAGTATAGATTTTTACAATAAAGATGTATTAAAAATATCTTCACTTTTATTATTTGCAGATATGCACAAGGTTCATGTTAAAATTGCAAAACTTCACACTGTGCTGTAATCTTTGAAACTGCTTTTACAATAAGATACAGACTTGAAAACAATTAGATTAAATTTTGTCCTTGAATTTTAAAGATTTGTCTTTCATTAAATTAAAACATAAATTTATTACTTATTAATCTAAAAAAGTTAAGTCTGGTCCTCTGGACATTCAAAAAACAAAACTAACAAAAAACATTTAGTTTAGTTATTATAAACTGTATTGTTTGTTTTGTGAATGTCCAGAGGACCAGACTTAACTTTTTAGATTTTTCTACCTGGATTATTGAGCAGCATCAGGATATTAATTAATAAATAGTCAGTTGGTCTGAAAACACCATGGGGTCCTAGAAGAGTTGAAGAGGAGGCTGTTGATGTCTGTGCCTCCCTGGTGAAGATGCTGCTCCCACAACCCTGAAGCAGAAGAGGATGGATGGATGGATGGATGGATGATGGATGGATGGATGGATGGCGAAGGAGGAGACCATCAAACAGCAGGAGTGGTCAGTTCAGTTGAACTCCTGCCTGTTTGCTCCAGATCAGCTGTTCAAATCTCTGCAGGTTCAAATAAAAGGTGCACCAGGACTTTCAGCTGAATCTCTCGGGCCACAGTTGTACGGACGATAAACGATAACTGCTAAAAGATAACTGATGACTGATAATTGATAACTGTCCTTTCTGAATTTTTTACTGTTTTTGTGTCACTTCATCCTAGAACCAAAAAATTATAGCATAATAACAGTTGAGCAGATTCTAGTAATCTTTTCTTAGGATTCATTAAAGATCAAATGCAATTGGAAATTTTTCTCAACTTCCAGTATGAATTTAAACAAACACTATCTGCACTTAACATTGTAAAATTTGTTTAGGAAATTTAATGTTCAAGGACACCACTTAAGAAAAAAATTGTTTAATAGGAAAAGTAAGAAGTGAAAAATGTAGAAAAATAAAAACTACTGCCTCCAACTAATGATTGTGTCTGTCCCTTGTCTCACGGGCTTCATCCAGAAGAAGACACAAGTGTTGTTCCTGCTGTGTCCGGTTCAGTTCTTCATGTTCATTCAGTGATGAAATAAGACTTTTCTTTACTGGACTCTTTTTTCTCTTTCTCTTCACTAGAAAGAAGAAAAAGTGGTTAATTCAAGCTACATACTGTTTTTGAATAAATGCATGAAACAAAGAAAGGTGCAGCTAACAGCTATAATAGATATATTAATAATAATAAACTGATCAAATAAGAAAATGAAAAATAAATTGATTTAAAAATAATGAAAATGATAATAATGGATATATGAATCAGAAAGTATTACACAGATGCAGATATTCTTTGTCATTCGCATCACATGTGGTCCATGTGGTGGATCAAAATTATGTTCACAGGGTCCCAGTTACATCCAACAATAAAATATAAAAGAAAAACAGTAATAAGATCTAAGATATGAACTAATAAAAACATCAACTAAATATATGATAAGCTCTAATAGCATAAAAACATTAAACACAATACGCAGAACAGCAGCACGGACATGAGTCTGTGTGAACAGACGAGCACGAATGAACACAGCAACATGAAACTGATCAGCAGCAACATGAAACAGATCAGCAGCAACATGAAACTGATCAGCAGCAACATGAAACTGATCAGCAGCTACATGATGTGATTCTTCACAGTGTTATATATTCATGAGGCTGCACAAACTCAAGTTCATGTTGCTGTTTGACGTATTGTTTTGATTGTTTACTGCTTAGTGCTTAGTGTTTTATTAGTAGATGTTTTTTAGTTGATATTTTTCTTAATTCATATCTTAGATCTTATTACTGTTTTTATTTTACATTTTGTTGTCTGTAACTGGGACCCTGTGTACATAATTTCATCCCAATTCAGTATTTATTCAACATTTTAGTTTTTTATTTTAAAAATAAAATAAATCGAGGGACCTCTAGGGGGCGATTATGGAGTAGGAAGCAGAATCTTTGCTCTCCCACAAACTTTTCATTTAAACACCTACTGAGCCAATTTAACCAGTGAACTTTGGTTAAATTATTAGAACTTGTCACATTTTGTGTAGCAATGCCGCCCAAAATGTCTAAAACGGGTGAAAAAGCTGAATTTGAGCCTCAGATTAGCAAAGCGGATTTGATAGCCGCGTTAGCTGACCACAAGCTAGCGCTGATCTCCAAACTTAAAAAGGACTTCAAAGAAGTGAACGAGAAGTTGGATGGACTCCAGGAGGTTGTCAGAAATCATGACGAGCGCTTGACTTCACTTGAGGACAACGCCGAGTCACTTCATGTGCGTTTGGAAGAAGTTGAGAAATGCTGCGAGGGGCTCAGGTCCGATAATGGTCAACTCAAGGCTAAGCTAACTGAGCTGGAGGGGAGAAGCAGGAGGAGTAACGTTCGTCTTATTGGCCTGCCCGAGGACATCGAAGGACCACAACCAAGCAAGTTCTTTTCCCAGTTACTGTGGAATGTTTTCGGACATGATATCTTCCCCTCGGCGCCGGAGCTGGACCGGGCCCATCGCAGCCTGATACCCAAACCGGGCCCTACAGGCAGGCCTCGGCCTGTCATAATTTGCTTCCACCGATATCAACACAAGGAGCTGGCGATTCGTGAAGCCCGGAAAAGAAGGAACTTGGAGTATGAAAACAACTCATTCAGGATGTATGATGACTACTCTCCAGATGTGGCCAAACAAAGGAAAGAATACAGGTCGGTGATGTCATCCTTGTATAAACTGGGTCTAAAACCAGCGCTGATGTTCCCAGCAAGACTTCGGATTACTAACACAGACGGTACCCGCACAACATTTGGCTCCGTGTCTGATGCTGAAAAGTTCATCCAAACTTTTAACAGTTCTGCCTGACTGATGGCTCTGGAGGTGCAGAGCTACAGAACGGATTCAGATAATGTATTAACGTTTAATTATTGAGGTTGTTGCAACTGGTCTATTTTCACCTCAGTAAGTAATAGACTATTTTTGCTATGGGCTGTTCGGTGTTTGCCCAATTTTTTTCATTTTTCTATTTTTTTTTTTATTAATGACAAGATTTTACTTTGGCTTGGTGGTTTTATTTGTGTTTAATATTACCTGTAAGGCGAGGAGGGGGAGAAGATTTATTTAGGTAGTAGTAGCATAGAGGTGTTACATTTAGAGAAGTTAGGTGTGGTGTTTGTTCTAGCAGCTATTTTCACCAGGGGGTTATTGGGAAGGGGTGGGGTGGGAAGTGGGGGGCTTACTGTCACTGTTAAAATGATGTTTTTCTTTTCGCTCAGCCAGGATGTATTTCTTTATTTGCCTGATACCTTGACATTCTCTGTTCTGTTTTTTTCTTTTTTATTATGAGTAATATGGCAGGCAACTTTAAAATGATTACCTGGAATGTTAAGGGTCTGAATCATCCCATTAAAAGGAAAAAGGCCCTCACACATATGAAAAATTTAGGTGCAGGAATTATGTTCCTTCAAGAAACTCATTTCAATAACCGAGATAGTATTTGTTTAAAGTGTGGGTGGGTGGGGCAGCTTTTTCATTCAACTTTTCAGGGTAAAGCCAGAGGAGTTGCAATACTTATTAATAAAAATATATCATTTACACCTGCAGTGGTGGTTGCTGATCCTAATGGAAGATATATTATTGTAACTGGAAAACTTTATAATGTGAATGTGACATTAGCTAATGTTTATGCTCCAAATTTTGATGATCCTCAATTTTTTTCTCGTCTCTTTAGGCTGCTCCCGAATTTAGATACTCATCCGCTGATTATGGGAGGGGATTTCAACTTATGTCTTGACCCTGTGCTGGACAGGTCTTCGGTTAAGCCGGGCTATATTGTATCCAAATCGGTAACGTATATAAAGTCCTTTCTTTCAGATTATGGTATATCAGATCTTTGGCGTCTTTTGCACCCTCAGGACAGACAATACTCTTTTTTTTCCCATGCCCATGGGAGCTACAGCAGGATTGATTATTTCTTTATTGATAATAAACTAGCATCATACGTGCAGAACTGTGAATATCAACCCATAGTGGTGTCTGACCATGCTCCTCTCTCAATTGAATTTAGGATACTTGAAGTAGGGGCCCAAAGAAAGTACTGGCGGTTCAACTCCCTCCTGTTGTCTGATGAGAACTTTGTTAAATTTATGTCGAACCAGATCTCCCTTTTTTTAGAAATTAATATGACCCCAGATGTTTCAATTTCTACTGTCTGGGAAGCCTTTAAGGCATATATAAGAGGTCAGATAATATCCTTTGTGGCTAAGAAGAAAAGGGACTCTATGTCCAAGCAAATCGAACTCGAGAGTCAAATCACAGACTTGGACAGCAGAAATGCACAAGCTCCATCCCAACAGTTGTATAAAGAACGCTGTAGGCTCCGTGCAGAACATAATTTAATTACATCTCAACCAATAGAATATTTACTGCTGAAAAATAGAAGTTATTCATATGAACATAGTGATAAAGCTGGGGAGGTTCTGGCAAGACAACTTAGGGGAGCAAGAGCCAAAATGACAATTGGTGGGATAACAGCTCAGGATGGCAGCATTATCACAGACCAGCAAGGAATAAATAAGGCCTTTCAATGTTATTATAATAAATTATATAGCTCTGATAACAGCTGTAATACTAATCTTTTGCAGAACTTTTTTGGACACTTGCCTATCCCCAACCTAAGCCCTGATCAAGTATCCTCTCTGGATTCACCTATTTCAGAGCAGGAGATTGTAGGGGCAATCAAATTATTACAACCCAAAAAATCACCTGGTCCAGATGGCCTGCCAAATGAGTTTTATGCAGCATTTTCTAAACAACTGGCTCCAATTTTGGCAAATATGTTTAGACACTCCTTTGGTAGAGGATCCCTTCCTTCTACCTTGAATCAAGCCTGTATAACACTATTGCTTAAAAAAGATAAAAACCCCACAGAATGTTCATCTTACAGGCCGATATCATTACTGAATAGTGATTACAAAATATTGGCAAAAGTGTTAGCCTGCCGCTTGGAGCAAATTTTACCGAGTGTCATATCTCCAGACCAGACAGGATTTGTCAAAAACAGACGCTCTTTTTATAATATACGTCGTTTATTGAATATCATGCATACCCCTAGTCAAAATGACTCTGAATGCCTTCTCTCCCTGGATGCAGAAAAGGCTTTTGATAGAGTGGAATGGACCTATATGTTTGAAACTTTGGAGAGATTTGGTTTTGGCAGGACATTTATATCGTGGGTTAAGCTATTGTATTTCTCGCCATCAGCCATGATTTTGACAAATAACTTCTATTCTAAACCATTTAGCTTGTTCCGCGGGACCCGGCAGGGCTGCCCACTTAGTCCGTTACTTTTTGTTCTGGCCATTGAGCCGTTGGCTCTGGCTATAAGGACACAGAGCAATATTAAGGGTATTACCAGGGGTAGGGTGGAGCATAAACTCTCTCTTTATGCTGACGAACTTTTGTTGTATGTGTCTGAGCCAGAACTGACTATCCCTCACATATCGACACTCCTCTCTCAGTTTGGAGAAATTTCTGGGTATAAAGTAAACATGCATAAGAGCAAACTTATGTCTTTGAATTCCAAATCCCTAGACTATATCACAAATAATACACCTTTTGAGATAGCTACTCATAGTTTTGTTTATCTGGGCATTACGATAACAAAGACATTTGAAGATCTTTACAAAAATAACTTTGATAAATTGCTTATTGATGTCCAGCAGGATTTAACTAAGTGGGCGGCCCTCCCCCTCTCTCTAATAGGCAAGGTAAATACAATCAAGATGTCAGTACTCCCTAAATTTATTTACCTCTTTCAGTGTCTCCCTGTTTTCATTCCGGGGGCTTATTTTAAAAAGCTAGATTCAGCCATTTTGACTTATATCTGGAATGGTAAAAAGCCTTGTCTAAAAAGAGCCCACCTGCAAAAGTCAAAGCAAGATGGGGGTCTGGCTCTTCCTAATATTCGACACTACTATTGGGCAAGTAATTTGTATTGTATGTCCTTTTGGGTGTATTATAGTTCCAAAGATGGGGGTCCCATTTGGGTGGAGATGGAAAAGTTCCTCTGCTCTCCTTTATCTCTGCCAACTTTGATCGGCGGATCCTTACCCTTACCTCTAAATCGTATTTCTTCTAACCGTGTAGTCTATAACTCCCTCAAAATTTACTCACAATTTAGGAAACATTTTGGCCTTCATCAGTTAAGTTTTTCTAGTCCAATTGCGTTTAATAATTTTTTTCCTCCTTCACTGCAGGATGCTACTTTTAGTGGGTGGCGAAGTAAAGGTTTAAAAATTTTTAAAGATCTTTTTGTTGAAAACAAGTTTGCCTCTTTTCTGCAACTGTCCAATAAATATGATTTGCCAACCTCGCACTTTTTCAGATATTTACAGATTAGGCATTTTATTGCCTCATCCACTCCAAAATTTCCTGACAAACCTCTTGATAATGTAATCGATGAGCTGATGTCTTTTGATCCAACAAAAACTAAAGCAGTTACTTCTTTGATAAAGCTGATCTCTCATTTAGATTCCCAATCCTCTGTCATAATTAAACAATCCTGGGAGCAGGACCTTCAAATTACAATGAGTGAAGCAGTTTGGGCTGATGTTTTGAGGAAAATTCACTCATCTTCAATGTGTGCGAGGCACTCTCTTATTCAGTTCAAAGTGGTACACCGGGCACATTTGGATAAATCTAAACTGGCTAAAATTTACCCTCAAATTGACCCTATATGTGACAGATGTAGGTCGGAGGAAGCCACATTAGTGCATATGTTTTGGAGTTGCCCCAAGATACAGATATACTGGGCTGGTATCTGTGAAGCACTCTCAGCTGTTTTAGCAGTCCATATTACCCCGAACCCATTTATGCTGATATTTGGGATTACTCCTGAAGGATTAAGTTTACCTACGGGAGGAGGGAAGGTAATCGCTTTTTCAACTCTTCTGGCGCGTCGTTTAATTCTTCTTAGGTGGAAGGATGCTGCTCCACCCACAGTGTCAAGCTGGATAAAGGAGGTACTAATTAATCTAAAACTAGAGAAAATCAGGTGTGTGATGAAGGGCTCTGAAAATAGATTTTATAAAACTTGGAAATCTTTTATTACTTTTTTCAATGAACCCTCGACACAGGTCCAGGAATAACACGCTCTTAGGATTTTGGCTGAACATAGACCCATAAATCTTGATAATGATGTTTGAACTGTTTTAATTGTTTTTGTGACATACCTTGTAGGGGACAGTATTTACTGGGGGGAGGGGTGCTGGGAGGGGGGAGGGGTTCTTTGTTGTTTTATATATATATATATATATATTTTTTCTTTTTCTTTCATGTATGTATGTTGTTTTTATTTGTTTCAATGTGGAAAATTAATAAATATATTAAACACTAAAAATAAAATAAATCAAGTCCTTATCGGCACAAATAAAGTGATGTGGAACAGTTGCAAATGTTCTTACCGAGCACAGAAGCTGCAGCGTTGTGCTGCTCTGTGAGGTGCAGCTGGGCTGTGATGGAGACCTGTCAGGTGTAGACTCCTCTGATGGAGCTCTGTCAGGTGTAGACTCCTCTGATGGAGCAGGAGCAGAAGCCGGGAGGGTTGGAGGGTTTAATGTGGAGTTTAGAGATGAACCATCACGCGCTGAAATACGTTCTGGATAAAATACAGTGAGAAACGGGACCGGAGGACAGTTAGCATTTATGCAAATTAGCTTAGCATCGTAGCACCGACGTTGTACTATTATGGCGTCAGCCTCTTTTGTTAGTTAAAAATATGTTTAGAACCGATGGGATGAGTAATTTAAAATATGTTTAAAGTTAGAAAACACTCACCATCTTCTATAAATGGTTCAAGTAGAGCAGTAGTCGTGTCCAAACCACCCTCCAATCCTCCATCTAGCTCGCTTTGACTTTTTTCATCGGCCACCAAGCAGAACAACACCTGCACTTCTGCATTTGACCACGGCTTTGATATTATTGTTGTTGTATAGCTTCAAAATACTAAAAGATACGCTCCTCGTGTTATCGCTAATGGCAAGCGGTAGAGAAAAAATGGTGGATCGGGTTGTTTGGAAAGACTCCACAGACTCCTCCCCCCCGACCAATCAGTGACCGACAGTGTTTCTGACATCACGGCGCGGCTCGCTCGGAACCCTTGAGAAGCCGGGCCAGAATTTAGCGAGGCGAGCCGGTTTCTGGAACAGTGGAAAGACCTCAAACGCGCTTCAACCCGGAAATATCCGACCCGCGCCGTGACGGTGGAAAAGAGGCATTAGAGACTCTCCTTTATATACTGTGCTCTCCTGCATCTCAGGCAGGGGATCATTGGGTGCTTTAGCTGCATCTTCACGGTCGTCTCCTAGTGCCTTGGTATTTCCTGTTTTTCCTACGAATGTAAGTAGTATCGCTGCCCCGACAGCATTATTTGTTATTGTTGCCTTTTTGTGATTAAAACACCTTTTTTGTAACCTTGTTGGAGTGCTGCTTGCATTTGGGTCTCAATCACCGCCCGACCGTGACAGAAGATTAATATTGTTTCACTTTCTTGATTGTGATTATTTAACATGTTTTCCACACTGACTGCAAAAAGCAGTCAATCTTATATGGGATGGTTGGATCTATATCAATGCTTAGTTTTGTTGGATGTCATTCCAGCCTTGTCTGAGCTTATACGAGTCATATACTTTCCCTACAGTATACCCATGACCCCCACCTTCTTTCTGCTCCCCGCTGGTCAGAGGTGATCTTATTTTCCTCATCAAACATGTGTTGTGAGACAAGTATCCTGTTTTTTTTTTCCTTTTTGTTTTTATTTGACAGTTAGTGTGAAAATGCATTTGTTTGATAGTAAAACAAGAAATGTGAGGGAATGATAAAGTGGAGCAGCAAGAGAGGTCTGAGAATCATTGTCATATGAGCAGTGCCATTATGTGATGCATATCTTTGAGCATCCACAAGTAACATTTTTATGCTTTGCACTCTTTAACACTGATCCCATACTCTCAAAATCATTTTGCACTCTTAAGGGAGACAGAAATCATTTTTAATGTGTTTATCATTTTTTGCCACAACTTATGATGCAAATATGGCTTCTACAGAATTTTTTATTTTTTTTTGCAACCCCCCTTCCATTTTGCACAGGTAAACTATACTCATTGATGCCAAACATCCAGCAACAAGAAGGAATGATCAAACTTGGATGTAATCTGACCCACAAGCAGCCTAGTAATGGGTCTGTGAATGGTGTGATTTGCAAGGAATTGCACAAATTGAAGGGGCAACAGAGAACATAAGTAGTGGCATCCCAAGTTCAGCAATACTGTTATCAAGTTGTTGCAGGAGCATCTGACATTAAGTCAAATAGTGGGTAAAGAACAGCAGACACAAAGGATGAATTGTATACTCATCAGATAGCATCACTAGCGCATGATGGAGTCAGGATGTATGATTCCAGTATATTTTGATTCTAACAACTCTCTTGCAGCCATTGAGGGGCAGGGCGGAGCCACACCTTCTCAGTTGTTCCTGATCCTGGCTGATGACCCATGGATGTACTTATAGATCTTGAAGCCAGTTCTTCTTGACTGGAACATTAAGCTACCTACTGGTACTTATGACAGTCCTACAAACTTTAACTTTGTGAAAATTAAAATTGTTTGGATCTCTGTGCCTCTTTGTCCTGGTCCTTGTGAATTATCCTGTGGATTTCACCTCTCCTAGTGCCTTCATTTTTTTATTTTTTTTTATTTAGCCTTTATTTGTACAGGTAGTCTCATTGAGCCACGAGAACTCATTTTCAAGAGAGACCTGTTTAGGGAGCACATGGTGGGGGTTAAGGGCCTTGCTCATGGGCCCAGAGTGGGGTGAATGAAGGTGGGGGCAAGTGTGGGTGTTTCACCTACCCCACCCACAATTTTGATGTTGTCGGGGCCGGGGCGTGAACCGGCGATCTTCGGATCACAGGCCCACCTCTCTAACCTCTGCGCCACCACTCCCCACAAATGACCACAAACCTGTAGAAACAAATCCCAAACACACCAGTCTCCTCGTTGTCAATCTGTGAAAAACAACATCTCTGGTTCAGTATCTGAGTTCTGTCATGCCACTCTCCAAGACATCATTACTCTCCTTCCTCAACAAGTGCTGCCTTTTCAAATGGCATCCTTCTCCCTCTTCTCCAAGACTGTCAAAGAAAACAACAAAAAGTAAGAGAAGAATCTTCTGATCATTACCTCGAATATTGCTCATGTCAACCTGTTTCCCATTCCCTTCCAGAAACCTTCTCTTTGAACACAATAAATAAAATCACTTTGAATATATCAGTGTGTTTTGTGATTTTTTTTTTAATTTAGTTCTTTGAGTTTGTTTCCCCGGTGTTTCTCTTCTCATGTAGTCAGCTCATGCCACAATCACCTGTTCCTCATTTTCCCCAAGTGTTCATTATTGTATATCATTAGTGACCCATTTGTGTCCCTTTAAGTACTGCATCTAGGCGTTTTCACGTTTTCTGTAGATTATGCTCCCCACAAATTGTCACATTCTGTTCCTCATCTGTCATCCTCATGTGTCCCACATCTTTAACCTTTCCATAAGCCAAAACTCCATTCCAGATGCTTGAAAAACGGCCTTTGTTCTTCCTTTGCTGAAGGGAGGTGATCCCACCTCATTAAACAACTACTGACCAATCTCTAAACTCTGCATTTTAGCCAAAGTTCTACAAAAACTGACAAACTCTCAAATCAAAAAGTATTTGGACTCATTTAACATCTTACCTCCCCATCAGTCTGGTTTCAGGAAATAACACAGCACAACAATTGCGTCACTGAAGTTTCTTAATGACGTTGTTGAAGCATTGGATGCTAAGGATTATTGTGCTGCACTTTTCTTAGACCTGTCTAAAGCTTTTGACAATGTGGATCATAACATCTTGTGTCATAAGCTCTCAGAAACTGGTTTCTCAGAACACACCATTGGTTGGTTCTCTAACTATTTTTCAGATAGGAGGCATATGTGTTCAACATAATGGTACTTTCTCCATTTATTTAACAGTCAGCAATGGTATACCACAAGGCTCAGTCTTAGGACCCACCCTCTGTACAATCTACATAGGTAATGTAGGTCAGAGCATCCTTGATGCATCTTTGTATTTCTACGCTGATGACACAGTTGTTTGTTGTTGAGCTAAAACAGTTGCCAAGACTTTCCAGATTTGGCAATCCACCTTTGACATCATCCAATCAGATTTGTCCCATCTCAAACTTGTCCTAAATGCCGACAAAACCAAAGGGATGCTTTTTTCAAACAGGAAGTCGGTCCCAGAAGTTCTTCCACTGATTTTATCCTCAAATGATGTCCCTATTGATTTGTTGATTCCTATAAATATTTGGGTATCTTGGTCGACTCGCATCTCTCTATTAAGCTCCACATGGAACACCTAGTAAGGAAACTGAAAGTTAAACAGGGTTTCTTTTTCAGAAAAAGATCCAGTCTAACTCTGAATGCTAGGAAACACCTTGTAACTGACTTTTCTTCCCTCCATTGACTACGGTGACATTATTTACATGAATGCTCCTAAAAGCACCCTGCAGATGTTGGATGCTGTCCATCATGGTGCACTAAGATTCATAACTGGCTGTGATTAACGTACCCACCACTGCATCATGTATTCACTGGTTAAATGGACATCATTAACTTCACACAGACTCTCCCACTGGTACATTTTCATCTTTAAATCATTTCTTGGTGTTCTGCCTTCATACATCTCCTCCTACATGTCTCTGTGTGAGTGCAGCTACAGCGTGCACTCTCAGGACATTATTACATGCAGTGTTCCCTCAGTGCAGACTGAACTTGGCAAAATGACCTTCTCCTACACCACTCCTTTTTCCTGAAATATCTTGCAAAAAGAGCTGAAGCTCTCGACCTGGACCTCTCTGTGGCTTTAAGCATCAGTTGGACTCCTGGCAAGAACCGATGCAGTCATGTTCCTGTTTTTTGTTTTCTACATTTGCCTTATAATCTAGCTGTTTTTGCTACTTTTTTTACCATCTTATTTTAATTAATTTGTAAAAAAAAAAAAAATGTACGCCTCTTTTATGATTGTCCATTGTTGTTGTTCTCCATTGTTGTCATCACTCTTTGTTGAAATCAGGTCTCTCTTGTAAATGAGTCCTCGAGGCTCAATGGGATTAACCTGTCTAAATACAGGTTGAATGAATCTGTCTCATGTACTCACATCTCTCATTCTCAGCACTCACATTCACACACTCACATTCTCAGCAGAAGTAAGGAGTACTTTCAGGAGGATTATTCCACACAAGGCAACTGGCCAAGACAACATCCCGGGGAAGGTACTTAAAGACTGTGCCGATCAGCTCTGCGAGGTGCTGGTCAACATATTTAACTCCTCCCTCACCCTGGTAACAGTTTCCACCTGCCTCAAGACTGCCACCATTATCCCAGTTCTAATGAGCTCTACAGTGACTGGCCTGAATGACGATTGGCCGGTAGCCCTCACCCAGATAGTCGCTAAATGCTTTGAAAAACTGCTCATGACCCACATCAAAGCTTACATCAACATCAGCAAGGATCCTCATCAGTATGCATACCGCAATAATAGATCAATGTATGAATGGGTGCAGAGTGCAACCCAAAGACCCCGATGATGAGACAAATAAATGGACCTAGTGTTCCCTTGCCCAGATGTGGGTCACCAGGGCCCCACTCCGGAGCCAGGCCTGGAGGTGGGGCACGCGGGCGAGCGCCTGGTGGCCGGGCTTTTACCCATGGAGCTCGGCCAAGCACAGCCTGAAGAGGAGACGTGGTTCCCCCTTCCCATGGGCTCACCAGCTGTGGGAGGGGCCAAAGGGGTCGGGTGCAATGTGGGATGGGTGGTGGCCGAGGGCGGGACCCTGGCGGTCTGATCCTCGGCTACAGAAGCTGGCTATTGGGATGTGGAATGTCACCTCACTGGTGGGGAAGGAGCCTGAGCTGGTGTGTGAGACTGAGAGGTTCCGGCTAGAAATAGTCGGACTCACCTTTACGCATGGCTCGGGCTCTGGAACCAGATTCCTTGAGAGGGGCTGGACACTCTTCCACTCTGGAGTTGCCCCTGGTGAGAGATGCCGAGCAGGCGTGGGCGTACTTATTGCCCCCCAACTTGGTGCCTGTGTATTGGGGTTCACTCCAGTGAATGAGAGGGTGGCCTCCCTCCACCTACGTGTGGGGGGATGGGTTCTGACTGTCGTTTGTGCTTATGCACCAAACGGCAGTTCAGATTATCCACCCTTTCTGGAGTCCTTCGAGGGGGTACTGGAAAGTGCACCTCCTGGGGACTCCCTTGTTCTGCTGGGGGACTTCAATGCTCGTGTGGGCAATGACAGTGAGACCTGGAGGGGTGTGGTTGGGAGGAACGGCTCCCCTGATCTGAACCAGAGTGGTGTTCTGTTGTTGGACTTCTGTGCTCGTCATGGATTGTCAATAACGAACACCTTGTTCAAGCATAAGGGTGTCCATATGTGCTCTTGGCACCAGGACACCCTAGGCCGCAGTTCGATGATCGACTTTGTCATCGTCTCATCTGATCTGCGGCCACATGTCTTGGACACTTGTGTGAAGAGAGGGGCGGAGCTGTCAACTAATCACTACCTGGTGGTGAGTTGCCTCCGATGGTGGGGGAGGATGCCGGTCAGACCTGGCAGACCCAAATGTATTGTGAGGGTTTGCTGGGAATGTCTGGCAGAGTCTCCTGTGAGATGGAATTTCAACTCCCACCTCCAGGAGAACTTTGAACATGTTCTGAGGGAGGTGGGGGACATTGAGTCTGAGTGGACCATGTTTCGTGCCTCTATTGTCGAGGCGGCTTACCAGAGCTGTGGCCGCAAGGTTGTCGGTGCCTGTTGCGGCGGCAACCCTCGAACCCGATGGTGGACACCGTCGGTGAGGGATGCTGTCAGGCTGAAGAAGGAGTCCTATTTGGACTTTTTGGCCTGTGGGACCCCGGAAGCAGCTGATGGGTACCGGCAGTCCAAGCGACATGTGGCTCGGGTGGTTGCTGAGGCAAAAACTCGGGCATGGGAGGAGTTCGGAGAGGCCATGGAGAACGACTTCCGCACAGCTTTGAGGCAATTCTGGTACACCATCTGGCATCTCAGGGGGGTAAAGCGGTACGCCACCAACACTGTTTATAGTGGGAGTGGTGTGCTGCTGACCTCAACTTGGGATGTTGTGGGTCGGTGGGCGGAATACTTTGAAGACCTCCTCAATCCCACCGGCACGTCTTCCACTGAGGAAGCGGAGCCTGGGGACTCTGGGTCGGGCCCTCCAATCTCTGGTGCTGAGGTGCCGGTGGTTAAAAAGCTCCTCCATGGCAGGGCCCCAGGGGTGGATGAGATTCGCCCACAGTTCCTTAAGGCTCTGGATGTTGTAGGGTTGTGTTGGCTTACGTGACTCTGCAATATTGCGTGGACATCGGGGGAAGTTCCCCTGGATTGGCATACCAGGGTGGTGGTCCCCTATTCAAAAAGGGGGACCGTAGAGTGTGTTCCAACTACAGGGGAATCACGCTCTTAAGCCTCCCTGGTAAGGTCTATTTGGGGGTTCTGGAGAGGAGGGTCAGTCGGATAGTCGAACCTCAGATTCAGGAGGAGCAGTGAGGTTTTCGTCCTGGACGTGGAACACTGGACCAGCTCTACACTCTCAGCAGGGTCCTAGAGGGTGCGTGGGAGTTTGCCCAACCAGTCTACATGTGCTTTGTGCACTTGGAGAAGGCGTTCGACCGCATCCCTCGGGGGACCCTGTGGAGGGTACTCAGGGAGTATGAGGTACCGGGCCCTTTGATACGGGCTGTTAGGTCCCTGAATGACTGGTGTCAGAGCCTGGTCCGCATCGCCGGCAGTAAGTCGGGCTTGTTCCCGGTAGAGTTGGACTCCGCCAAGGTTGCTCTTTGTCACCGATTCTGTTCATAACTTTTATGGACAGAATTTCTAGGCACAGCCAAGGTGTTGAGGGGATCCGTTTTGGTGGCCTTAGGATTGCTTCTCTGCTTTTTGCAGATGATGTGGTCTTATTGGCTTCATCAGATCGTGATCTACAGCTTTCCCTGGAGCGGTTCGCAGCCGAATGCGACGCGGCCGGGATGAAGATCAGTTCCTCCAAATCCGAGGCCATGGTCTTGAGCCGGAAAAAGGGTAAAGTGCCCTCTCCAGGTCAGGGAGGAGGTCATACCCCAAGTGGAGGAGTTCAAGTATCTTGGGGTCTTATTCACGAATGAGGGAAAAATGGAGCATGAGATCGATAGGCAGATAGGTGTAGCATCTGCAGTGAAGCGGGCGCTGTACAGGTCTGTCGTGGTGAAGAGAGAGCTGAGTCAAAAGGCGAAGCTCTCAATTTACCGATCGATCTACGTTCCCACCCTCATCTATGATCACGAGCTTTGGGTTGTGACCGAAAGAATGAGATCTCGGATACAAGCGGCCGAAATGAGTTTTCTCCGCAGGGTGTCTGGACTCTCCCTTAGAGACAGGGTGAGAAGCTCAATCATCCGGTAGGGACTCAGAGTAGAGCTGCTGCTTCTCCACGTCGAGAGGAGCCAGTTGAAGTGGCTTGGGCATCTGTTTAGGCTTCCTTCTGGATGCCTCCCTGGTGAGGTGTTCTGGACACGTCCCACCGGAAGGAGGCCCAGAGGAAGACCCAGGACACGCTGGAGGGACTAAGTTTCGCGGCTGGCCTGGGAACGCCTCGGGATTCCCCCGGAAGAGCTGGCCCAAGTGGCTGGGGAGAGGGAAGTCTGGGCCTCCCTACTTAGGCTGCTACCCCCGCGACCCGACCCCGGATAAGCGGAAGAAAATGGATGGATGGATGTATTAATGGGTAATTGAGGACACATATTGTAGTATAAAGCGCTTTGAGTTTCTTGAAATAAGATAGAAATGCGCTATATAAGTGTAGTCCGTTTACCATTTACCATTTATCAACAGAGGACGCCATCTCCTCTGTGATCCACACTGCTCTCACCCACCTGGAGCAGAAGGACTCCTACGTCCATATGCTCTTTGTGGACTTCACATCTGCCTTCAACACCATGATTCCCCATACCCTTATGGACAAACTACTCACAATAGGACTAAGCCCCTCTCTATGCAACTGGGTCCTAGACTTCTTAAGCAACAGACCACAGTCTGTGAGGATCCTTAACTTCTCCTCCATCATAACCCTCAGAAATCTCTCCCCCCAGGGCTGTATGTTGAACCCCCGTCTGTTCACTCTGCTAATGTATGACTGCACACCGACCAAACCAGGCTGTCATATCATAAAGTTTGCATATGATACTGCAGTGGTTGGATGCATCAAAAACAATGATGAGTCCAGTTATAGGAAGGAGGTGGAACACCTGGAGAGTTGGTGCAAGAAGAACAACCTTCACATCAATGTGAAGAAGACGAAGGATATGGTAGTGGACTTCAGACGGAACAACACCCCCCCCCCCCCCGAATAAAGGAGGATCTGTGATGAAAGTGGTCTCTAGCTACAAGTATTTGGGTTTGCACCTCGATAACAACCTCAGCTAGGGCAACAACACTGCCAGCCTGATTAAAATAAAGCACATCAGAAACTCTACTTCCTCAGGCAGCTGAGGCGAGCTGGACTGGGAAGTTCAGTCCTCACCTCCTTCTACAGGTATGTAGTGCAGAGCATTCTGTGCTCCAGCATCAATGTGTGGTATGGAGGTTGCACCGCTAAAGTAAGGAAAGCTTTGCAGAGAGTGGTGAAGGCTGCACAGAAGTCTGTAGGAGTCAGTCTCCCCACCATTACAGACATTTACACGTCTAGATGCAAGAATAGGGTCGCCTGCATCATGAAGTACTCCACTCACCCAGCACACACAACTTTTTGCCCTACTCCCCTCAGTTAGGAGGTTGAGGAGTATTAAGTGTAGAACCACTAAACTAAGGAACAGCTTCTACCCAGAGGCTGTTAGACTCATAAATCTCTAACCAGGACAATCACTGTGAAAAATCATATCATGATGCTGATTTATTTTTTTTTCCCAGATGGCCGCACTCAGAGCAGCTGCAGCTTCACAGGTTCCTGGTGGGATCCCAGTTTTTAGGAGCTTTGAAATTAACTCTGTGCCTGACTTTGCAAGACTTATGCGTGTGAACTATAGCCAAACCGAACTGATGAGAATAAGAGTGGATTTGCCACAAAACATAACAGAAATCAGCAACAGATTCAAAACTAAGCTCGGCAAAATGAATATCTTAAAGTCATCTCCCTGAAAGCTGCAACGGAGGCATTCCAACGAACAGAAGAGTAAGCGCTGCTCCTAGCTTAAGAAGAGGGGACACCGAGCGGGGATTATGGTGAGGCTACGTGCTAATGCTAAAGCTGGAAAACTCCCGGAGCCATCTCTCTTTCTGTCCGCTCGTCGGACAACAAGATGGATTTGCTTCGTCTTAGAGCGGGTGCCTCAGAAGTGTAGATGAACAGATGCTGAGATATATTCATCAATTAAAACGGATTCTTCATTTTTCTGGACTGAATAAAACGTGCATTGAATTTAATGAAATGTAAACGTGAGACGTCATTTATCTTTGACCCATCAAAATGAATGCGGTCATTTATTTTACAGAATCAAAGTTTAACATCAAACATTTACATTGATTTGGCAAAATAT
The DNA here is from genome assembly GCF_014905685.2 of Nematolebias whitei. Classification (NCBI taxonomy): domain Eukaryota; kingdom Metazoa; phylum Chordata; class Actinopteri; order Cyprinodontiformes; family Rivulidae; genus Nematolebias; species Nematolebias whitei. The sequence goes on from NC_056515.1 coordinate 7,710,027, forward strand.
GAAAATAACAACATAATCAATCAGCTTTACAACCAGGAAAACCATACGGCCATGATTTTCCGTTGCTTCACCACAGACATTTATGAAAACTGTACAATTATGATCAATTATCCACACGGCGGTGGATGAGCACTTTACACAGACATTTCTAAATTATCTGGAAGGATTTCTACTTGATAGAAGGATTTAAAGATGGAAATGAAGTTTAAAGGGAGTAAAAGATGGTGTGTGAGGGGGAGTGTTGACCAGAACCGACACTCTCCATTCGAACCCAGCTTTTCCTCGGTACGCTTTGGTAGTAAACTTGACTCATTACCTTTCTGAAGATAAATCAGCAGATATGGAGTTCCAGTTAACGCTACCTGTCCAGCGTCTCCATAGGATGGCTGTGACTCGTCCGAAGTAGTGACGAGATTCCGTCCGACACCAGCTCACTTCAGCAAGTGGACTTCACATGAGTAGAGTCCTTCAGAAGTTCCACTCAGAGGTGGAAGATGTTATAATCCAACTCGGAAGAGCCTTATCATGGCTGGACTTCTGTTCTCCCAAACGACTTCACAGAACTGCGAACATCTCAGAACTTCTCCGCGCTCCACCGAACTGAGAGAACTAGGAAGTACCGGCATTTTAAAGAGCTCTATTTCCGGCATATTTGAGCGTCCCTGATTGGTCCATATCAACCAGACAGGGGTGTGTTTTGTGATGTAAGAGGTTACTAGAAGTCAGAAAACAGCAAGAATTGTTATGGAACAGATTAAACTGTTCTCAGACAGGCGAGAGAAATATTTTGGCGAGTTGGAAAAAACAGGTGCCAACTTCTCTGTTGACGTCTGAGAGGATGTAAAAACAAGGCAGTTGTTCCAACACATGTCTGCTTCGACTCCTGACCTTGGAAAACGCACACTGGCTCATTCAAAGACAGAAATCAGAAAATGCATAATTACTTTGTAACAGGCCTTAACATGAATTCTAACTTTGCATAAGCAACTAAAAATCATTGTTACTGTTTTACAGTTAATAAAATTGATTAGTTCACTGTAACATCTAAAATGGTTTGAACTAAGACACTTTGATTATCAAACATTTGTAAAACAGGAATGATAATAGAAAAGAGAGTGTTCTTTCACTTGAATTTTCAAGAAAGAAAGTCTCAGGATGGGTGAACCTGTATTTCTGGATTCAAATCAATGAAATGACAGTTTCTGTCCCACAAGGTTCTTAAGGTCAAGGGTTTTGACCTTAGGCTTAGTTTTGACATCAGGTTAAGTTCACTACAGAAGAGATGATGAAGTGTGTGATGCTTTGCCTCATGGAAACATGGATTACAAGAGAAATGCCAGATATGGTCTTTCAGCTGGATGACAGACTCTTTTAATCGAGTGGTCCGCTGTAGTGAGCTAACGGGAAAATCACGGGGAGGTGGAGTGTGTATTTACGCGAGTAAAAGTTGGTGAACGAATTGTGCTGTTGTAAAAAACTCACGCTCAAAGGCTTTGGAGCAACTAACAGAAAATGTTGACCACATTACCTACCCCGTGAGTTTACAGTGACTTTCATAACAGTTGTTTATATTTTTCCGGATGCTAATGCTAATGAAACTCTGCAAGAACTGCATGATCTCTTCAGCTCGCTACAGAGCAAACACCCTGATGCTCTTTACATAGTGGCCTGAGACTTTAATCACGTGGATCTAAAAGACTGCCTCCCAAGATTTTACCAGCATGTGGGCGTACTAAGATGTGGGAACATCACACAGGACAGTGTTTACACAAACATAAAAGATGCATAAAAAGCTGAAACCTGCCCCCACCTAGGATTTTCTGATCACATCTCAAGCTTCCTGGCTCCTGCTTACCTTCCCACTGAGATGCTCCAGACCGGTACAAAATAAAGTTAAATGTTGGATCCAAGATAGGGCCCCATACTGAGAGATTGTTTTGAAAAAACAGACTAGGTTTTTAGAAAAGCTGCTGAAAATGATGGAGTGCTAGATATTGACCAATATGCATCCTGAGTTCTGGGTTACATTAGTACATGTACTGACAATGTCTCCACCTTAAAATATGATAAAAATTACCCAAACAGAAAATTTTGGCTGAATGCAGAGGTGCACACCCTGCTGGAAGCCAGGAACACTGCCTTCAGGTCTGGACTTCAGAGACTCTACTTCTTCAGGCAGCTGAGGTGAGCTGGTCTGGGAGGCTCAGTCCTCACCTCCTTCTACAGGTGTGCAGTGGAGAGCATCCGGTGCTCCAGCATCAACGTGTGGCATGGAGACTGCACAGCTGCAAAAGAAAGGCTTTGCAGAGAGTGGTGAAAGCTGTGCAGAAGTCTTTTGGAGTCAGTATCCCCACCATGACAGATATTTACACGTCTTGATGTAGGAAGAGGGCCACCTGCATCATGAAGGACCCCACTCACCCAGCACACACACTTTTTTTCCCTACTCCACTCAGGAAGGAGGTTAAGGAGCATTAAGTGTAGAACCACTGGACTGAGGAACAGCTTCTACCCAGAGGCTGTTAGACTCATAAATCTCTAACCAGGGTAATCACTGTGAAAAATCACATCATGATGCTGATTTTTAATTTTTTTTCCCAGATGGCCGCACTCAGAGCAGCTGCAGCTTCACAGGTTCCTGGTGCGATCCCAGTTTTTAGGAGCTTTGAAATTAACTCTGTGCCTGATTTGCAAGACTTATGCGTGTGAACTATAGCCAAACCAAACTGATGAGAATAAGAGTGGATTTGCCACAAAATATAACAGAAATCAGCAACAGACTCAAAACTAAGCTCGGCAAAATGAATATCTTAAAGTAATCTCCCTCAAAGCTGCAACGGAGGCGTTCCAACGAACAGAAGAGTAAGCGCTGCTCCTAGCTTAAGAAGAGGGGACACCGGGCGGGGGTTATGGTGAGGCTACGTGCTAATGCTAAAGCTGGAAAACTCCCAGTGCCATCTCTCTTTCTGTCCACTCATTGGACAACAAGAAGGATTTGCTTAGTCTTAGAGCGGGTGCCTCAGAAGAGATGATGAAGTGAGTGGTGCTTTGCCTCACAGAAACATGGATTACAAGAGAAATGCCAGATACGGTCTTTCAGCTGGATGACAGACTCTTTTAATCGAGTGGTCCACTGTAGTGAGCTAACGGGAAAATCACGGGGAGGTGGAGTGTGTATTTACGCGAGTAAAAGTTGGTGAACGATTTGTACTGTTGTAAAAAACTCACGCTCAAAGGCTTTGGAGCAACTAACAGAAAATGTTGACCACATTACCTACCCCGTGAGTTTACAGTGACTTTCATAACAGTTGTTTATATTTTTCCGGATGCTAATGCTAATGAAACCCTGCAAGAACTGCATGGTCTCTTCAGCTCGCTGCAGAGCAAACACCCTGATGCTCTTTACATAGTGGCCTGAGACTTTAATCACGTGGATCTAAAAGACTGCCTCCCAAGATTTTACCAGCATGTGGGCATACTAAGATGTGGGAACATCACGCACGACAGTGTTTACACAAACATAAAAGATGCATAAAAAGCTGAAACCTGCCCCCACCTAGGATTTTCTGATCACATCTCAAGCTTCCTGGCTCCTGCTTACCTTCCCACTGATATGCTCCAGACTGGAACAAAATAAAGTTAAATGTTGGATCCAAGATAGGGCCCCATACTGAGAGATTGTTTTGAAAGAACAGACTAGGTTTTCAGAAAAGCTACTGAAAATGTTGGAGTGCTAGACCTTGACCAATACACATCCTGAGTTCTGGGTTACATTACATGTACTGACAACGTCTCCACCTTAAAATATGATAAAAGTTACCCAAACAGAAAAACAGAAAATTTTGGCTGAATGCAGAGGTGCACACCCTGCTGGAAGCCAGGAACACTGCCTTCAGGTCTGGACTTCAGAGACTCTACTTCCTCAGGCAGCTGAGGCGAGCTGGTCTGGGAGGCTCAGTCCTCACCTACTTTGACAGGTGTGCAGTGGAGAGCATCCTGTGCTCCAGCATCAACGTGTGGCATGGAGACTGAACACCTGCGAAAGAAAAGCTTTGCAGAGAGTGGTGAAAGCTGCGCAGAAGTCTGTTGGAGTCAGTCTCCCCACTGTAGATGAACATATGCATGATATATATTCATAAATTAAACGGATTCTTTCATTTTTCTGGACTGTATAATGTGTGCATTGACTTATTAAAATGTATCGTGAGACGTTAATTATCTTTGACCCATCAAAACGACTGGGTCATTTATTTACAGAATCAAAATTTAGCATCACATATTTACATTAATTTGGCAAAAATATGAAAAATAACAACATGGCTTAATTTAGCAAGCTGTACACTTTTGATTAACCATACGGCGATGGTTGAAAACTTTACACAGACATTTCTAAAAATATCTGGATTAATTTGCTAGCAGATAGAAGAATTTTAAAGATGGGAAATGAAGTTTAAGTTGAGAGAGATAAAGATGGACGAGGGAAATGTTTGTGTCGGCATCAGAACGGCACTCTCCGGTGAGTTCCCAGCTTCTTCCCCAGTACACTTAGGTGGTGTAAATCAACTCTTTTACCTGGAGATGTCGTCTCCACGGGTACGGAGTTCCATTTAACGCACCCTTTCAGCGTCTCCGTAGGAACAGCTGTGAATCGTCCGAAGTAGCGACGGTATTCCGTCCGACACGGTTCACCTCACGAGTGGACTTCACATGAGTGGAGTCCGTCAGAGTTCCACTCAGAGGTGGAAGATGTCATAATCCCACAATACTCGGAAGAGCTCTGGATCATGTTGGGATTTTCCTGTTTCCCAGCACTGGAGCTGCAACGACTGAAGCCGGAGCCTGAAGCGACTGGTTTGAACTAGGAAGTACCGACATTTAAAGGGCTCTATTTCCGGTTCATTTGGGAGTTTCCTGATTGGTCGTTTCGACCAGACAGGGGTGTGTTTTTGTGACGTAAGAGGTCACTAGGAGTCAGAACAACAGCAAGAATGTTATGGAACAGATTGAAAATGTTTTTCAGACAGACGAGAGGAATATTTAGACGAGTTGGGGGAAGACAGGTGCCAGCCTCTATATTTACGTCTGAGAGGATTTTAAAAACATGACAGTTCGTTCCAACAACTTGTTTTGCATTTGACTCCAACCTTGGACCAACTTACACTTGCTCATTCAAAGACAGAAAATCAGAAAATGCATAATTACTCTGTAACAGACCTCAACATGATTTCCACTTTGCATGAGGATTAAAAATCATTATTACTGTTTCACAGTTAATTAAAAATGATTAGTTCACTGCAACATTTTAAAAATGGTTTGAACTAAAACACTTTGATTATCAAACATTTGTAAAATAGTAATGATAATAGAAAAGAGAGTGTTCTTTCACTTGATCAATTCAAGAAAGAAAGTCTCAGGATGGGTCAACCTGTATTTCTGGATTCAAATCAATGAAATGACAGTTTCTGTCCCATAAGGTCCTTAAGGTCAGGATTTGACCTCAGTCTTTGTTCACTACACCACCATCACCGATATTTACACGTCTTGATGCAGGAATAGGGCCACCTGCATCATGAAGGACCCCACTCACCCAGCACACACACTTTTTTCCCTGCTCCCCTCAGGAAGGAGGTTAAGGAGCATTAAGTGTAGAACCACTAGACTTTCTACTCCAGACTCAGTCCACTGCTTCCGCAGGTCCCCCAAGGTCTTGAATCGGCCCTTCTCCACAATCCTCCTCAGGGTCCGGTCACCTCTTCTCGTTGTACAGCGTTTTCTGCCACACTTTTCTCTTCCCACAGACTTCCCACTGAGGTACCTTGTTACAGCACTCTGGGAACAGCCTATTCGTTCAGCAAATTCTTTCTGTGTCTTACCCTCTTGTTTGAGCGTGTCAATGATGGGTTGACATCATTGTCAACCCATCATTGACAGGTCGGCAGTCTTACCCATGATTGCGGATTTTGAGTAATGAACAAGGCTGGGAGTTTTTAAAAGCCTCAGGAATCTTTTGCAGGTGTTTAGAGTTACGTCGTTGATTCAGATGGTTAGGTTAATAGCTTGTTTAGAGAACCTTTTCATGATATGCTAATTTTTTGGGACAGGCATGTTGGGTTTTCATGAGCTGTATGCTATAATCATCAGTATTAAAACAATTAAAGACCTGAAATATTTCAGTTGGTGTGCAATGAATCTGAAATATATGAAAGTTTAATTTTTATCATTACATTATGGAAAATAATGACCTTTATCACAATATGCTAATTTTTTGAGAAGGACCTGTATA
>NC_056515.1:7716709-7719238 GCF_014905685.2 Nematolebias whitei
ATATATATATATATGTATAGTAGTCCATTTATTGCGGGTGTTATGTTCTAAACTGCCCCACAAGTGAAAATCCTTGAAGTAGCAAAGTTATATTTTAGTATTTATATATATTTTGCTTAGCCCCTGATATAAGAATGATTATTTTGATGCTTTTATGTCAATTTATACTTATTTTATACTCATTTTATATGCAGCTTATCTGTACAAGTCAGGCCTTGTGCTACAGAAGGTGATGTGCTTCGAAGGAATGAAAAAAAAGCCTCCGGGAGTGTTCTTACCGAAAGATCTGTCCCATCTAGCGGTTACAATGACCCGGAGTTTGTTGTAAACACGTCTTTCATCTATCAGGCTCGTACGCCACGGCCTTGAATTTGAAATACATGTTTTTATGAGCCATCGCTCTGCTGTACAACTGCCTTGATGATGGTAAACATGTTTTGCTCTGCCCACACGTCACCCAGTCAGAGGGGGAGTATAAAAGTGTAACACTCAGAATAATAGTTGGAGACTGCTGTGGATCCTGATCCGATGCCCAGCCAATTGATATTACCTTTTTACTCAGACTGAAACGGCTCCCCAGTTGGTGTCACGGTGAGGGGCTTTACATCAATGTTTGATTTGTACTGAATGTACTTGTGCTTTGCTTCGCTGTATCTGTGGCAATTTAATAAATGACACTTATTATCTTAGCAGAACCAGCCCGTGAGTTTTCATTCATTGCTCTGACCTTTCCCTGAACCTGTATTTTTCTTTAAGATAATTTCATAGAACATTTTTCTGGCGTCACGAACAGGTTATCGGGAAGGCTGAGCAATGAAAAAAGGAAAAAGAGATTAAAGTTGAGAAAAAGTTGAAGCAGACGCCTGAGTAGGTGTGAGCGGAACAGAGAAAAAGCTGTACCGGGGTGGGAAGAAGCCCCATCCCAGTTGTTAGTGTTGTGTTTGAGAGGTGGAGGGGGGCACTCCGAGCCTTGGAACAATTCTCTGAAAGCAGATAGTACGGGTGATGTTTTGATCGCTTTGCAGGCAATAGAGGTCAGAAAAACAGGGCTACGACATCACATGTGAGTGTGTGCGGCAGCCTGGGGAAAAACTGCATGAGGAAAGTCAGAAAATGCAATTGCAGGCTCAACAGAGCAAACAAGAACGTGAGGAGGCACAGACCGCCTGCTTGTTGAATGAACGGCACATTCAGTTGCTTGGTGCTCAGTTTGAGAGAATGAACAGAGTGGCTGAAGGGGCGGTGGAGCAGGTGTCCCGGTTGAAACGAGAAAAATTCAAGAAAAAGAAGCGCAGTGTATCATCTAAACCAGTATGAACTTTTGTTGCTCATTTGGGAACTGGATGGGATCCGTCGAGTTGGGACGGTAACATCTGGGGAGACGAGGTTGCTCACTTGTCTAAAATATATAAACAACAGACTGCACAACCCACAGATGCTTGGGTAGCTAGGCTGTTGGATAAAGGTGGAGGTCAGGTAGGAGTAAAGTCAGTGCATAGACAGGGAGTCGGCGCTTTCCAAGACTTGAGACCTTTGTTTGAAGTTTATGAAAGTTATTCTGATGCAGAGGCAGTCTGAGAGATGTTTCCTGGAGCATCGGATTGGCCTGATTTACAGGGGGCATTGGGTGACCCTAGGGGAATGCGAGCAGAGATTGGTTTGACTGTGTCTAAGGAATGCGCTCGCTGAACATTGGGTAGTAAATTATCATCTACATGTTTTTTCAAGGACTGATGTTCGAAGCTGAGTGTTGGAACTGGGTGCACTCGGAGATTGGAACACAGAGAGAAACATAGAGCTGAAAAACGTGAAAAAAAATTTAGTCAACCCATGGGTCGTGGGCCGAGAAGGGACGGCCGGAATAACATGCAGGAACCTACTCATTCTGCTTTCTGGAGGGCATTAATACAGACAGGAGTGCCTCCAGCTGAGATGGATGGTGTGTCAGCAGAAGAGTTGAGGGCTAGATGCCATTATTTGGATTAAAAGGGCCAAAAGCAGAAGGTCCAGAAGTTGACATCAACCTTCTGAAAGCAGATATTGTCAACATTGAACATCAAAGGTCCAGTATTAGAGAGCCCAGATGTTGACGTTAAATTTAAAGGCCCCAAACTTGAAGGTGATATTGATGTTAAAATGCCAAAGGTCAAAGGAGAAATTAAGACACCTGATGTTGACATTAAAGGCCCAAATGTTGACAATGAGGGCCACAAAGGATGAATTAAAATGCCTAAAGCCAAGACGGTTGAAGGAAAAAGGGTGGATTAAAATAAAAAATGTCATCAGAGCACTTAAAGGGGATGTGTTAAGCTGGCTGCTTTGAAGGAAGTGTATCATATGTTGTTTGTAAATGGTTCATCTGCAGCTGAAGTTTTGACGGCATCTAAAACAACTCAAAGTATCTAAAAATATCTGAGATGAAAAAATTCACCATCTTGTTTTGCAGTTGTTTCACATTTAAAGTAAAAGTTCAGCTCTTTTCAAGAGGGGTTCTGTGGAAAAAGTTATGAACAAGTAATATCTTACCTG
>NC_056515.1:7719248-7728715 GCF_014905685.2 Nematolebias whitei
CTTACCTGCTGCACATAGGCTTTAGAACAACCTCAGTTTGGAGAAACCGATGAGCTAAATATTCTGAGTGGGGCCAAGACCAGAAGAAGGATTTCTTTTTAATAAATAAAAGTTAATTGCTGACACTTTTTGCATGAAGTGGTTATGTATGAAGAATTGTCTGATTATTTGTAGAATGATGGAATAATTTTATGGGGTTCCCCTTCAGATACGAACAGATAATGTGACCCATTTTACTGGAAAACAGGTGAAAGACTGGTCAGCTGAAAAACATGTTGAATGGATTTATCACATTCCTTATCATCCACAAGCTGCTGGGCTGATTGAGAGAATGAATGAACTGTTAAAAGAAATGCTGAAGAAAATTAAATGACAAACATGATTTCACTAACTGGAAAGAAAATTTGTTGCAGGCTGTGTTTCAATTGAATAACAGACACATTGCACCAGGCACCGCTCCTCTAAATCGAATGATCACCGTTTACAATACTCCAGAAAAGAACCAATCAGAATGTGGAGAATTGATGACAGAGCAGAGCTGCCTGTCAGAGCAACTCCTGGATCTGCTGGACTAGATCTAAGGACTCTAGAGCCAGTGACATTGATTTCAGGTCAAATTCAAGTTATAAAAATTGGTCTGGGTCTGCAATATCCTAAAGGCAGGAGAAGAAAAATGGGTGAGTGTATCTGTAAACAAATGTTATATAAGATAAAACTAATGATTCTTCCTCTATCTGTAAGCAGTACTTTTTGTCTCTACAGCTTGATGTTTCCTTGATCTTTGCTGACTGGACAATCGGGGCCGCCCAGGAGCCAACATGGGAGAAGCTGGTGGCAGGCGCTCGTCAGATGGGAGCGCAGGCTGTTTGGGCATCACGTGCCTTGTCGCAGGTGCCATGGTCCTGATGGTCAACGTCTCATCAGCAACACCAGGACGTGTCTTGGAGGAGGATCAGGTGTTCACGTTTGGTTGAAAAAATGCATGCAAGAACAGAGTGCAAAGTGGCTTCACATGTTTGAGGCACAGGGAGCTGCCTGATGGGACGCAGCTGACTGTCCTGTGTAAAAGTGTCGGGCACGCTACAACAGGAAAACCATCCCAGTGATACCTAAGTGATGTCAGATTAGAATTTATGTGGAAACCCCACTGTGTAACATGTATAAGAACGGTACATGTAAACCCGGATGAAAAAAAAAGAACAAAGTTTGACTTTACTGCCAATTAAACAAAGGAAGAAACGTGCTTCGTTGGCAGTTACCCAAGTTGGAATCTGGATGCCATCAGTAGTCATGACTCAAGAAGAAATGGCCAAAATACTGCTAAAAGAAATAAACTGGCAGTTGAAGATGTGGGGGAGCACAGAAGAAGTGCTCTCCAACATAACTGAAGCTTTAAACTGGATCCTGTGTACCTTGCAATTTTTCCATGCACAGCTGCAGAAGGAGCATTTCCAGAGGGTGGTGACCACATCCAATCACCATGAGTGGAGGAAGCTGTGGAACATTTCTAGGACATATTGGGTAGTTATAAAACCTGAATTGACAAAGTTTACTGAATATATGTGTGAAGGTTTTTGGGTTCAGTATCTTGTGAGCAATGAGCAATGCAACTACAATGTGCAAGTATCATGTTTTACCTGTACAATGATACTGGTTTTTAAAAGTACAAGGCGAATGGTTTGAGCCACAGACAAATCTCACCTATGATGTGAAACTATGCAGGACAGCTGATAAAGGAGTGGTATGTATGCTACAAACAGGTCATGTTAACCCATGTTTAACCAAAGACGAGGTATTGTGTGATTGGACTCATGAACCAGCTAGGGACATGCTATGGCAAATTGGCTCACACACTTTGTGCTTACCAACAATAGAGTCATCCTCAATTACCTAAGATACCTTTTTCTGGATGTGTGTATGGTGTGCACTTGTGGAATTGGAATAACCAAACTTATCAATTAACCAATTACAGTTCATCTACTCGCCTAACAGAGGTACAGTGGCAGACTTTGCACGCGCCCTGGCGAGTCTCTCTGGACCGGTTCAAATGCGCATTGTCCACAGAGCTAAAATATCTGATTAAATCTCATAAATCTAACGTGTCTGATTTGACAGTGTCTACCTTCATCGCACAAGGAAAAGTGTTACATGTGGTTAAACATGGTTAAAGGCTAAAGAGCAGGCGTCGGCCCATCATTGGTGGGACATATTCACAGGAATGTCATATACGGCGCAAAAGCACGTAGTATCTCCTTTGTTCATTCTGATTTTATGTATCTCCATATTAACCTTGTGTAATTTGGGAACTTGTTTTTATATTAGGAGGGTTAAAAAAAAGAATTAATCAGAAAATTTATAATACAGCTTGGTAATGAAAATAATTATACGGACAATGGATACATGGTTTGGTAGGGAAAAAACTATAGTCACACTCAAACCTGAACACCTACCAGATGTTTTGATTTACGACTATCGTGTCAGTGGGAATGTAATAAATCGAGCGTTCCAAGGGTTTGAACCTCGTCTGGATTTTCTTAACTTTGTGAGTGAGTTTATTCAGGACGAAGTTATGAGGTTATTCCCAGAACAATTTCATTTTCAGGGGAGTGATTTTCAGAATTAAATGTCTAAATTGCCATAAAAGGCAAGGGTGGAATGATATAAGAATGATTATTTTGATGCTTTTATGTCAATTTATACTTATTTTATACTCATTTTATATGCAGCTTATCTGTACAAACCAGGCCTTGTGCTGCAGAAGGTGATGTGCTTCGAAGGAATGAAAATAAGCCTCCAGGAGTGTTCTTACCGAAAGATCTGGCCCATCTAGCGGTTACAATGACCCGGAGTTTGCTGTAAACACGTCTTTCATCTATCAGGCTTGTACGCCACGGCCTTGAGTTTGAAAGACATGTTTTTATGAGCCATCGCTCTGTTGTACAACTGCCTTGATGATGGTAAACATGTTTTGCTCTGCCCGCATGTCACCCAGTCAGAGGGGGAGTATAAAAGTGTAACACTCAGAATAATAGTTGGAGTTTGCTGTTGATCCTGATCCGATGCCCAGCCAATTGATATTACCTTTTTACTCGGACTGAAACGGCTCCTCAGTCGGCGTCATGGTGAGGGGCTTTACATCAATGTTTGATTTGTACTGAATGTACTTGTGCTTTGCTTCGCTGTATCTGTGGCAGTTTAATAAATGACACTTATTATTCTAGCAGAACCAGCCTGTGAGTTTTCATTCATTGCTCCGACCTTTCCCTGAACCTGTATTTTTCTTTAAGATAATTTCATAGAACAGTCCCCTAGTAAGGTTACCAAATCTATTGAGGCGTAAAGGAGAAATAAGTTCTATTGTTGGTCGAACCGCAGATCCAGGAGGAACAATGTGGGTTCTGTCCTCGCCGGGGAACAGTGGATCAGCGATTTACTTTCACTATGGTCCTTGAGCATGGGAATTTGCCAATCCAGTCTACATGTGTTTTGTGGACTTGGAGAAGGCATTCAAATGTGTTACTCGGGTACACTGTGGGGACTTCCCCTTCAGTATGGTACTGGGGGCCTATTTTTATGGGCTGTTCAGTGTTAAGTCCCTATACAAGCGGTGCAAGAGTTTGATTCACATTGTCGGTAGTAAGTCAGACCCCTTGAGGGTGGGGGTCAACTTTGCTAACACTGCTCATTGTCACCAATTCTCTTAATAACTTTTATAGACAGAATTTCTCGGTGCAACCAGGGGGCGGAGGGTTTCCAGTTTGGTTGCCTCAGGATTCCATTTCTGCTCTTTGCAAACAATGTGGTCCTGTGGTCCTGCTAGTGTCATCATGCCATGATCTTCAACTCTCACTGGAGCATGGACTTTGTTGTTCTCACTGGAGTGGTTTGCAGCAGAGTGTGAAGTGGCTGGGATGAGAATCAGCACCTCCAAATCTGAGGCCATGGTCTGGAACCAGAAATGGGTGGATTGTTCTCTTCGGGACGAGGGTGAGGTTGGAATCCACCCAGAAGAACTGAAAGAGGTGGTTGTGGAAAGAGATGTGTGAGCCTCCCTGCTCAAGCTGCTGCCTCCACGACCCGACATCGGAATAAGCAGAAGATAATGGATGGATTTATTTTAAGGCTTTAGAAACTCTTCCCACTATCTTGCAATGTTCTAAACTCTTAAACATGTCATTTTAATAACGTACATACACTACTGTGAATACAACAACTAAACTTTACTTACCAGCTCTGCAAAATAGAAGCGGCTTTCGGTTCTGGTCCGACTTTTCCGGTCCGTCTCTGCAGATATAACTTGCAGCGACCAAGTCCACAATCATTGTTAACTCTTAAACCTAATAATTTTAACAACATACTTATACTGTATGTAGCTACTAAATTTTACTTACTGGTACTAGCTCTGCAGAACAGCCACACGAGCTAGTAAGTAAAATATCTTGGTTCCGGTACAACTCTGTTCTTTTCTGCAGACCTACCCTGCAGTGGCAAAGCCCACAAGAAGAACATTGACAATGTTCTAAACTCTTAAACTTACTAATTTTAACAACATGCTTATATGTAGCTAATAAATGTTACTAACACTTCCCCACTTGGAAGTCCTCATGGGCTGGCTAGGAGCTCTTGGGTTCACCACAGAGTCTGGGGGTCTGGCTCTGGTCTGGTTCAGTGCCCTTGAATGCTGAAGCACATTTTTTAGGGAGGGTGAAGGATGCAGATCTTCAGTTGGCTGGCACAAGACTGTAGGTGCTTGACTGAGTCAAGTCAGAATGAAAAAAGTCCTGAGGAGCTCCAGAAAAAGCCCCCGACCTACAGCCATCCATGCTTGTAAGTCCTTTTGTGCTGACTAGGATCTCTCTGGTTCATCACTGTGTTTGAAGGTCCGGTTCTGGTCTGGTTTAGTGCAGCCTTTGAATACTAAAGCACTTTTTTGGGGTGAGGGAGGCAGACCTTCGGTTGGCCGGCACGGGGTGGTCAATTGAGTCCAAGTCTGGATGAAAAAAGTCATGAATAGCGCCAGACCTATGGCAGTGTGCGTCCCCACTCGGAAGTCCTTACGGGCCGGCTACCAACTCTCAAGATTCACAGATGGGTCTGGAGGTCTGGTTCTGCTCCAGTTCTGGTCCAGTTTGGTGGGTTCCATGTGGTACTTTGCATCCACTGGGCGCTGAATTCACTGTGATAAGTGCTAAACTTTTTTCTGATCAGATCAAAACTTTCCCTCTAGTTTTTCAGCAGAAGGAAATGGGGCTTTTGGGTGGGGCCCTGTTGACTTCTGAGAAATGTTGTCATTAAGAGCAGGTATAAAGTGTAGGCTTAGTGAGAGAAAACTACAAAATGGCGGCGCCTGTCTAAAGTTTTGGTTTTTGTTTTGTTAATTTTTTTATTGTACAGTACTGGGATGCTGTGGCTGAGTGGTTACAGCAGTCCTCCAATGCAAAGTTGGGGGTTCTAATCCACCAGCAGTCACATGCCGAAGTGCCCCTGGGCAAGACAATGAACCCCTCATTACCTCCAATGTGTGTCCCATCAGTGTATGAATGTGATAAAGCTCAGATTAGTCTCTTTAGAATGATGCGTTCAATTAGCTTTGTGTATATCTAGTAGAGTGCTGTATGAATGGGTAAATGAAGGCACAGATTGCAGAGTAAAGCACTTTGAGTATCTTGATCACATAGAAAAGCACTATAATTACAGTCCATTTACCACTTACCATTTACTGTATCCAGTACTGTCCCAATCATGTGAGTTAATAATAAAGTTGACAATCACATGTCCTGTACAAATTTTTTTGTACAACATTATGTACTGTACGTTCACAATCTGTGATAGAGTCCGTGAAAGTCGAACTGCAAAGAAGTGAGGGACTACTGTATATTATATATATATATAAATTTGGCAGCAGCCTTCTTGGAGTTTGACTTAGCAACCCAATTTTCAAAAGGAACCTTTCTTACACCTGGGTGCAGCCACACAGCAAAATGGAAGTCAGTACCTCTCTCATTTCTCAAGTTATCACACTCCCAACATGCATGGAGGGAAGGACAGATGGGGTAATTCTAAGGCAGAACCCCTAGAAACACCACTGTAATCTGGACACATTTAAATATTTCTGTGAAAGAAAGAAGAGAAATCTTTCAGAATTTTTATGCTGCATGAAAGCAGAATGCATTACCCCGAGGCACCAATATACATGTGCAGCCTGGTTTTCAGCTGCTATGTATTCACAGCTCTGACTATTAGATGTATTTAAAATTCATTACAATGGGCGGAAAATGAAATCAGGTCATCATATGTTAAACTGCAAAAATAATCTCAGGAGAAATATAAGAAACAGAAACAGCAACTGTAGGTAGAAACATACATTTTAAAACATTCTTATCAGCAGCAGTTGTACAGCTTGTTATACCAGAGCTGAGGGACGGGGTATCATTCTATTTTAAGAAAGAGAAAACAAATTGCATCTCTGGAGCTGTACAGTTCTCAGCTCACTTCTCACTTCTTTTATATTTAGAAAATGTTTTTTTTTTTTTTTCACCTGTGTGTTTACCGTGAAATGATTGAAAGAGTGAAGAAGAGAAAGCACCAATGAGAGATGTTGGAAGTTTTTGTTGGAACAAGACTTGATGTTTCTGTGAGCTGCCAAAGTTGGGAGCATGGGATTGTCCAAAATGTCTTGGTATGCTGAAGCAGTCAGAGTTCCTTTCACTGGAACTAAGGGGCCAATCCCAGCTCCTGAAAAACAACCCCACACCTTAATCCCCCCTCCACCAAATTTTACTCTTGGCACAATGCAGTCAGACAAGTACCGTTCTCCTGGCCACTGCCAAACCCCGACTCGTCCATCAGATTGCCAGATGAAGAAGCGTGATTCGTCACTCCAGATAACGTGCCTCCACTGCTCTAGAGTCCAGTGGCGGCGTGTTTTACACCATTGCATCCGACGCTTTGCATTGCACTTGGTGATGTATGGCTTGGATGCAGCTGCTCGACCATGGAAACTCATTCCATGAAGCTCTCTGCACACTGTTCTTGAGCTAATCTGAAGGCCACATGAAGTTTGGAAGTCTCTTCGCACTATGCGCTTCAGCATCCGCTGACCCCGCTCCATCAGTTTATGTGACCTACTAATTCGTGGCCGAGTTGCTGTCATTCCCAAACACTTCCATTTTCTTATAATACAGCTGACAGTTAACTGTGGAATATTTAGGAGCAAGGAAATTTCACGAATGGCTTTGTTGCATAGATGGCATCATACACAGCTAAAACAGGAGTGTTAATTCAACTCACAGAGTGTTAAATTTGACACTTTTTCTGAGTTTATATAATTCTCACAGATTCTGAGTTAAAAGTACGCTTTGAAAACTGTTAATATTTTAACTTGTCTTGGCCGCTTGTCCTGAGCCTGGTTCTGCTGGAGGTTTATTCTTTTTAAAAAAACTAGTTTTTACTTTCCAATGTTGCCATTGTGCTTGCTCATGATGGGAGAATGCAACAAAGCCAAGATTCAACTTGTCTGCTGACCTCCTTAAATAGAGAACTTTACTAATAGGCTTTATGTATGTGAATGTTCATGTAAAGTGCCCTGGGACAACTTTGTTGTGATTTGGCACTATATAAAATTGAATTGAATTACCACTTCAATAGTGTTAAATATTTGACACCATTGGTGTTATTTTATGACACCACTTAAGTGCATTTTTAACTCAAAATAGTGTCATTCCTTTTCCCTGTAAGTGTTATTTTTAATATACATTACTTATGACACAATTACGTGCTTTTAAAAACTAAAATTGTGTTTTTTTTATCGTACTCTATAATTAATTGGGAAATTATTTTTTTGCATTTTTCCCCATTGTGTGTGAGTGTGTGGGGCTGCCATCTGGGGTGCCCTGGGGGCCTTGCTCATGGGTCCAGGGTGAGTGTTGTACCTTTCCAACCACATTTGGATGTTGCTGGTCTGGGAGTTGAACCTGGGTTGGCTGGAGACTCTCTGATCGTCGGCTCACACTCGATAGCCTCTGCGCCACCACTACCCCTTTTGTATGTGTTTATTTTTTTAACATACATTGTGTTATATTATGAAACATAATTTTAATACTAAAATTGTGTTATTTCATTTCACTAATTTGTTAACATTCTTTGTTTTGTTTTACAAAATATTAAAAGTGCATTATGTGTTTACTAGCCTAACAAGCATGTCACCAAATCTGAATTTGTGTAGTCAACTGCAAGACTGCAGAAAGTTAACACACACAACAAACTCTTTAAAGTTACATCATAAGTTCAAATGTGTTGACCAGCAAATGTGAGCAAGTTAAAAAAAAAATCTTTATATTTATTATTTATAAAAAAAATTAAGCAACTTCCCAGCACCATAGGAATTAACACAATAAAAAAATCAGTAACAATTTGAACATTTATCAACTCCACCTGGAGTGAATCAAACTCATTCACATGTGTTAACATTTAACTTGCTTGATTGACACAGCTCAGAGCTTTTATATCACCAGAAGTGTCAAAACATCTCCCAAATCCCATCATCTCAAAATTATTAACACTGAAAAAACAACACAACAGACTTTGCTTTGTATAGGTTCAACACTAGAATTCACTGAGCTCCAGAGAGCGACCCATTCTTTCACAAATGTTTGTAAAAACAGTCTGCATTACTAGGTGCTTAATTTTATACACCTGTGGCCATGAAAGTGATTGGAACACCTGATTCTGATGATTTGGATGGGTGAGCAAATACTTTTGGCAATGTAGTATATTAGATCTGAAGCTATGCTATTAGGTCTGGAGCAAACAATTTATATTAGCTCCAGGACAAACACTGATAACTACAGAGCCCCCACCCCCCACCCCCCCACACAAACACACATAAACAGTATATATATATATACATATATATACATATATATATATATATATATATATATATATATACACATATACATATATATATATATATATATATATACACATATACATGTATATTTAAATATATATATATATACATATATATACATATATACACATATACATATATATATACACATATACATATATATATATGTATATACATATAGACACATATATATACATATATATACACATATACATATATATACATATATATATACACATAAATATATATACATACATATATACATATATATATATATATATATATATATATATATATATATATATATATATATATAGATAGATAGATAGATAGATAGATATTTACATATATATATATACATATATATATACACATATACATATATATACACATATACATATATATATATATATACACATTATTATATACACATACACATATACATATATATACACATATACATATAGATACACATATACATATAGATACACATATATATATATATATACATATATACATATATATACACATATACATATATATATACATATATATA